>NC_046368.1:33818604-34161050 GCF_011125445.2 Fundulus heteroclitus | reverse complement strand
TTAAGACAACAACCCTCCGTGTGAGCTGAAACTGTAGTTGTGGTAAGCTTCAACATGTCTCTAGAAAACCTTTTTGTACCTGCTTCCGTGAGCAAAAAGAAGAAAGGAGGTCGGAAAGGTGGGGCTATTGCTAGTACACCTGCAGCTAGCCAAAACGACCAAGACGTTGTGGCTGAAGATATGGAGCAGGGGTGCATTCTGAGTGATGTGGAAGAAGCTAACACTCTAAAAGAAGACACCATAATAGAGAGAGTTACCAAAACATTGAAGAAATACTGGACAGAAAAGTAGCTGCAATTCTTAAACCAATTTCTGAAATCTCAGAGAAATTCGGCAGCATAAAGTGGCGAATGGCTACTGCTTAAATTTCTGATCTGGAAGACGTAACAACAAGAAGCGCACCCAGAATGGACGGTATGGAGAAAACTATTAAAAGGACACTCGAAAGGCTGGACAGCCTCGGGCGAAGTGACCGAAACCATCCGCGAGCAGTCCTGGGGTCCGTTCTTCGTACGTTGCTTAAAACATCCGAGATCAAATGAGACATCCAAGATGACTTCATCCGGCTAATCATGATCCGGCTAACTGGGTTCTTCGAACACACCTGTTGTTTACGATTAGTATGGCTGGATTGAGTTATCTGAGACAACTGCGCGTTCATGCGTTTGTTTAAAAGGGGAAATGTATCGATAGTAGAAACAATGATCAGCAGCGCTGCTATTGGCTGTTCAGCATGGCCAAAGAACGCCCACAGTTTTTCTCCCAAGCAGAACAAGAGCTTTTAATGGAAGGTTATGCCGAATTTGAGTCATTAATTAAAACACCTCAAAATCAGTTAAAGCCAGGAGAGAGGGCTGGCAAAAAGCAGCAGACAAATTAATGCGTAAATACTGTCCATGGTAGATGTTTCTATCACATTCTACAGCATGAATTTTTGCATTTTAATAATTTGATATTATTTGTTCTTTTATATCAGAGCCTCCACGGGACCCACTAGAACATGGGAACAACTAAAAGTGAAATACAAGAATATTCTACAAAATGGTAGCCTTTAATTATTATACTTTATTTTAAAAAGGCACTTGTTATGTCAAGAGATCCAAATTTCAGTGTCATTCCTTAGACACGGGAAGTAAAGGACATGTGCAAACTGGGAATTTTAACAAAAAAAAAATCTTTATCCATAAAAAATGAAAATCTTCCTTTTCCAAGTCATCCACAGTTTACACGGTAAAACTGTATTGCTCCGTGTCTAGATAATCCATCCATAGTTTTTTCTAATACAATATACGGCTCGACAGGAAGCAAGCCTTTCAAAGTAAAACTAAACTTCACAATAAAATGGCCTGAGCAAATCTTCTTACTGAATATGATAAAAATAAAAAGCAAACTATCATATAAATAACTTAAATATTTTAGATGTATGGCTCCAACATCACGTTTTCCTCTTTAAAAGCCACTGTTAAATGATGTGTTTGTCTGTTTATAACAGCCACCAAGAAAAATCTCTCTACAATTAAACTGTCGCGCTGCGCTGAAGGATCCTGTCTATTGCGCAATACGCGATTAATTCGAAAAACTCTGCAAATTATTCTTGCACCTTCCGCAACAGGTTGCTGTCATAAAAATGGACATGGCTACAACAGACTTCCCTATCGCCTCCGCTTATACAGCCGTGATCTAATCTTGTTTACATGAAATAAGCCTGCTCTCGAGCAGGCTTAAGCTGGCGCACATGTTGCTATGACAACAAGTGCAGGATGTCTTTCGAAGAACCAAATGATCCAAGATCATGCCAAATCGTCAACAATGAAATCCTGCTAACTGAGTTAGCGACGTACGAAGAACGGACCCCTGGTGAGACTTCACAACTACATCGATAAACAAAAGATTCTCAGTGCTGCAAGGAATAAATAAATAATTCAAGTAGAAGATCACAGAGTGTCCTTTTACCAGGATTTTTCGGCGGAAATCGTTAAAAAGAGACAGGTTATCAAGATCTTCAACCAAAATGGGACGACCACATCTCTTTCTGACATGAAAGAAATTAACAAATTCATTAAGACACTTCAGAAATTACTTAACGTGGCTCTATCCGCACGTCCGAGTGGGTAAAAAAACAACAACTGAGCATCGATGTGAGGTAAACACAATGAACACTCATAAGACAGGTACCTTTAATAACATTATTCATACTTCTAAATCAGTTCTTTGCTTGGAACTTTTTTGTTGGTTTGTCAGCACAAAACACAATTCGAGGCAGGCATGTTGCAGTTTAAATTTGTATCTCATTTGGTTTTTTTGTTGTTGTTTTTGAAACGACAGCATAAAGTAAGATATTCATATACTCTGAAGATGAGCATTAAGGCTTGCACATGGAATGTAAAAGGTTCTAATAATGCAATAAAAAGGAAGACTATCCTAAATAGTTTAAAGAAGGACAGGATCCAAGTAGCGTTTCTACAACAAACTCATCTCACGGATGAGGAACATAAAAAATATTTAAGAGAATGGGTAGGACAAGTTAATTTCTCATCATACGCAACAAATAAAAGGGGGGTCATCTTAATACATAAAAAATCTCCCTTTCACAGTTTTAGACACATTTAAAGACACAGAAGGAAGAGTCATCTTAATTAAAGGCACTCTATATGGAGAGAGTTTTTTTGGTTGGTAGTCTATATGGCCCAAATATGAATGATGAGGATTTCTTCGCGGTCCTTCTCAATGAAATTGCTGAGATGGATTGTCCAAACATACTTATCAGAGGTGACTTTAATTGCTCTCTTTGCCCTCTCATGGACAGGTGCCACCCCCCCCCCCAAAACACCCAGACTAAAAACTCTTGGGCAGTTAAAAATATTCTAGAGGAACTGGGTTTAATAGACATATGGAGGCATTGCAACCCCTCTACAAAAAGCTTCACTTTTCACTCGTTGCCACATTCAACGATGACACGTATCAACTATTTGTTTAGGTAAAATCATTTGGTCCACTTTGTGGAAAAAACAGTGATAGGAACTATCTCCCTCTCTGATTATGCCCCTGTTAGGATGACGATGCAACCACCCAGACCACTAGATCGCACAGCTTCGTGGAGGTTAAATAGATTGCTGCTGCTAAAGGAAGATTTTACAAAACTGCTAGAAGAGCAGACAGACCTCTTTCTAGAATTCAGTGACAACAATAATACTGACCCTAGATTGGTATGGGATGTCTACAAAGCATATATGAGGGGTATAATAATATTGTACTCGAGTCGTAAGAGGAAAGAACAATTAGCAGAACAAAATAAAATTGAAAACAAAATAAAAAAACTGGAAGAGGAATATATTGTATCCAAATCAGGCAAAATTCTAGGGGAACTCAAAACAGCCCGGGCTTCACTATCCAATATAATAACAAAGAAAGCTGAAAAGGATATATTATATTATAATTTTATATCCTCAATCCAGGACGAAAACGGTCGTCGTCATATGGATAATATACGTATAAATCAATGCTTCAAACAGTTTTATGAAAAATTGTATTGCTCCGAAATAAAAAAAGATGCACCAGAACATGATCTGCTGGATAAATTAAATATCCCACAAGTGGCACCAGAACAGGCATACTTTTCTGAAGGACCTATAACAATTCTAGAAATTGAAAAGGCCATTTCTTCACTACAATCCGGTAAATGTCATGGCGCTGATGGTTACCCTGTTGAATTTTTTAAAACCTTAAAAGGCAAAATTGGCTCTTTATTACAACAAGTCTTTAATACATCTCTTGAAAAATCTAAACTTCCTGATACCATGTATGTGGCAAATATTATTGTTATCCCAAAAAAGATAAAGACCCAGAACAATGTGCATCATATTGACCAATTAGCCTGCTTGCTGTAGACATGAAGATTTTATCCAAGATTTTGGCCACTAGATTGGAAAAGGTAGTCACCAACATAATAAACATAGACCAAGCTGGCTTTATAAAGGAGCGTCTATCATCAAATATTACTAGACAACTTATCAATTGTATTCAACACCTTAATCAGACACAAGTACCAGGCATCATTGTTTCAATGGATGCTGAAAAAGCCTTCGACCGTGTCGAATTGGAGTACATGTTTGAGGTGCTAAGAAGATTTGGACTTGGAGAAAACTTTATAAATTGGGTAAAACTTCTTTATAAAAAAAACATGGCATCTGTCTTGACAAATGGTCTCTTATCTGCACCCTTTGGACTGGGTAGGGGGACGGCGCAGGGAAGCCCTCTTTCTCCATTACTTTTCTCCTTGGCTATAGAGCCACTTGCCATTGCAATTAGACAAAGCAATGATATTAAAAGGTACAGTAATAGAGAAAAAAGTTTATAAAATATTATTATACGCAGATGATATACTTTTAACTTTGACAGACCCTGTAAAATCTATTCCTGCTTTGATTGACTGTGTCAACAAATTTGGTAAGATATCTGGGTATAAGGTAAATTACGGAAAATCAGAAATAATACCTTTAAATGCCTGTGACCAGGGAGAACCAACTTTTATCAAGCCATTTTGATGGGCTCCTACAGGAGTAAAATATCTAGGAATACGCATTACACCTAGAACTAGCCAGCTGTACTCTGAAAACATCAATCCTATGATTACTCATACTAAGGATTAGCTGGTGAGATGGAAGAAGCTCCCCATATCTTTTTTGGGCAGAATCAACCTTATTAAGATGGTAATTCTTCCTAAATTAATTTATCCAGTGTCTATGCTGTTTTTATTTATTGACTCCAAAGATTTAGCTAGAATCCAAAAAGCAATAAGAGATTTTATTTGGGCAGGCAGGAAACCTAAAATAAAAATTGAGGTCTTACAACTTCCCAGAAGTATGGGTGGATGGGGCCTGCCCAAGGTTGAGAACTAAGTACTGTCTTTACATGCAAGAATTATTTCATTCTGGGCTACCCAAAAACACGCTAATCCATGGCTTGAGATTGAGGAAAATGTTTGTAAACCTTGTCACCCTATAAATATGTTAAATAAACAAAACCGAGAACTCCCTTTCATTCATTGTCAAAGATAATTTTCTAATTACTAACACTATTAAGGCATGGGGCATTTAGAAAAAAATGTTTGGTCAGAATAAAAACCTTTCATCTCTGACAACATTGGTAGACAACCCGGTCTTGACAGTAGAGGGCGCTGGTCCTGATCTTAGGTCTTGGCAAGATGCTGGCATTACCAGGATACATGATCTTTGGAATAATGGGAAATTCGAGACATTTGAGGACTTAAGAACACAATATGACATTGTCTTTAGTAACTTTTATAAATACCTTGAGTTAAGGCATTACGTTAAAGCAAAAATGGACTCACTTGAGTTCCCAGAGGATTATTATTTACTTGCAATTCCGCATAGAATCTTGAGACAAATCTCCCGCATTTATGACAGTCAAGAATAGTTTTTTTAAGCCCTAAGGAAAGATAATATGGAGAATTTAAGATTAACCTGGAATATAACTCTGAAAAGCACAATTGATCACAAAATCACAAAAAGGAAATCCTGGAAACCTGTTTTATATGGGATTTAAATGACATGTCCTAGTCAAAAATAACACAATGTTTTTTTTACTGTATTACCAGAGGCCGGTTTAATGCCATACACATTAAGTGATTGATTAAGAAGTTACATTTTTAAGGACTCTGGTCCAAAGATGATAACTTCCGTCTTGTCAGAATTTAAGTAGAAAATGTAATGCCATCCAGGTTTTGATGTCATAAAGACATGCATGTAGTCAAAGTAATTGATTGGTTCATCAGTATCAGTACTGAACCCTGTGGTACTCCACAAGTGACCATAGAGTTTGGGGAAGATTTATTATTAACATGAAAAAACTGGAATCCGTCAGACAGATAAGATTTAAGCCAGCCTAATGCTTTTCCTTTAATCCCTATAGTATGTTCAAGTCTTTCTAGGAGAATATTGTGATCAACTGTGTCGAATTCAGCACTGAGATCTAACAGAACAAAAACAGACAAAAGTCCATTATCTGAGGCCATGAGAATATCATTAGTGACCTTCACCGTGTTAGGTTCAGAACAGATGGACCCAGTATTCGAGGCAGACAAACAGTTTAGGTTTAACAGTTTATTTAAAACAGAAACAGACTGAGTGGCATCGGCGTCTACAGCGGGAACCTCTGCAGGAGGAGACAACAGGTTAGTGACCTCATTTAACTGGAAGTGTTTGATCACAAACACATCCAGTAGGTTACTAACCTGGTCGTAATGTTCAGTTCTGGTCCTGGAAAAGAGATCGGTCCCAGCTGGCGGGTTGCAAACCTGGTGCGGCAGTCACCGTTCAGTGTCCCAGACGCTGGTGTAACGGAGGTTGGAGGACAGGCATGTGGTCAGAACCATAAAGATGAGTGTGAGGAAGATGAGCCATAGAGCGAAACCAAAGCCGAGGTTGGGGACGTGGTTGATGGTAGGAGCCAAGAGATCAGGGAGCCGGTGAGGTGCTGAAGGACAATCCAGGACGAAGTCGGGTCACAGTTCCAGGTTCGGTACACAATGCAGCAGACAGGCTGAATGAGGGCAGGCAGGCTCGATAGACAGGGAAAAAAATCCAGTCGGTACACAACAGGCAGACATCAGGTAGGTCGTCAGCTCAGGCAAAAGTCAGGAGACAGGTCAGGCAAACAGAATCAGACGGGAATGGGCAGGCTCAGAAGTCGAGAGGCAGACAGGTCAGGATCAGGAGGTCAGAACAGATAGAACACTGGAATAAGTATCACACAATGGCTCAAAATAATCTGGCACTGATGACTGGTCTGAAGGCTGGTTATAAAGTGACTTATGCAGGTGGATCAGATGAGCGGTAATGAGGAACTGGGCAGAGCTAAGCAGGTGTGTGCAATGGGTGATCAGACTAGGCATCAGTGCCGAGATCATGATACAACAGAGCTTTTTCCGTGCGACGGTGAGCTCTGAAGCCTGACTGAAACTCTTCAAATTGTCATGAACTGAACAGGTGGACCCAGTTTTCAACCAGACAAGCAGGAAGTATAGTTATAAAGGTTTATTAAAGAATAGGTTGTGGGTTGGAATGCTAGCTGATGACAGAGAATGAAGAAAAGTGCTAAACACAACCAAAACAAAACCAACCTGCAACAGAAACTAAAACTATGACCGAAGTCAAATTAAGATAGAACCCAAACTAAGACAGAACCCAAACTATGCTAATCAAGTATGTGAATATTTACAAAGTAATGACCTATTTGTCATTACTTTGGGGACTTTCTTTAGCATTTTTCCGGTTTTAGCAACGGACTTATTTGTCTTTTGGTCATTCTTTCATCCTTTTTAATGTCCTCTTTTAGTTTGTAGCTTGCAACTACAGCTGCCCTGACGCCCACACAGGAGCCTGCCTGATGAAGTAACTTAATCCGGAACCCTCCTCCGATAAACCCTGCAGACAATTATTCAGCTACATAGAATTTTTGACATTTTCTACCCAGATGCCTCTTTCTTCCTCACCTTCACTTTATTTACCTCAAAACTCCATGAATAGAGATTATCAGCTTGGAAGTTTCCTGGATGTTAATTGCTGTTGCTTTGAACAAAGCAGTGCAACTAAATAACCGTGTGTTCAGCAGAACATCAGAGGTGATGTTGTATCCATAAACGGAAGAATTTGTCACAGCACAAGGAAAGTGTTGTGTCTATCTCTGCTAAGAAGCATAACAAGAAAACAATAACAGTAAAGGTCATTGTAGGCGTATTGTATATTGCACAAATAGCCACATAAAAATGATAATTTCTGTTGTTTGGAAAGAAGGGTGGTCAAGTAATTTAAATGGAATGATGGTTGATGTGGGAGTAAAAACAGTATGTCAAGAAGTTAGCAAGTGATCCTACATAAAACAAAGTAACAGTTATGTTAAAATTTAAACAAAGTGATGAGTCACTCACTTCCTTCTATTGTTTGTTTCAAAATCTTCTGTCTAACACATTTTGGGGCTTTTTTATAATGTATTCTGCAGAGACAGAACAAATGCAGTCTGTGTACAACTGAAAATATATAGTACTGTGAAAAAGTATTTAGCCCATGCAGTTTTTTCTGTAGTTGCTTTTTTGTCACGAATCATCAACGTAATTTTAATATCATGCAAAGATATATAGTGAATCCAAAATGTAGTTTTAAATCAATTTTCATTTATTCGGGGATATTAGCTGTCCAGACCAACCTACCTATTTTTGAAAAAGTGATAGACCCCTAAACTTGGCAGTAACAACACAAATCTCTTTCATTGCTGACAAAAAAATTTTCTTCTACTCTTCTCTGCGGTAATGTTTTCATTCAGCCACAGTAGAGGGTTTTGAAAAGCAAACAGCCTGATTAAGGTTAAGCGACAACATCTCAACAGAGATATTAGTTCTCTCTTGGACTAGTCCAGTCCAGAGCGTCTGCCCTGGACAGAAATCGGACAAAAATTTAATACAGAAAGATTTCTGTATTTGTTTGATGGGGGCAAGGGAAGGGCAACACTCTGCATGCTTGTAGTTAGCATCCTGAGGTAGACTTTCTTGTGTTATTTGGATCAGCAGGATAATGATCAAGTACACTTAATCTTAAGGTCACAAACTGAAGGAGAATTTCCAGAAAGCTAACTTGTTTAAGTTTGTTGTAAAAGCTACCACCCCCTGTCAGCGGTTAGATGCCTCTGCATCCTTTCTGGTTCTTTTCCAAGAAAGTGATCACACTTTTATTATTAACACTTCTTTTGAGGCAATGATGCTAAAACAGAAAATATACTTTTAACACTTTTAATCTAAACAAGCCAGAGAAATGGTTACAGATCAGTACTGAGGCTCTTGACAGGTATCGACATGGGAAAAAGGAATGGGCTGTTATATGATAAATTGTTTAATAGTATGGTGTCCAAGACTGTCTACGTGTGCATGCTGCCTCAACATAACTGACCGTTCCCTTTAACAATCCCTTTGTCCATATCTATTGTCAAGTTACCACAGGCTGTGGTGTGGAGAGCTCGTCCATATTCCATGTAGTTTACCAATTAGCAAATAATTCATTAATAATCACATTAATGAAGACATTAGAAAAACACTTAAAATTGTGTGGTAGATTAAATGTCTTTACTTTTCTTTTTTTAGTAAAGGCTCAAGCACTAGAATATTCTGACATGATGTATGTATGTTTCAAAACACAGCCACTCACACATTTTTCTAAGTTTTTTATTACTATATAAACAACCAGATTTGTACATGTACATATGTACATATACGTCCGAAAAAGAACCCGTGATGGGCGAAATCTGTAAAGTAGTAACCTTTATTTATTTTTTTACAATTATGATATACAATGAAATACACTATAGTATATTGAAACCATAGAACAAAACCTTTTTACCGGCCCATTTGTTTAACAAATGAAAGTACTATATAAACGTTTTTTTATTATTATTTACAAATAACTAGCTGTAAAATAATAATTTTAATCGCTTCAGATTGCGGAGATCAGCGCGGCCCACCGCGACCCGAGTCATTGGATTAGAACGGGAGAAAATTAAAAATTATTATAAAAAAAATAGAAAGTACAGTAGGACAAATAGTGACTTGTGTGTATTTCACTGCTCTTTTGACTGAGGTGCTGCATCCGTGACTCCGCTCTGTAGCGTTTTTTTCTTCTAAAGCCCGCGGTGCAGGTGGGGTTTTTTTTCGAGAGAAGAACACATTTTTATCGGTAGTTGTCACTCTTTTTTCTTCTGGGCAAAAAGATTCTTATAAACCGACACGCCACCTGATGAGAACTGTAATGAACGGGTCATCAATGCAAATCCGTGAAGCAGCGAGACCGTGAAAGGTGAACCGCAATATAGCGAGGGTTCACTATATATATATATATATATATATATATATATATATATATATATATATATATATATATATATGCTGTTTATTCACTAATGTCTAACAACAACTTTGACGTGTAGACCTGTATCTCCTTGTCAGGACTCAGCTGGCAGGGCCATGCAGCCTGTTGCCATCTTTGCTTCGTCCACAGGTGTTCGTGGTTGGCTGGTGAGCGGAGTAGACGCACCTGCAGCTCGTCAGCAGCACCGGAGCTGCACTATAAGATCTGCACTCGGACAACGGGTGGATGCCTGAGTGTTACCGTTGTGGTATGCCTACCAGCCTCGACCTCACGCCACCAAGACTTTGCTCCCACGCTAACCGCCACCCTTTGTGTCTCCCAGGTACCTCCTCGTGCTCCTTCGTCCTTCTTCAAGCTCCTCAGTCCTCCTCGAGTCACCTTCTGGGATTCCCTCGTTCCTCTCGAGTGGAGCCTTGCTTCGCGGACGAGACGCACTTCCAACGACCCCCAGGTTCCATCCGTTGTCCTGGATTCTCCGGTGCTGCTCGGACCTCTCGCCACGCTCCCAGCCGCCCGGACACCTACGACCAACATCCAGCTGAGTCCACACTGCGGTCCTTCCCGGTCAGGTTTCTAGCACCTCGTGGTAAGCTTACATTCACCTGACTACTTTCCTTAGGGCTTTTCCCTCCGAGAATTAATGTTCTTCCCTCACCTCCAGATCGACCTGGTTCCCTGCCGCCCGAGTTCCTGCCCGAGTTCCTTCCAGCCCACAGATTAGCTTCGCCGCCTAGCATTCTTGCCTGTGTAAACAAATAAACCTTTTAAACTTACCCGTGGTTACCGAGTGTGTTTCTGCATGTGGGCCCGACATCTCAAGGCAAACATGACAGAAGAACACTCAGGCCTAAGCGCCTCAGCAGGCACACTCGGTGGGGCTCTAGCGGCCCAGCAAGATCAGATCCGTGGGTTAGAATCCACTGTAGTAGGCCTGCAAGGCCAGATACAGAGTTTAGCCGGTCAAATTAACCAACTCACGGCCATGCTAAATGCTAACCA
The DNA here is from genome assembly GCF_011125445.2 of Fundulus heteroclitus. Classification (NCBI taxonomy): domain Eukaryota; kingdom Metazoa; phylum Chordata; class Actinopteri; order Cyprinodontiformes; family Fundulidae; genus Fundulus; species Fundulus heteroclitus. Next base: position 34,150,119 of record NC_046368.1, on the reverse strand, counting down.
GCAGGCAGCCGCTTCAGCCCCTTCTACTTCCGCTTCCGAGTCAGTCATGAATCCAGTGACGTCACCGCCCGATCCCCAGGCCTCCTCCCCTGCTCCGGAGAAATTCTCCGGAGACAGTGGTGATTGCGGAGGATTTTTGTTCCAATGTGCCCTAGTTTTTAATCATTCCCCTCGCTTGTTCGTCCAGGATGACGTGAAGATTTCCTTTATTTTACGGCTACTTACCGGCCGAGCTCTTAAGTGGGCAGAGACCCGTTTCCCAAATTGCCAGCAGTTTGGTTGCTCATTCAACGATTTTCTTTCTGAGTTTAAGTCAGTTTTTGCAGCTGAAGTTGATGAGGTTCAGGACTCTCGGCGACTTTTAGCCCTCCGGCAGCGGGGTAGGCGCGTCGCCGACTTCGCCATTGAGTTTCGCACGGTGGCCGCTGCGGCAGGATGGGAGCAGCGCGCGCTAAAGACCGTGTTTTTTCAAGCTCTAGATGACTCCCTTAAGGACGAGCTGACGCGTCTGGAGGAACCTACCACTCTTAATGAGTTCATCTCTTTAGCCATCCGTATTGATAACCGACTCCGGGTTCGGTCTAGAAACCGACCTGTGGCTCCGCTCGCTTCTCGGCCGCCTCCTCCCGAGCGTAGTGTCCCTAAGCCGGTTGAGTCACCGCTTCCACCTCCGGAGCCCATGCAGTTGGGCCGAGTTCGGTTAACCCCAGATGAAAGAGAGAAGCGGATGACTTCCAGGCTGTGTTTATATTGTGCCTCCGCCGCTCACTTTATCAAGAACTGCCCTGAGCGACCAAAAGAGTAGGTCCGTCGGTCATTCCGGAGGGACCGGCGGACCAGTCCAAGCAGACGCTATCCTCTCCTCCGCGACTTTGTTTGCGGGCTGCAATCGTCTCTCTCCGAGACACTTTTTCGTTTTCCGCTCTAGTTGATTCAGGGTGCGATTTTAATTTAATTGATCAAGCTTTTGTTCAACGGGCTGGTTTGGAGACCGTCCCTCTTACCTCTCCACTCCAGGTTTCAGCACTAGATGGTGGAGTTCTACCCAGAATTACACATAGAACCACACCATTAGAGTTGGTCGTGTCTGGGAACCATAGAGAACGGCTGTCATTTTTTGTTTTTCCCGTTAAACATGCGCCCCTAGTTTTAGGTTTCCCCTGGCTACAGCAGCATAACCCGCATCTAAACTGGGCAGAGCGGCGAGTTGAGACCTGGTCGTCCAACTGTCACGCCGTCTGCTTACAATCTGCGGTGCCTCCGTGTCAAACCCCCGTGCAGCCACCTAGTCAGGTTGATCCTGATCTTTTAAAGTTGGTTCCCGAGTGTTATCATGACCTAAGGCAGGTCTTCAGTAAGACCCAAGCTTGCTCCTTGCCGCCGCATCGGCCATACGACTGCGCTATTGACCTTCTGCCTGGCGCCCCGCTGCCGGCTAGTCGCCTTTATAACATCTCTCAGGCCGAACGCCAGGCCATGGAGAAATATATTAAAGAATCGTTAGCAGCCGGGCTGATTAGAACCTCGTCATCCCCTTTGGGAGCAGGGTTTTTTTTTGTGTCCAAGAAGGACGGTTCCCTACGCCCCTGTATCGATTATCGAGGGTTAAACGCCATCACGGTGAAGAATAAGTATCCTCTCCCACTCCTTTCCTCAGCCCTAGAACCGGTCCAGTCAGCCACGGTCTTTACTAAGTTAGACCTACGTAATGCTTACCACTTGGTGCGGATCTGCCGGGGAGATGAGTGGAAGACAGCCTTCAAGACTCCCCTGGGCCACTTTGAGTATCAAGTCATGCCGTTCGGCCTCTGTAACGCCCCAGCAGTATTCCAGGCTCTGGTCAATGACGTCCTCCGAGACTTCCTCAATGTGTTCGTCTTTGTTTACCTTGACGATATACTCATTTACTCCAACAATCCCACAGATCATCGGCGTCATGTTCGGTTGGTCCTGCAACGTCTGCTCGAGAATAAATTATTCGTCAAAGCTGAAAAATGTGAGTTCCACAAACCCTCTGTGTCCTTCCTTGGCCTCATTCTAGAAGGAGGAAGGGTTCGATCTGACCCCGAGAAGATCAAGGCGGTCCTCGACTGGCCGGTCCCCGGGACCCGGAAGGAGCTGCAACGTTTCTTAGGCTTCGCCAACTTTTATCGTCGGTTCATCCGGGGTTATAGCCAGATCGCCGCTCCTCTCCACGCCCTCACGTCGGTCAAGATACCCTTCTCCTGGAACCCGCAAGCAAACACAGCATTCTCCGACCTCAAGAGGAGGTTCTCCCAAGCACCAATCCTCGTCCACCCAGATCCAAAGAAACAGTTTGTGGTCGAAATCGACGCCTCAGACACAGGAGTGGGCGCGATCCTTTCCCAAAGCTCCGACCAAGACCACAAACTGCACCCCTGTGCCTTCTTCTCTCGACGGTTGTCTCCTGCTGAACGGAATTACGATGTGGGCGACAGAGAGCTGCTTGCAATCAAGCTTGCCCTGGAGGAGTGGCGCCATTGGCTTGAGGGGTCCGAGCAGCCCGTCCTCATCTGGACCGACCATAAAAATCTGGCTTACATTCAAACAGCTAAGAGACTAAACCCTAGACAAGCCCGCTGGTCCCTTTTTTTCTCCCGATTCAATTTATCCATCTCCTACCGTCCCGGTTCTAAGAATCAGAAGCCAGACGCCCTGTCCCGTCTCTACTCACCACCCGACGCAGAGAGGGAACCCACGACCATTATTCCTCCCTCTTGTGTTTTTGGAGCCCTCCAGTGGGAGATCCAGGATGTCATCTCCCAAGCCCAGCTCACGGATCCAGACCCTGGAACCGGCCCCCCCAACCGAACCTATGTTCCCCGCTCAGCCCGTACCCGAGTACTACAGTGGGCTCATTCAGAGAAGTTCTCTGCTCACCCTGGCATTCATCGAACCCGCTCCTTTTTGTCACGGTGGTTCTGGTGGCCTTCCATGTCCCAAGACGTCAAGGACTTCGTTCTCTCTTGTCCCGTATGCGCTCAGAGCAAACCGTCAAACCGGCCACCTGCGGGTCTTCTTCAGCCTCTGCCTGTCCCAGAACGTCCCTGGTCCCATATCGCCCTGGACTTTGTTACTGGGCTCCCCTCGTCACAAGGTATGACAGTCATCCTAACAGTAATCGACCGTTTTTCTAAGGCCTGTCATCTCATTCCCCTCAGAAAACTACCCTCAGCCTTTCAAACGGCCCAGCTCCTGGTCAAACATGTTTTCCGCCTACACGGAATTCCCCAGGAGGTTCTGTCTGACCGTGGTCCCCAATTCATATCGCGGGTATGGAAGGAGTTTGCCGTGGCCCTGGGGGCCCGGTATACCCTAACCTCAGGCTACCACCCGCAGACCAACGGTCAGACAGAACGTTTGAACCAGGAGCTGGAGACCGCCCTCCGCTGCCTCACCTCACAGAACCCATCAGACTGGAGCAAATATCTACCCTGGATCGAATACGCACACAACAGCCACGTCTCCGCCGCAACAGGAATGTCCCCCTTCGAGGTCTCTCTAGGCTACCAGCCACCACTACTCCCCGAAGACAGCAGACGGATCGCTGTACCCTCGGTAAAGGACCACATTGACCGTTGCAAACTCTATTGGTCTCAAACCATCCAGGCCTTAAAGGACACCGCCGAGAATAACCGCAAGTTCGCCGACCGTAGACGCATCCCAGCCCCCAGTTATCAACCAGGTCAACAAGTCTGGCTCTCCGCCCGTGACCTCCCCTCCCGAGCAGCCTCACGCAAACTGTCCCCACGATTCACTGGCCCCTACGAGATAACCTCCATTCCCAGTCCCATGACTGTCCGTCTCCGCCTCCCGTCCCACTCCCGAGTTCATCCCACGTTCCATGTCTCTCAGATCAAGCTTGTCAACTCCAGCCCCTTGTGCCCTCCGGCCGAACCCCCTCCACCCTCCCAGGACCATCATGGACGCCAGATCCAACGGATCGTGGCCTCCCGTCGGCGAGGTAAGGGGTTCCAGTATCTCGTCGACTGGGTGGGCCGCGGTCCCGAGGATCGGTCCTGGATCCCTGGCTCCGCCATTCCGGACCGCTCACTCATTGACTCTTTTCTCTCCTCTCGTCCATCCACGTCTTCCTCTGGGCCGCCAGGTGGCGACCCTTGAGGGGGGGGTGGTGTCAGGACTCAGCTGGCAGGGCCATGCAGCCTGTTGCCATCTTTGCTTCGTCCACAGGTGTTCGTGGTTGGCTGGTGAGCGGAGTAGACAAATAAACCTTTTAAACTTACCCGTGGTTACCGAGTGTGTTTCTGCATGTGGGCCCGACATCTCAAGGCAAACATGACACTCCTAGTATTAGAAAACTTACATTCCGATCAAAAATATAAACAACGTCTTTTCATCTTGCTTGTGAAAAGTTATCCCTCGAGCCCTGACATAAATAGTCCCTCGATTTAAACAAAAATAAGCCGCACAGTGCTGAGGCATCATTAGTGTGTCAGCTTGAATCAGCAGGATTAGGTATCAAGTCGACCGCCCCAAGGTGGCGCCCGTAATTCCTGCGCAGCGACAGTCAATGCGGGGTCTACTCTTATATTATGTCTATGTTGTTGACTGCAGCTAACTATACCCTATTGCATAATCAACGGGGACTCTGGTTGGAGGAAACAGTCTTGCAACTCACACAGTGATTTAAAAAAACATAAAAAGGAGATGGTTTGGGTGCCCAGTGCTCAGTGCTCATCATAGAAGACAAGTCAAATGGAGCAGAAGACAGAAGAAACAAGAAAGAAGATCGACTGGCCAAGGAAGAACTACGGAACCCCTTGTCTCTGAGAACCAGTGAAGCTTAGCCCGATGCACCTTCTCCGCGTCTGTTCTACAATTCGGAGCTAGTGATCCACAGATTCTGCCGGAAGTCCTGCTGTGGCTTTTTCAAGTGGTCGATGAAAACAACCTGATCGTCCCAGAGATGTCAGCCTCACCCAACGGATGTCAGAGCTGAAGCTGAAACAACTTGTTGAGCCAAAGAGTTGAACCTCAGCTGTGAGCCTTTGTGAGCACGACATTATTTGGACATCAGAGCATAGCCATTAAGAGGAGGAAAGTTCTTCATTTGATCAACTGCTTCCCCAGGGAAACAGAGTCACCTTAGGATTCCGTCTGCAATATGGGTCTGTCAGCTTCCCTTAATTCAAAAGCCTCTCCTGAACATATTAGTAATCAGCCTTAGATAGAGTTAGGAAGTTAGTTAAATTTTAACTTGTGATTTCTGTATTTGCTTGATTATGTAACTAATTCCCTGGTAAAGCGTACTAATTAAATAAATATTTAAAATTCCACCAGAAGTTGTGGACATTCGATTTATTGATTACATTTTTATTGAGTTCTTTAATGGTTGTAAAACAGACATGGTGCATGGTTCTAGAAATGTTTAGAACTTTAAAGGTTGCCTGTAGTCAAACTTAATAAACAACACCCTTGGGAGGGATGAGTCACTAAAACTTAACCGTTTCAATAACAAGTGTCATTGTATAAGAGTAGGAGCCACCGTAAACTAAGGCGGTGAACAGGAAATAGGTGGCCTCAGGCTACTAGGTTGACTAACTTATCTACTGAAAAAGGGTGTGGCCTTAAGAGGGAGGTGGTTAGTAGATCAAACGTGTCCTACTTATCTAGCTAAAAAGGTCTAATAGGAACTCTAAGCAGGATAATACCCGTTAGGTCCCAGCTAGTTTAAGCTTTAACCCAAAATAGAGAAGAATGAAGGAGGGGGGTTAGTTCAAGTCCGACAACAACACTGTCTATATGAATCATCTGGTATTTTCCCAGTAACTGCTTTCAACAGCTAACAATCTGTAGCTTCATGTAATATCAAACACAGTTCATAGAAGTATTACCCCATCTGTTTCTCTTTCTCAAACATTCTTGGGTTAATTTAGATCAGGGTATTTGTCTTGCTTTTCCATATATTTTAGCCTAATTCATGTTGCGGAAAGGTTCTAATTGGTGGTGTAATGATTTTACAGCTCTGGAAGTGAGGGGTGGGGGTGACTAATAAAACTGTTAAAAAAAATATATATATATTTTGAGTAGGTAATCTGGACAGGTTATTTGTTGAAACAATTTGTCTCTTCATCAAGAGACTTCTTTATTCTGAGGATTTACAGGTAAACTCAACCTTATACACAGTACCTTTGCATAGTGGATCAACACATTAAATACAATCCTGGCAAAAATTTAAGGATTTACACTCTGTTATAATATTTTTTTTTCACAGCTATTTTTAAGAATTTATCTTCTCAGTTTTAATAACCAATTACTGTATGGTATAACAAAACCTTTTTTGTTTAATTCCTAACTGGATTGAGTTCCAGCAGTGCTTTAAAAAAACAAGCAAAAAACAAAAAACAAAGATTAATATACAGAACATTTCCTCAAAATGAAGGGTTCTCAAACTTTTGGAGTCAGGGGGGTGAACTATACCATGGAAAACCCTATATTGCCCATAAGGATAATCATTTTTTTATATTTTTATTAATGGCTAGAAAGTTTAGAACTTTTAATCCCAAATATTAAACATTTATCGGAACACTTTCTAAATTATTCAAGCTATAATTTATAACTTCATGTGCAAGTACAATCACAGAAAGCTAGAACCCATTATTGGATTTCTATTTCTTTAAAATGTTCTTTTTTCAATTGCTGTAGATGTGTAGTGCAGATTACACATATTTTAAAGTTAGATGGCATAGATTCATTAATTTATTATGTTTCTTTATTCAACAACCCACCAGCTGTCATTCGCGAGCTTTCAGGCAGCTAGCATCACAGCTTTAGAATCACTGCTATAAATAACCCTGGCACAGTGACCTTACTGGCACACAAATATTTTAATATTAAGAACCTCTTCTGGGATGGAAGTGTGGCTGGATTTTTGATGGATCTCCACGTAGGAGAGTGGACATGTAAGGTGATGATGGTAGCCAAGGATACCAGCAGGGCCAGAGGAGCAGCGGTCCAATGGAGTGCCATAATGGCTCTTGGGACTCAGAACTGATACTTGTGTGAATGATCTTCTTAAGGTGTAACGTGAAGCCAGTTTTTGGTGGGGAGGGTACCTGAGAAAGAAGATCAGAACGTTAGCCAGGAAGAACAAGGAACCAGTAATGACTTGGAGCTTGGATCAGGTTAGGTACCGCTCTGGGTGAGCAAATGCTCTGATGACTTATTTTTGTCTCCAGCCATCCTATACGCTCCTCATGATTGCCGTGAATATAAAGACACCTAGATTTAATTATCGTTGTATTGGACAGGTTTGACTTTTTTCTTTCTTTTTTTAACTTTTGGTTACATCACTGAACTGTTTTCAATCCATCCACAATGCAAATCCTGAGAAAACAAACGTTGAAATAACATTTTATTTGAGTTAAAGAACCAAAGTTCATCTTAAAGAATATGAATTGAGGTTAAATTAGCTTAACTAATTCAGAACATTTGGTATGTGTTTCAACCCATTCACAATGCAAATCCCAAGTTACACAAAACATGATTTGAGGAAATAACATTTTAAAGAATGATTTGATCAGTAAAATCATTTACTTTAGGGACGCCCTAAATGCAATTCTACCTCCGGGAGCTAGGGTCGCTGCAGCGATCAGTCGCTAAAATCGGTTACTCCTAAAGTCAACCAAAACGCCTTTAAATTATCATTAATATTCCATATTAATGTGGGAATAAGGCTCATAGCACTATCGAACGATGGCAGGGCGTAAAGCCTTATGCTTTAAAACGGCTTTTGTTGAATAACCAAAAATCTGAAGTTACCAGAAGCTAAATAGCATTTTGGCTAGCGGATTTTCGGTGCTACTTTAAAAGCTTCGGCTTTTATTTTAGTTATAATGAGTGGGCCGGTTGACATAAACATTAATATCCCATCAATGTATGAAACCCTTGTGGAGATAACGTTTGTTAAAACCATGAAAACAGTGGCGCAAAAAGTGGGTATGCACTATATGCAGCGCATAGGGGCGCAGCACCAAGGGGGCGCCAAAGTGATGGTAAAAAAAAAAAAAAAAAAAGTTTTGCTATTTTCTATATTTAGCTGCTATTGTGCTTTTCTTAATCATTTCTGAATTTCCTCAATGTTTTAAATAACATTTTAGAACAAAACATGTTAGAGTAGACGCCCTATGTCATAAGATTCCACCGTAGAATTTTGACACAAGAGGGAGCGGGGAGAAGCATCCCGCTGCAGCCTGCGGGAAGGCGGGGTTTGATGTCAGGTCCCGCCTTCCCGCAGGCTGCGCCGTGAGCGCTGAGCGAGCAGATAGAATAGCCTACGAGTAGTGAGTTCAGTTGTCTATGGAAAATGGATAAATCAAGAAAGCTGTCGGGGGCGAAAAATAGAAAAAGGAAGAGGGAAAGGGAGATGGCATGTCAAGGGATGCGACAGCAGTTAAACAAGTGGATGGTGAAAGGCAACAGGTAGGAATTAAAGTTTGACGGCTGTGCTTGGAGGCTTGCAAATAATTTTATTCACGTTAAGAGACTAGCTGGCGATTACTAACGTAGCAGCCAAATGGGGGTTCACCGCTAGCTTAGAATGTGCAAAACCGAGGTTGCTGAGCTGAAAACTGGAAAATATAAAGCAGTGTTTCCCGCAGGAATCTGCTTAGGCGAGGCGGAGAATTGGGGGGGAGAGGGGCACAAGTTTTGCGCGAACGGGGGGGCGCGGGCGGACGGACGGACTACGACGACAAGTTTTGCGCGGACCGACTGGGGTGGTTGTTGCACGCGCGAACGCAGAAATAAAGAACCGCGTGTTAACGTCAAATAAACATGGAAGCATATCGAGTTAGTTTTTTTTTTTTTTTTTTTTTGAATTTTAGAATGAAAGATAGCGCTGCGGGAAACACGTGTAAGGTAGCAGGTACAATACAGGACAAGAATCTGGAAAACAGATACATAAACTAGTTTATCATGGAATCATTAATATATTTTGTTTTACTATTAGCTGTTGATGTATATAACTAATGCAATGACTTTGGTTTACCATGGAATCATGCATAGATTTGCTCCCGTTACTTAGGCTTGTATATTCATACAATATGAATATATATGAACAGACTAGCTAGTGTTTGCTAACAGTGGGAATGTAGCAGCCAAATGGGGGTTTACAGCTAGCTTCTAGCTAAATGCAAAACCAATGTTGCTGCGCTGACATAGTGGAAAATATAAGGTAGCATGTACATTAAATGACAAGAATCCAGAAAACATAACTTATGCAGTGACTCATGCATAAATAATATGCAATAAAGATTTATTTTTACCATTAGCTGTTCATGTTAGCTGTGCTGTCAGACATGTAGGCTGCTTTACATTTGTTGGGTGACATGGAAGCTGTAATTACAGGGTCACATCTCTCTCTCTAAAGGTCTGTGCTAAGGCTATCCATATTTCTACTTTTTAAAATCCAAAATGTGAATGTAATTTCAACAGCAGCAAAACCTTACTGCATAATAGTTGTCTTATCTGATGCCATCACTAGGCTGATTTAGAATTGAATTAAGGCTGCTATATTTAACAGTGAGTTCATTTCATTCAGGTGTGAGGATGGTGGATCAGGAAAGACAGAGGAAGGCAGGTAGGTCTAACATTAGGTGGAAGTGTAGGGTGAGCCACTTGATACCAACAGACTGATTTCTTACTATCATTAATATGGAAAAAACTAATAATGGAAAATCTATTACAAATTGTTTATTTGACAACATGTCTTAGTGGAGAAGAACACAGGCAAGGAGTGAATGAGACAGACATGAAGTCGGTGATGGCATCAAGTATAGATGAGACCAGTGATGACATCAGGTAGGAGTTCTATTCTTTAGACCACACAAAACTAAATGTCCAGTATGGTTTAAAGTTCTGTTGACCAACCTATTTACTGTGTCCTTTTTTGGGGGTAAATAGTGCAGACAAAGATAGAGAGCCACTCACCACTGAGAAGGAATTGGAGGAGAATGTGAAAACGAGAGGTGAAGATGAGGTGGAAGAGTATGTGGAACAGAGAGGTGAAAAGGAGGACTCAGAAGATCCATCTGACTGGCCACCACCACACCAAATTGGGGACTCATTTAGGCAGCGTATGGTTGAGAATGGCCCACAGAAATGTCCTGATGGGCCGTATCCAAGATCAGACAAGAGTAGAAGGTGTTTTTCCAAAGCATACTGTTTTCGTTTAATGTCCAATGGAGAAAAAGTGCAGCGGGATTGGTTACTGTACTCCAAAAGTACGGATAAAGTGTATTGTTTTGCATGTAAGCTTTTTGGAGGAGCTAAAGTTGTTGACATGCGCTTTGTTGTGGGGTACAATAACTGGCAGTGTCTTTCAAAAACACTGCAGCACCATGAAACCAGTGGTTATCACATAACTGCTTATCTGTTGTGGAAAGAATTAGCCTCCCGCTTACGCCTTGGTAAAACTATTGACAGAACATTGCAAAGAGCCATAGATGATGAAAAGGCACACTGGAGAAGTGTGTTAGGGAGAGTGATCGACTGCATACTCTTCCTTGCAGAAAGGAACTTGCCACTGAGGGGGAAGAATGCTAAATTAGGAGATCCTAAAAATGGAAATTTCCTGGGTTTACTTGAAGTCATAGCACGATATGATGTCACACTAGCAGAGCATCTTAGAAAGGTAGCATCTAAAGAAACCACAGGATATCTTACCTGGTGCACTCAAAATTAATTTTTAGATTCAATTTCAGAATGTGTACTTGCTCAAATTTGTGCCCAGGTTAAAGCCTCCAAGTACTTTGCAGTGGAGTTGGATTGTACACCTGACATTTCAAAGCAGGAGCAGGCCTCAGTAATAATCCGGTACGTCCATACAGACGACAACAAGAATGCCACCATCAATGAGTCTTTTGTTGGCTTCACAGTCGTGAAGGACACAACTGGTAAAGGCCTCACATAAACACTGACTGGGGTGCTGGATAACCTGGGGTTGGAGTTTGCTAACTGTAGGGGGCAGAGTTATGACAATGGCTCAAATATGAGGGGTATACACAAGGGTGTGCAAACATTGGTGCAGCAGAAGTATCCAGAGGCACTATTTATCCCCTGCTGTAGCCACAGTCTGAACCTTCTGTTATGTGATGCTGCATCATCAAACAGAATGTGTCTAAACTTTTTTGGCACTCTCCAAAGACTGTACACCATTTTTTCGGGTTCGGTGAAGAGGTGGGATATTTTGAAAGAATTTGTGGACATTACTCTGAAGCCTCTGAGTGATACCAGGTGGGAAGCAAAATTAGACTCCGTCAAAGTTGTACGTTTCCAGTTAGGGGGATTCTTGATGCTTTGGAAAAGCTTGAGGAAGTGGAAAAAGATGGCAAAACTGTCTCAGAGGCAAAGTCGCTCTCTGGCGAGATTGTCAGCATGGAGTTCCTCATGTGCCTCTTGGTTTGGTATGATCTATTGTCAGAGATCACCTATGTCAGCAAGGCAATGCAAGCAGTGAACATCTCGATGGACACCACCATTAGAATGATAGATTCTCTTAAAGAATTCTTGCATAAGTACAGAGTGGAGGGCTTTCAAAAATCCCTTGATGTTGCACGCAGAATAGCCATTGAGATGGATGCTTCCCCTGAGTTTAGAGAGAGACGTTTCAGAAAGCAAAAGAGATTTCATGGTGATGATTCCAGCACTGGCCATTATGAACAGGAACCCGAGACCCATTTTAGGTGCATGGTGTTCAATGTGATTGTTGACACAATAATTCAGGAGTTGTCTGATAGATTCAGCAATCTTCACCTTGTGTCCGAAAAGTTTAAATTCATCTTTAAAATGGAACACATGACAAAAGCTGAGTTGGAGGAATCAGTGACAACATATGCGCTGGCTACCAATGATGTTTCAAGAGATATCATTCAGGAAACTTACCCAGCGAGCCGTCTACTTAGGGGTCATGAAAAGGCTCTGGATAAATTAAATTTCCTCCTACAGGAGAACCTTGATTTGGTTTTTCCAAATCTAACAGTAGCCCTGAGAGTTTTCCTGACAATGCCTTTGACAGTTGCCTCTGCGGAGAGATCGTTCAGCAAGCTAAAGCTGATAAAGACATACCTTCGTTCCAACATGAGTAATGATCGCTTAACCCAATTAGCAGTAATTTCAATTGAAAACAGTGTGGCACGAACTATTTCATTTGATGCAATACTAGATAAATGGGCAAGTGCAAAGGCACGCCATGTTACAATTTAGTAGGATCTAAAGAGGGCTCTAGAATCTGGTAGCAACATTGTTACATTGAGCTACATTATAATTTACAGAGAGGGTTCTAAAGGATTTTTGTTTGTAGGCTTACTTTTGCATTTTAAGGCATGCATTAAGTTGCATTGGTTATAATGATAATGTTAATGTTTGTCAATTTGCAACTGTTTATTATGTGTTAACATTGTTAATAATATACCATATAATTATTATTATGGTAGGCCTACAGTGGCTGATATACTTTAAAATAAACCTTTATTATTTAAAGACCATACATGATGATGTCCGGCACTTATTTTATTTATTTATTTTAATCCGGGGGGGGGGTGCCAAAACTGATGCTGCATACCCCTCTTATACTGGGTAGTTGCGCCCCTGCATGAAAACACACCCGAATCACATCGGAAATGATAGGGTACCGAATGCTAGCATGAGCTAATTACGTTAGCTCTTTGTTTTAAAAACACCATGTAAACGTATTACAGAAACATTTCCCAATAACCATGTAACCTTTCCCTGCCTCAATCCTGCCCGACTTGTTGGCGCCTCGTGTGAGTTCGGTCCACTTTGGTCATCCAAGGGAGAGAACAATGAAAACACAGAACTGTTGGTCCTTCCAGCAGCGGCCTAGCTAACTGAATGCGTGGTATGGGGGGCAGAGAGCTCCGACGTCCTGCAGGCAGCCTCTAGGCTCTCAGCTTGTCTGGTGAGAGAAGGCAACCGATCCCCGTCGTCTCCAGTCCGCCTTCCTGCAACTGTTGACAAAAATAAACAAAAGCTGTGTCGGGATTCTATACTTCGTGGCTGGTTGCGCAGAAGTCAGAGTGCAACTTAGCTTCGGTCGGGTCGATGATTCTCCGAATTCTGTCGGGTCCTCTGCTCTGCAGAGGACGATCATTTCTTCCCCCCTTTGTCACTCCATTGAAGCAGGCAGATGTGTTACACAGAACGCCTGTTCTGTGCAATTTGTGGGCTTTTGGGGCCTTGAGGCCCACATGGTGCTAGCTGTTCTTAAGCCAGCCTCTTTCCTCCTTTTTCTCAGGCAGGAAGAAGGTGAAGACTGGGTGGTAGCCCCCCTCTCCTCGAGGGATCCAGGAAAAAAGTGGTCTGAGAGTCTGGTCAGAAGTGCTCTGACCTTTGTCTGTGGGGGAGTGGTTTGGGTTCACAGCAGGCACCCTGCTGTGAAGGCGGATCCTTGGTGGCTGTGGATGTTAAACACTTCTGGTCCTTTTTTTTATTCTTTCCCAATGTCACACATTGTTAAAAATTAACACAATTTAGCCATGGTGTGATGGCATAACAACTGGAAGGAGCGTGAATTAGATAATATGTAGTGCTGTTATGTAAAAGCACTAATAATGTGAATTTAAGTGGGAATGTTGCTGAACAGTGAGCGACATTCCAGTCTTTTCCCTTTTGGAATTATTTTTTTTGCTCCTGTTTTCACTAGACCTTGGATCTTTCTTCATTGTTTCACTGGTAGATGCTAATTGCTGTAAGCAGCTTCCTTGTTTTTATCCCTACTGTGCATGCGTAGTGCGTACTTCTGTTAATATAGTAAATAAACACAAAAGGCTTCTTACAGTGGTTTGTGCTATTTATCTCACAGGTTGAAACTCTCAGGCTATGGCCCTGGGATTACTGTGGACTTCTGGCTGAGGAACATGGGGTCTTTCTCTCCTTTCATAAACGGGAATAGCTCTGAGAAGATAGCTGTATTCCTCTTCCTAATCAGAGTTGTCAGACTTTTGTTCAACTCTCTGATTGCTATTATCCTGGTATTGTTTGCTCTTGTTTCGTGCTCTTTGCAGAGACGTAATGTGTTCATTGTGTTTCAAAAGCAACTCATTAACAGGTAGCAATAGATTCCGATGCAGAACAAGGAGGGTTTGTCCCCAGTTTCTGGTTGCACGTGATAAATAGGTCCAGCTCCAATCTTCTCAACAACTCGGTGGATGTTTTTCTCCCAATAGGCATGGAATTTGCCTGTACCACCTATCTCCGATAGGTTTCTTACAAGAACCCGATCTCCTAGTTGTAATCTAAGGCCTTTAGCCTGTCGATCAGAATATTATTTTCCTTTTGCAGATTTTGCACTATTCTCTGAGGCAACTTTATTTGCCTCCTGCATCCACGAGGCCCATTTTTTTTGCATACTCATGTCTGGACTGTTGTTTTTGTTCTAATTTCAAACCAAGAAGCAAGGCAATCGGCAAACGGGGGGCTCTTCCATACAGGAGAAATAAACGTGAGTAACCTGTAGCCTCATGTTTCATATAATTATATTCAAGAACTATATGTGGCAGGTAATCTTTCACTCAGATGTATTTTCCATATGCTGAGTTCGGAGCATCTGAAGGAGAGTTCTGTTAAAACGTTCAACCCGCTTCCCCAAAGGATGATATTGGGTTGTTCTATAATGGCTTATTCCTGCCAGTTATGAGAGCCTTTGAAACAGATTGTTCTCAAACTCTTTTCCCTAGCCATGATGTAGCTTTTCAGGGTAGCCAAAGCATGGAATAAAGTCATGAAAAATCTTCTTAGTCACAGTTTTTTCAGATTTGTTTTAAGTTGTATAAGCTTGTGCAAATTGAGTAAAATTATCAATCAAAACCAGAATGTACTCGTAACCACCTTTGCTTGGCTCAAGGTGGAGAAAGTCAACAGAAATTCACTCAAAAAGGAAATCTGTGCTTTAAGGGCCAATAGAACCTCTCCCCAGCAAGATGGATGACTTTATCAGGTCCAACATGCCCCATATCATCATGCAGAGTTTTTAGCACCATTGGTTTAAGTTCACTTGGCTGTTTTCGATGTCTTGCCTGTCCATACAACACTCCATGTGAGTCTGTTACATTCATGTACAAGTATGTGTGTCTCTCAACTCATCTGACTCTTATTCTTTCTATTAGGGCTCCATCAATTTCTTTTGAGATTTATCATCTCACCAATGGCAGCATCAGCCCTCTGCGCAGTTCTGATGTCTTCTGGGGTAGTAACTGAGGTTTCCTCAGATTGGATGTGCTCAGGATATAAGTATGGGGATTACTGTCTGTTTACACAGTAAAGTGGGGTGCATAGTAAAGATAATCCCCAATCTTATCACATACAGTCCACTTCATAGCAAGAAATGCCCAAAAGGCATTCTGTTGGAGTCTGGGAGACTTGGTCTCCTTTTTCTTTTCTGTTTCATTCTTTTACTCCTCTAGATGGCATCATGGAGCATGGTGGTTTGGTGGAGCAACAGGTGTCTCCCATCTGCATCATTAGGAGTGGAGTATTTAAGAAGCCTGCTGCCAGCCCTTCAATGCCTGAGTGTTTTACCTATGTGGTACAACTCTAGCGCTCCGTTGCTTCTGGGTTCCCTCAACCCTAGTGATGGGTCGATGAGGCATCATTAAGCGTTTCGACACGTTGCCAAACTGTATTGATACTGTGCCGATACTGTGTCACTGAATACTGACACCTGCTGGACCTTAAAAATCACTACAGACAACCTAGTTGACAGAGTTAACTGACACTGATTAGATGACCTAGTATACAGAATAATACAATTTAAGTCATTGTATGTTGCATTGTATTATTTAATATTTTCATTTGAATTTGAAATATCTTTGATTTTTTTTTTGATACAGCCAATAAATAACATGAACCTGTATCATAACGTAATCACCTAAGTAAACCTGTTGTGAATGAGGATGCTTGTGGACTGCCTTTTTTTTTTTTTTTTTTTTACAAATTTTTATTAAAAAAATAAGTTGTTGTCTGTGAACAGCCAACCTCTTTAGCAATGACCTATTGTCTCTTGCCCTCCTTGTGCAAGATGTCAGTGGTCGTCTTTTAGACAACTGTCAAGTCACCAGTCTTCTCCATGATTGTGTAGCCTACAGATCTAGACTGAGAGACCATTTAAAGGCCTTTGCAGATGTTTTGAGATAATTAACTGATTACAGTATGGGACCAGGTGTCTTCAATATTTCATTTGTTGTCAGTTATAATCATTAAAGGTAAAAGAAATAAACACTTGGAATATGTCAGTCTGTGTGTAATACGTGAATATAATACATGACCCACACCTGTAGATTCATATGGCATAAAACATAAAGATTAATTTTAATCTAAATCTAAGTATTTGCTGTACCTGGAGAGCTTCTGTCATTTTATGTGCAAATGGAAAGTATGTATAGAGTGGATGATTGGAGCAGATGATAGCATAAAAACCCTAGTGAGTACAGTGTTTTATTTGTGTTGGATCTAAACAAACGGAAACATGTGGGACTCCATGTCCCAGCAGGCTTTGCAGCCACCTTCCTATCCTGTGCACACGCTCCCACAAGTCTTAGCTGCACCCATGCATAATGAAAGCAAGGTGTGAACTTCAAATCATGCTCTTCTCCCTCTGTAACATCCCTAAGACCACATTCGAACTGGATTTTGAGAAGCTTGCTGGCTCCAACCGCCTCATTCCTTCAAAGGAGAAAGCTCTGTGCGACTTTGAAATCTAGTTGTGTGAAGCCAGCTCATTTCCAACATTATTCTAATCAAAGAGAGCATCCTAAGTGGACCTAAGTGTCCACTTAGGATGCTAGAAAAACCCAGGGAGGCAGTGTGAAGACAAAGGCATCCAAGGAGTAATTTGAGAACTAACCTGAGAAGTAAACCCGTCATCATTATATTGAACTAAATTTGCCCTGGGTCTTTGTGCATGGAGTTTGCATGTTCTCCCTGTGCATGCGTGGGTTCTCTCCGGGTACTCCAGCTTCCTCCCACAGTCCAAAAACATGACTGCTAGGTTAATTGGCCTCTCTAAATTCTCCTTAGCTGTGAGTGTGTGCGACAATGGTTGTTTGTCACTGTGTTGCCCAGCGATAGACTGGCGACCTGTCGAGGGTGTACTCCGCCTCTCACCCAATATACATAAAGATAAATATAAAAATATATATGTGTGTGTGTGTGTGTGTGTGTGTGTGTGTGTGTGTGTGTGTGTGTGTGTGTGTGAGCGTGCATGCATGTGAGTGTACACAGTCCTAGGTGTTTGTGATGACGGGTTTACTTCTCAGGTTAGTTCTCAAGTATTATTTAGTATTTTTAATTAGAATTTCTATATTCATAATTAAAACCACAATTGCACAACATTCCAGTATACAATAATCAAATAGCATATTAAAGACAGTTCCAGAGAACTTAAATTGAGGCCATAACATAGGATAAAATAAGGAATTAAAAGTCAAGCATTGGAGAAACATATCCAAAAAAATATTTTTTTTAGTCAGTCTTATTTTACAGTATTTTATTTTTCTCTTTTGGCTCTGTATATAGATTGACCTGAGCCAAAGTCTTATCTCAGATTGATCAGGTAGCCATTAGTCCAGCCTGGACAGCTATTGACAAAAATAACAAAGGTTTATTTTCTCACCCTCACTTTCTATTCCCTTAGCTTAACTTTTGCTGTTTTTATTTTTGAGACTACATCTCCTTCTCTTACCATCAGTCCCCTCATCTCGCTGCCATTGTCTTGCTCTCTATTTCTGATGCCTATTCACAGCTAGGATTTTTTTTTCTAATAATGACTTTACATCGCCTGTAATGGCTTGTGATGAGTGTTTTCTTGCAGGCATTTGCATGGTACATTGTGTTCTTGAGTGATTTTATTGTGAATATATGGTCAACATAACTGTACAAACATTTGGTTTAATGTATGTCCTATTCTTCATAATGTTCTGAAATATATGAGCCAAGTATTTGCCTCTTACAGATGTGTTCTTTTCTTTTTTTCTTTATTTCAACCTAAATGTTTCCTCTCATCAAAACAAAAAAATGTATATCAGAGATGGAAAATCTGAGTAAATACAATTGTCATTTGAAAACCAGTTTTCAATTCAACAATATTTAGTTAATTTCAGAGAAAAAGGAATCCAAATCATATGCATGTCAAAATTATTTGTTCCCATTTTTTTGTTCAGTTTGAAATATTACAGAGATCCATGTAACATGTTTCACAAAACATCTTAAGACCAACAACTTGTAATTCATAAAAGCATGCATTTTTCTCTCGACCAGAAAACCACAACTTACATTTTACAACCAATGGTTTTTGACCGCAAGCAGAATCACACTTATGATCGTGCAGCAGGTCAATAATCCAAAACACAGCAGAAGGCCCACATCTGAATGTCTAATAGAAATCTACAATGCTGGTTTTGGAGTGGCCTATTTAAAGTCCAGCCTTCAGTCTAATTGAGATGCCGTACAAAGGCAGCAACATGCTTTTTAAGCACAACAAAAGGATTCTGAACTTCAAGGAGGATATATGACAACACTCAGGTGAACTTCAGAAGAAACCTACTGTTGGATATTTTCAAATGTACCTTTACCCAACTCTCTAGCTTCTATTTCACCCAACAACAAAAATAATCATTGACACCTAACCCTCTAAAGCAAAACACAGATTAATTGCAAACTAGTTAAACAACTAAATTCATGATCCATTCAAAAGTTTTTCCTTCATGGAAAGAAATTATCTTCCATAACCAGAGCCAGTTGTTGAGGTGTCCAACAGGACACCTGAGACAAGGAAATCCAGAAATGAGACCTTAATTAAACATTGGAAAGGCAGGCCAGAAACCTAGGATGTCAACTAACTTGATGGCTTTCAAAAATCTGGCCCAACTGACTGTAGATCTCCATTATATAAAGGCAGGAAAGCAGGTGTAGAGGTTAATCTTTAAATTTGTTGTTTCTTCTTAATTTCTTATTTAACCTCTTCGTTGAAATGACTGACCTGTCATTTCAAGAGAACCTGTTTTACGCGTGTAACAACCTTATGTCGCAGCACGGTCGCATCACGGTAAAACTACTGTGTAAAACTACTCCGTCGGCCATCATTTATTTTCCCTTCACAACACAAGTACAAACTTCTTCTTCACGGGCAATACAAAACCACAGCGCCCTCTACAGCCAAAATGCATATAACACCACTTTCTTCACAGAATGTCTCCAAATCTGCAATAACAAAACAAATGTACTCGTTCTCAAACTGCTTAATACAAAGCAAAAACATAACACATTGATACATAACATAAATCAGTTATTGATGTCCAAATTTCACAAATTGCACTTACATTTCGGCCCCTAATTGTTACCGCAAAGGCATAACAATTACCAAAAATTACATAAGCGAATTTTCAAACCATTGCTGTTAATACAACTGTATTAACGATCCTCTATGTCAATAGGATCGTTAGAAACTCTTGTGATAAGTCTACCATTTACAAGAGACTCCACAAAGCAAAGTGTGAAGTCGCTCGTCATCTAGAGTTTATTGTTTCAGTAGCTGGGTAAGTATTTTTCTAACAGAACGTATCTGTCTTTCCCAAACCCCACCAAAATGAGACCCAGCTGGAGGATTAAAAATCCATGTGACACCTTCTTGTGAAAGCGACTCAGCAATTTTGACCTTATTCAGCACCTACCAAGTTAGTGCCATTATCTGACCTCATTATAGAAACTTGACCTCTCCTAGCCACGAATCTCCTGAAGGCATTACTGCAAGAGTCTGTTTCAAGTGATTGAGCCACTTCTAAGTGAATTGCTCTCGTGGTAAGGCATGTAAAAATAACGCCATACCTTTTTACATAATTTCTTCCACACCTAACTTGAAAAGGACCAAAATAATCTACCCCTACATTTGTAAAAGGAGGATTGTCCATTTCAAGTCTGTCTGGTGGCAAGTTTGCCATTCTCTGTTCACCAGGCTTACCTGACAACGTTTTACATTGTACACATTTTGACAATATTTTTCTAAGAGCTGCATCAGCTTTTGGATTCCAATACCTTTCTCTCAGTTTGGATAGCACAGTGTTTCTGCCACTGTGACCTGTTAATTTATGAATGTGTCTGAGAATCAATGAAGACACATGATGATCCTGATGTAGTATTACTGGGTGCTTCACATCAGATGGTAAGGCCGATTTATCTAACCTTCCTCCAACCCTTAAAATGCCATCATCCAACACAGGATCTAGTTTCACAATGTGATTAGTCCTTTTAACCTTTTGATCCTTCTGCAAAGTTAGAATCTCAACCTTGTAACTTTGCTTCTGACAGAACTTAACAATTTCCATTCCTGCGTTCTCTAGTTCTGCAACTGTTAAGTAACCTTCAGCTTTATTTGACCTTTGCACTTTCCTAGCCCCTTTCTTTTCTCCTGACATTGACCATCACTAGCTGTCAAAGACTTGCGCTCATGTGACCGTTTTTGAAGAAGTTCTCTGACTCTCAAAATTCAGGCAACAGCCTTTTTTAGTCGGTACCAGTCTGAGTAGTACTGAATGAGTTGACTGACTGGATCAGCTTGCACAAAGTAAACCTCAACTCTCATAACCTTTATCTCTGCATCAGCAGGAATGTCCTGTGGTATTATTGGTGATGCTGGCCAGTGTTCACAGTCCTGTGCTAGAAAGTCCGGTCCTTGAATCCAAGATTTATTCAAGAGGAACTCGCTGGCTTTCAGTCCCCTGGATGCGTAGTCAGCAGGGTTCAACTCTGAGTTAACATATCTCCACTGACTAACCTTGGAGTTATCTCTGATAAGTGATACTCGATTTGCAACAAACGTCTTGAATCTGGCACTGTCATTTGCATTGTATCGCAACACTGTGGTACTATCAGACCAGAATGTTGAATCTTTCAGATTCATTTTGAGCTCCTCTCTCATCATTTTGTCCATTTTCACAGCTACAGCAGTCGCTGTCAGCTCTAATCTAGGAATAGTCGTTTGCTTCAAAGGTGATACTCGTGAATTGCCAATTAAAAAGGAACAATGGGCTTCACCTCTTTCATTTGTTATACAAAGATACGCAAATACACCATATCCTCTCTCACTTGCATCTGAGAAATAATGCAGTTGTGCAGATGTTATCTTTCCAAAACCAATTGGTTAAAAACATCTGTTCACTGTAAATCCTTGTAGTTCTGCAAAGTCCAACACCCACAACACAACTTCTTAGCCATGTCCGTAGGAATGTCCTCATCCCATGAGAATATGTTTCCACACAGTTCCTGCAAAATCATGTTTGCTGGGAGAACAACTGTGGAAAGGAACCCTAGTGGGTCATAAATCAAACTGACAAATGACAAAACTCCTCGTCTAGTTTGAGTCATGAGTTTCTCATTGATTTTGACTTTGAACGAGTCTGTTTCAATGCACCAGTTTACTCCTAAAACTCTCTCATCATCAAGGTTATCATGTGAGAGATCTAATACCTTAACCTCTGATGCTCAGTTTCAGGAATAAGCAAAAACAACTCTGCTGTTGCTACTCCATTTTGTAAGATGAAAACCACCACTTTCACACAATCTCCCTTACCATAGCACATGCCTCCCTTTCATTAGACACAGACAGAAGACAGTCATCTACATAAAAGTTGTTCTGTACTGCACTAACTGCCACAGGTGAAACCTCGCGTGTGGCATCCTGTGCTTTTTTCTTTAAAGCAAAGTTGGCACAACACGAAGATGTCGCACCAAACAAATGCACAGTCATTTTGAACTCTTGCAATGGTTTACTCAAGTTTCCCTCAGGCCACCAGAGGAATCGAAGCATATCTGTATCTGCTGGTGGAACCTTTACTTGATGATACATTGCTTCTATGTCTGACGTTAGAGCAATGTAGTCACATCTGAAACGGGTTAAAACACCAATCAATGTGTTTTTTAAATCTGGTCCTTGTAAAAGGTCTTCATTTAAAGACTTTCCCTGAAATGAGGCTGCACAGTCAAAAACGACTCGGAGCTTTTCTTTTCTGTCAGTGGTACTTCCAGTGATGAGGTATGTACCATAATCTTCAATCATCACGTTCAAGTTCTTCGTTTAACACAGGAACAGCATATTTTTTATCTATAAGATCAGACATGAAGCTGTGTACTCCTCCCTTTCTTTTCAACATTTTTTCTTTTGAGGCTTTCTGCTCTCTGCACAACTAGCTCACGGTTGTTAGGTAACTTCACATTCTGATCTTTAAGAGGAAGACCTATACAATAATGACCGTCAACCTTTTTAACTGTGTTCTTAACATAATCCATGAACTGAACATCTTCTCGCGACATTTCATAACACTCTTCAGAAGCCTTTTCTGGAAAGTCATGATTAGACTGTTTCAAACACAATGTTTCAATTTCTGACATTGATATGCGATTCACAGAAACATCTTGTAGCCTTTTAGAATAATTTTTCTTCAAAAGGCCATTGATAACCCATTCTAAGATCGTGCGGACTGCATAGGGACCTTCATCTATGCTATGAATTATTTCCCATGGTTCCATTGCCTTGCGAGCGTTTGCTCCTATCAAAAGTCCAACCTCAGCATCTCTTTCAGTCAGTTCTGCTCTGTGCAAATGAGGCCACTTTTCTAAATCTCTTTGCATTGGAATGCTCTCTTTTGAAACTGGAATGTCTTTGTGTGTGTATGTATCAGGTAAGTCAATGTACACATTTTCTTTTACACCACTTACTTCCAATCCTGACTCAGTATAACATGATTCCAGTTTGTTCTGACCCATAGTGCGGAGAAGGATTTGAGTTTTCTTTCCTTCTATGCCAAGTTGTCTCATAAGCTTCTCTGAGCAAAACGTAGCTTCACTGCCATTGTCCAAAAATGCATAAGTATCAATGGTCTTGCTACCTTTCCTGAGTTTAACATGAACTGGCACAATAGCCAATACTCGACTGCTACTAGCGGCCCCGGTAGCACCACGTGTCCCACCGACAATAGGGATAGAGCTAGGGCCTTCTGCATCTGAGCTTTCAGTGTCATCGTTTGGCTTATCTACTGCTACATCCTCTGACTCAGCATAGTGAAGCATACTAAGGTGTCTTTTGTTGAAGCCGTCTTGCTTCCCCGGGTTCGTTAATTTGTTCTGCAGGACTTTAAAATAATAACTCAGCCATGGACGCAGAATTCCATTTCACCTTTGCAAAGGGGAGAGATGATACAACTGCCGACTGCGGGCAACAACTCTCTCTCTCCCCCCGTTTAGGCTTGTTTTTATTAAATTTAGAAAATAGATTATACAATAAGTCACAAAATGAATGACGCACACATCTTATCGCTATCTTACTCCCTAATAACTATCTTCTCTTGTTGTTTTCTCCTGCTGCTTGTGAACTGGAGTTTTTGTTCTTTCCCACTGCCTAGGAACTGGCCTCGACACTCTCTCCTGATACTTTTGCTCGTAAACAGAATCTATTCACATTCTCTTCTTCTGATCAACAGACACGGCCTAAAGCAAATAAATTGCATATTAAAAGCATGTTAAACCTTCATAAAGGTGTACTAAAAAACGGATCAATGTTAATACATTCCACAATTTCCCCTTTTGAACTCTTTTAAGAGTAGTCTATATCAATAGTTCTAGCTTAGATCTGTATTAAGTTACCCTCTGTTGCCCTTCGTTTTACTATTTTATCTAGTTTGTCGATTTTATCTATCATTTACTTATTGTCCCTCTTTCCCTCCTTGGAACAAAAATAATTTTGTTACAAAAACTTAACTGCAAATGCGTATCTGTGTTGAAGTAGGAAAAACACTTCCTTGCATCCTGAATCCAAATCAAACTATTGTTAAAATTTATCATACCTGATATTTTCACGAGGTCCCTCAAAGGTTGCGTGAGATCAACGTACCCACAATGTAGTTGTGACAGCAGCTATTTAGTCCCAAAATGATAACGTCATTCACGTGCTGTAGTTTGGGTTTGTTAGAATGCTTTGCTTGTTGCTGGAGGACACATTGGTTGTTCCTGCGGAAAATAACACAGCCCAGGAAAGACACGTTCTCTGGCAAATTGCAATTTTATCTTTACTAACTAACTGCAACACATGAAAAGTATTCCCACCTCCATGGACATTCTGCTCATAATTGTGACGGCAAGTACACCCTATGGTGCTCAATGATGATCAATACGGTTCCGGCCATGGTAAGGTATTAAACTCATGTCTAAAATAAACTTTTTTATTGGTAAATTTTATTGGTATTAATATAAGTATAATACCTGCACGCTGGTAGAAGCCCAATCAGTTGCCTGAAGGGGACGTTTAACCATGCCCCTAATTCTTTTATCTGGTACTCAACATGGAGAAAAAGAGAAATATGTGAAATTGTTTCATCCGACATTATATATCGTTATAAATTGTTCAGCAGTAGCCGCTGCCAAACGTTCAGGTGCCGCATACTGTACATATTCCTAGAAATGACTGTCTGTGTTTTACCTTAAAGAATCTTGATATCAGTCTGTGTGGTTCCTGTTGTAGAACAGAGTGACCTGTGGCGGGTCAGGTGGGAGGAAGAGCAGGAACCCAGACGTTGCATCTTCCATAGCCCAAGAGAACACCAATTGTAGCAGGCTCTGTTGACAGTCCTCCATAGATGTCAGCAATTCTTTCTCCCCCTCAGGTCACAAGGGCAGACACTGTTTCTTCTCTCAGTATCATATTCAGTGACAGTCTTAGTCCACAACTCAGAGGCCCATATGTGGCTCGAGTGTCCACCAAAAGTTTATGCAGTCTTTTCCGCTGACAGCTCGGAGTCTGCAGTGCTCATGCAGCTCAACATCCTCAGGGGTGTGTAAATTGTGTTCATAAAAAGAGTTATCCCCTTGCTGGGGTACTGACCTTGTAGAGGTGAGGTCATGTTAGGATTTGATTGCTCCATACCAGGTCGACCTGCTGGTGGGGTGAAACAGCCCACAGCTGTTCAATTTCCAGGACAATCACAATTGTATGTCGATGGGTGCTTAAACATGTCCATCATATCAGCTCCAAACACTAATCTATCATGCCCTGCGTTCAATACTCAATGCCACACTGACCACAAAACTGTCATCTGCTTCCACGTTCAGTAACCAACAGACCTGTAAATATATAAAGAATAGAGAGAAGGAGGCACGCCTCCTCCTTGGAGTTAATTAAACTGAGGTGACACCTTCAGGGTTAAAGATCCAACTGCTGAAACATCACATGTTCACTTTTTTTTTTACTCACATTCTGTTTTGTTCCATGTAATTGCAATTTAAATAACATATCTTGTAATACCTTTTGTTTTTTGATTTCCTCTTCCTCTCCCCATCCTGAGCCACATTGAAAAATTATGTACCAAATGTTTTGTCCCAGCGAGCATAATCACAATCAGGCCTATAACGATTTACTTTCATCAGCTGTAATACTGAAGAGGATACACATTTTAACACTATTTCTCTAAATAATTCACCGCTGTTGTGGGTCAAATTTAGGAACCACTGCTGGGAAAATGCTGTATTACTGTATAACTGCATCTTCCAAGTAAGAAATTACTAAAGACAATAAAGTTTCATCTGGCATGTGGAACGTTCGAGCATCATTTAATGTTGTTTTCAAATCACAAGAAGGTGCCTCAAACCCTGCCAGTAGTGTCCACTCTGGAGGGGAATGTCATTGAAGTGGATTACTTGGAATTGTAATCGATGACTCCCTCACTTTCAAACCTTTTATTGATAAACTTGTGTAGAAATTAAAACTTAAATTGAGTTTCTTCTTTCGTAATAAGAAATGTTTTTCTTTTGGAGTAAAAAAAGAGCCTTGTCTCTGCTACGTTTTTATCGGTCTTAGATTATGGTGACCTTTTTTATAAGAATGCTAGTTCTTCATATCTTCAAATGTTGGACTCTGTTTAGCATGCTTCATTAAGGTTCATCACAAACTGTAGAGCCATGACACATCACTGTGATCTGTACTCTCAGGTGGGATGGCCTTCTCTCTCTACGAGGAGGGAGTGTCATTTGTACCCTTTTATTTACAAGGCCCTTCTCGGATTACTGCCCTCTTACATTTGTACCTTACTTACACAGAAAAGCATAGCCTCTTATGCCCTGATCCAACGATCAGCTGTTGCTCACGGTTCCTTTTGCCCGCACAGAGCTAGGGAAGAAGGCCATTAGCTACATAGCTCCTTGTGCGTGGAATTTTTTACAAAGAGACTGGAAGTTTTTTTCTTTAAATGCTTTTAAGAAGAATTTGAAATAATTTGAAATGGCCTCAATTATCTGTAATTGTTTTCTTTGATACCGAGAGGAGGCCCAGGGGACTATGGCTGGAGGGACTATGTCTCCTGGCTGGCCTGGGGAACGCCTTGGGATTCCTCCGGAGGAGCTGGCCCAAGTGGCTGGGGAGAGGGACGTCTGGGTCTCCCTACTGAAGATGCTACCCCCGCGACCTGACCCCGGATAAGCGGAAGAAGATGGATGGATGGATGGATGGATGGATGGATGTTTTCTTTGATATGTTTTTTTTTTGTTTGTTTGATTGTGTGTGCCTGTCATTTGATCTAATGTACACCTGTTCAACGTGTAACTTTGCTGCCTTTTGGCCAGGACTCCCTTGAAAAAGATAGTGGTTAAATAAAGATTAAATAAATTAAATATAATACATTTTCAATATCATTTGCAGCAGAAGAGGGCCGTACAGCTGCAACAATAGGAATTGTATTCACCAGGCATATCATCTAATCAGAATCAGTATAATCCTGTTTCCGTAATGAATAAGGATCATATTTCTCTGCTCCTAAATTATTTTGTAACAGAGCATCTGCACTTTAGTGGGACTTTAAGAACGTGTCTACACAGAATAAATACTTTGAGATCTGTCTTTTAACTTTTTTCCAAATCCTTTTTCGTTCCTGTGGGTTTCTGCCGCTCTGCAAAGTTTAACTTCTGTAGTAAAACGATTCAAACCAGTAACATTCATCATAAATTCTTAAACATCAGCAACTCCATCTGAGGATAACTCCAAAACTGATGTATGGCTAGACCTAAGGCTGATAAAATCTATCTAATCAACCGGGTTGTACTTTTACCAAACATCTTTAAGCTCCATTTTAACTTTTAACTTTTGGTTCTGCTGACTGGTGGTTCCTAGACCTACAATTAGCAGAAGTAGTAAGTGAGCTAATTCCTGCATTCTTTTGATCAACCAGATTTAAGTCTAGTGTATTATATTCAAACTATGGCTTTTAAACTATTAAAATTTTAACTTCAATTAATTGTAGTACTTGTATTTTCTCTTTTTATTTCTGAAAGTATAAAAGCTCATTTGGGGATTTTAATATGCACTTTTGCAATAAATAACACTAGTTAAAATTATGCTTGTACAAAAAATATTTTTCTTTTAAGGCACTTTTCAGAATTGGAATGACAACATCCTGGTGCCATAAAATGATAAACTATAGCCAATAATGAGCTAAATCACAAATCATAACACCCTGATGTTTACACAATGTATAAACAAATGTGTGAATAAATAAATATTTCATACTGAAATATTTTTTAACTCCTAATAAAAGATATACGTTTTATTGTTAATTTCTTTCTTTATTTATTTTCCTCTCTCTCATACACCCTGAACGGTCCCTTAGTTTGTCAGATGCAGAGGCAGAAAGTCTGTCCCTAGAGGGGAGGGCTCCGCACTGAGCAGCAGGCGGGACATACCAACTATCGGTGACGAATCCTCGGCTGTTTTCAGCGATGTTGTGGCTGTAGGTGTAGTAACAGATGACGCGCATGGTTGGTGGGTGTTTCTAATAATGTGTTGTTCCTGGGGGTGTCACCTAACCTGACCCTTGCCAGACGAATGTCGCTCCGCTTAGCTCCACTCACATCCATCTGGGGCCTCTCCCACAGAGAGTGATTTCTCCAACCAATTTTATTGTCTAGCCAATCAGGACGCAGGGCTGGAGTTTCATAGATGTGACATAGTGGAGAAGTGACCGTGACGTGAGACTGTTTTGATTTAGACAGCAATGGCGGCTCGCATCGAGGAAGCAAGCGTTAACATTGATGCTGCTTTTTCTTCCGTGTTATTGTAATATTGTTTCATTAAAAGAACATCAGAGAACAGCTCTGAAGGCTTTTGTTGGTGGAAAAACAATGTTTTCGCCCTTCTCCCGACCGGATTTGGCAAGTTTTGTTTTCCGGGCCTTTAGTCCTCAACGCGGTCGGCCCGGGATCGAATCTGACCCGCGGCGCTTTGCCGCCTTTCTTCCCCCCTCTTCCTGTCAGCTCACTGTCAATAAAACGCGTGCCACTAGAGCCGCAAACACATAAAAAAAAAGAAAAAAAAAGTTTAGTTTTTTCCTCTCACAGCGTCACGGGTTAGCTTCGGTGTGAGTGGTTGAAATAGCACGTCGATAAAGATGACAGACAAGTGGCTTATCCAATCATATGCAAGGATTTTTGATAAGGCCCAACCTTCAATAAAGATAATTCCTATGGAGATGTCCCAGGTGGATGTGAGTTGAGCTAGGCGGAGCGAAATACATCTGGCAAGGGTCAGGTTAGGTGTCACCAGGAACCGTTAACTCTCTGCCCAACACGTCCTCACCATAAACATTCAGATGTTTACATCATGGTCAGATTTGTTTATCATATGTATTGTCCTGTTTTAGGTTAAACTGTCCATCTGTGGTTCGCCTCAGCTCAGCGTAACTGGATAACCACAAATAAATGTAACAGATGACGTGTTTAATGTGGCCGTCTGATATGTTGTTACTCTTCTAAATTCCTCTTCTAAATTTTAGCTTTGGTTTCTGATTTATTTCTTGTTTTGATCCTCTGCACTGATGTCTGGTCTAATTACCCACTCTGCACACCTGCCTTACTCCACCCCTGTTGCAATCATCTCTGACCGGTTTCACCTGCTTCCTCCTCCATATAAACAGTCGAGACCAGACATCAGTGCCAGGTCGTCTTGTTGAGTGTAGGTGAGTCTCCTCTTGCAAGTTCTGTTATGTTTTGCTTTTTGAATTTCGACCACCTTGTCTCCAGAAACCTGTGCCGTCCCGTTCTGTCTGTTCCTGCCTGGCCTGCCCTGTGAGTCCATCTGTTTCTGTGCCGTCTTTTGGGTTGATGGTCCCTTTTGGTTTTTTCCCTGTTTCACTTTTTGTTAATAAAAGAAGATTCTACACTGAACCTCTGCTGGTTCTGGGTCTCCTGCTCTGATCATTACAGGACAAATATGAAATGAAAAACCTCTATGTTATTAGTTAACCTTTTTCCATTTAATTGAGGTCCCCAAAGTGCATTTGTTTTGAATGCTGCAGTCATTCAACCCAAATAAACACTTTTTGAAACCTTGGTTTCTAGAATTTTAACCTGGATAATTTTCCCACAGACGATCAGAACTTTCACACACCAATAACACATATCACAGATCCGAACCGAGAGCTTGAGACCATGGAACCGCTGCTGGAACTTGAGAACATGGAACAACTTGTTAGAACTTGAACGTGGAGCAGCGGGGAGAACTTGAGAACGTGGAATAGAATGTGGAACAGCTGCGGGAACTTGAGAATGTGGAACAGAACATGGAACAGCTGTGGGAACTTGAGAACGTGGAACAGCTCAGGAACTAGAGAACGTGGAACAACTTGTTGGAACTTGAGAACGTGGAGCAGCTGGGGAAACTTGAGAGCGTGGAACAGAACTTGAGACCGTGGAACTGCTGCAGAACGTGAGACCGTGGAACTGAACTTGAGACCGAGGAACTGCTGGAGAACTTGAGACCGTGGAACTGAACTTGAGACCGTGGAACTGCTGGAGAACTTGAGTAGAACGGAACCCAGGAGACGTGAACAGGAGAAGAGAACGTGAGCAGGAACAGAAGCGTGTCTAGAGTTGAGGCTGGCTGGAACGAAACTGAAGTGAAGGCTTCTGATGGAGCAAAACATGAAAACTGAGCTGATGCACGGTTCTGGCAGAGACTGAGCAGGAGAAGAACACTACGGACCGGCGAGCAAGAACAGACTGAGGTGAGTATAAATAAGGGTGGAACCAGGTGAGAGCAGTTGAAGGTTGATTGCAGCCTGACAGGTGGAATAAATTATTCTGAGCAGGGAAGGGAGAGAGGCAGCGAGGCACAAACTGCAGCCTACAAGCTGCATCCTAGTGTGCGATTTGCAAAAAAACCAGAGGGGGGGATAATTTCAAAAGTTGTATTAATGAATCAAAGTTTTATTAATAATGGTTAGCTAGCAGGTGCTCTTTCAGGTAGCTAGCTAGATCCAGTAGGTTAGACTTTTGTTTTTAAACTTGCGCCATCTACTGTCGGGACTCAAGAGTGGGTATTAATTTACTTTAACCGCTTTGAGCAGAAAATGTAATAATACTCTTTAGATACAAACAACAAAATTAATTTACAAATGTGAAGGACACAAGACGTATTAATATCAATTTTGAAAAATCCATCATATGTTGGTTAAGATATGACAAGGACACAATATCAGACAGACAGCTTGCGCATAAAG
Source organism: Fundulus heteroclitus (assembly GCF_011125445.2). Classification (NCBI taxonomy): domain Eukaryota; kingdom Metazoa; phylum Chordata; class Actinopteri; order Cyprinodontiformes; family Fundulidae; genus Fundulus; species Fundulus heteroclitus. The sequence continues at coordinate 34,119,535 of NC_046368.1, read as the reverse complement.
AGTCTCCAAAAAACTCCCAAATTGTTACTCTGGGATTCCCCATTTAAATCTCCCGATTTATTAATAATAGCTTCCTGGAATTTTAGCTATTTCTTGTTTGTTAAATCACCCCTTAAACCTGCATTATATTCTTTCACCCATGTAGCTAAATGTTTAATTTTATCAGGGTCCTACTGTCCAATGTTATGTCTCATGAAAACCCCACAGCCATGGGAATCGCTCGCGCTTGACGTTTTTTATTTTTCAGTCACGCTTCTCACCATTCACACTGTTCTCTGGTAAATTAGTCTGTTATAGCTGATTGTGTGCTCAGCTTAACAGCTCATTCATCTTTATCTTTACTTTTTCTCCGTTCTGTCTGGGTGTTTTCCAGCTCACGGGTTTATTCCGGTCTTCCTGTTTTCACAGAGTCAGCCTCCGTCAAACCTCCGCATTCACATCATTGTGTATTTGCCTGATATTATTTGCCTGATCTTGTTCTCAATCTATATTCAGAATTTGAGGGTCTCAATCCTCGGGTTCCCAACCCAGTAAATTACGATTACAACAGCGCCGTGCAGAGAGGTAGTGTAGAGAGCATGTCGCTTCACAGCAGGCTGCTGTGATGACGGCGAGATTTCTCCGCTTCACTGCGCGATGAGTGAGGAGGAGAGGAGAGAATATGGACATTTCAGCTGCCTGAAAACAGCGTTTATTTATTTTTATTTTACAATTTTGTAAATAACAGCTGCCGATTAAAATGATTGTTACAATCTTGACATGATTATATGAGTTATTTTATTGAGAAACCGATCAGAAGCGCCGTGAAACCCCGCCTCTCTGGCTGCAGCTCCCGACACAGAGGGGAACAGATTTTCAGAGGGGAACTGTGAAAACACCGGGACTTTTTGGGTTCGGAAATGTGTGTAAAGAGACATTATCCTTGTTGGTATTTGACCAACCATAAGTCACACACTTTTGAGCCATGTTGAATCTGTCTATTTGTCTTTGAGAAAGCGAGTTTGCAACCAGGAAGTATCTTGTTACCATGTCAACAGATAAACGCCTACCTACGAATTACGTTATCGGTCATGCAACATTTCTTTATGAGCCTTGAGCTAAAAAGCCTTAAAAATCCACTTTATCATCGAATTTTTAATTCTTCTTTTTCTCAGGTCATAATAATGTGAACTTTCTAACATTTAGCAACTTGTATGATCTCAGACTTTTGGAAAAAAAGTTAAAGTACTTCTTGATTCTAATAGTGTCACAGGTGATAATTCTCAAATGTTTGCAGCAAAAGCTGTGTTTACGAATGTCCACCCAGGGATGCCACTTTGTTGTGCCATTACACACTGTTTTAAGTTATTTAGTGTTTAATAAATAACTATGGGTCTGTTAGGTTGTCCAGTGAATATCAGCCCTAACAGCTGATTTCAGGACAAAAGTTGAAAGGGTGATTCAAGCACTGGCATTCTTTTAACAGCAAACGCTGCACTGTCATGGTTTTAAGGTGTTTGGCCCTAATGCAGGACACAATCGGGAGGCAGAGAGCAGTTTTAAGATGTTTATTTAAGACACTCAGGTGACTGAGGAGAACGATGGGACGAATCAGGATGTGGCAGTGCCAGTGAGAGAGGTGATGCCAGGACTTGCTCAATCTAGGATGAGAGGAGAGTGGTTAGATAACTCAAGTGCACGGGAGAAGTGCGAAAGAAGGGGGAGCTAACCACAGAGCACGTGAACTGGGCCGGGGAGAGTGGAGCAAAGTGGCACTCAGCAGGGCTCTCTTCGATGTGGTAACCAGGTGACAGAGTGACAGGTAAGCTGGTGGATAGAATGTGGGCGGGGAGCCCGAGCAGCACCACTACGGCGGCAGGCAGGAGGAGCAGCCTAAAGAACCAGGGTGAGTCAAGGAAGAGGGGTCTCTCGCCCGGCTTGGTAAGAGAGGAGACGGCAGAGCAAAATCTGAGCAGGCAGGGATTCAGGGAACTGGTCTTCAATGCACGGAACCAACACAGGTGAGCAAATCCAAAAACACGACAAACTGGAGAAGACAGAAGACAACGTTAGATCCAAAACGGGGATTAAAAAAAAAAAAAAAAAACTCACAGGTACGAAGTTTAGGTGACAGGTCTTTGGCCTAGGCATACCAGAACAAGGAAACACTCTGGCGTCTTTCAGCTGTCAGAGCACTCCTTTTAAGCCAGAGAAAAGCAGCCGTAACGAGCCGCAGGTGTGGGCCACGCCCACCTGTCAACAACAATCACCTGTCACAGAGAGAGAAGAGAGAGCAGGGAGCGCTGGCAGAGAGCTGCACAGCACTGCCTGCACGGAGTGACAACTTCTGTTCTAGTTCAAGAATTTATTAACAGAAATAAAATGAACACCCAGAGAACATCACTATATAATGCTGTTTATCTGAATTAACACTATATTTCAATCAACAAATCCTCTGTACCAGGCTAGTGAAACTTAACTAAAACTACTAAGCAAAATCAAGATAGAAAGAAGCTAAGCTAAGGAACTATGTATATGCAAAAGAAACAAAAGACAAAATAAAAGTGGTGACCATCATCAGAATAATTCAGTGAATCCTGGTTTACTGGAGGAACTTTGGTTCTTTAACTCTGTTAAAGAAGTTCATCTTAAAGAACATGGAATGATTCAATGTTTCAACCCATTCACAATGCAAATCTCGAGTTAAACAAAACATTATTTGATGAAATAACATTTTATTTGAGTAAAAGAACCAAAGTTCATCTTAAAGAACATGGAATGATCTTAAATTAGCTTCACTAATTCAGAACATTTGGTATGTGTTTCAGCCCATTCACAATGCAAATCCTGAGACAAACAAAACAACATTTTGAAGAAAGGTTTTCTCAGCTTTAGGGATGCTTGATTTTACTAATGCGATTCTACCACCGGGAGGTTAGGGTCGCTGTAGCTATCGATCGCTAAAATCGGTTACTTCTAAAGTAATTGTGATATTATTTATTATTATTGGCCTAATCCTGCTTCGCTACTAAAGGCCCATTTTTACCCCGGTTTAAGATTTGACAATAAAATAAGGAATCATTGATCAGAGGTAGAACGGTTTAAATACATATTTAATTCATAGAAATTAAATATGGAGACAGAGTACATACCATTACAAGATGTTGTTCTCACCGGTGGATAAGTCTGTCTGTCTGAAGTAAGTTTTACCAAGACATTCCTTTTATTAACTTTAAACTCCTCCTGCATGGCTCAGAGGGAGGATGACTGACCCCCTCTCCTGCTGACCACCCCCTCAGGGCAATAAAACTCCATGTTTATCTTACGCTGGAGCAGGAAAGGACAGGCCCCACTCTGCTTTACTCAGTAACCCCAACTAAGATATATTTTTAATTCTCAACATTATACAAAACACCTTTAAATCGACATTAATATTACATATTAAGGCTGTAATAATGCTCATAGCACTACTTTACGATTGTGGAGCATAACAAAGTAAACCTTATGCTTGAACGAGCCGTAGTTGAATATCCGGAAACAGGATGTTACCAGAAGCTAGTAGCATTTAGGCTAGCGGACTTTCGGCGCTGACTTTAAGAAGCTTCAGCTTACTTTAAGTCATAACGAGTAGACTGGATAATGCAAACATTAATATCTCATCAGTGTATAAAACCCTTGTGGAGATAACATTTGTTATAACCATAAAAACACACTCGAATCACATCGGCAATAACATGGTATCAAAATGCTAGCTGGAGCTATGTCGGTTAGCTCCATGTGTTTAAAAACACAATGTAACTGCATCGCACAAACCTTCCAAACAACCATTTAACACTCCCTGTTTGCTTCTCTGCCAAACCTGTCGGTGGCTTATGTGAGTTCGGTTCACTTTGGCCATCCAAGGAAGAAGTTGAAAGCAAGGGATAGCTGCTTAGCAGCAGCAGACATGCGGCTCTGAGCTACCCGAAACATGGTCGGGGTAGGCCGGTCTGATGTCCTGCAGCGGCGACTCCAGATCAGCTTTTGCTCTCAGTTTGGGATACTGAGTCCTGTATCGGCTTTAGGTCCAAGGCCCTGCAGTGGCGACTCCAGATAGGCTTTCGCTCTCAGCTTGGGATACTGAGTCCTATGCTGGCTTTTGGCCATTCCACATTGTCTGGATTTAGCTCCCTGCAACAGTCTGACAACAATAAACAAACCTGGTTTTGGCATAGGGATTCTTTGCTCCGGTGTCTGATGCAGAAGTTAAGACTTAACTCTGTTTCGGCCGGGTAGTTTCTCCGATGCCAGTCACGTCCTCTGACCTGTCAGGTGTCTTTGAGCGCCATGAGGCTCACAGGGGCAGCTGGTCTCCCTAGTTAACCTCTCCTCCATCTTCTCCAGGCACGAAGTGGAAGAAAGAGTGTAGTCTGCTCTCATAGCAGACTTCCTTGCTGCGAGGAAGCCATTCCTTCACTCTTCTTCACTGGGCGAATACAGCAGTCAGTTAGACAGATGCGTGAGATGTTTCCAGTTTAAATACGGCCATCCAAATCCTGGCCAATCATAGGACAGACGCCCAACACCCTGCAAGAAAAATCTTCTGGCCATAACAAGCATCGAGGACTCCGAGAGCAGAGCTCTAAGAACAAAATTATCTAATTTGCAGGGGAGCAAGAACTAATTATTCGCTTGTCATGGAGTATGAACGCAACCTTAACCCTAGGCTCACATTGACTGCAGTGCAGATTATCATCGTAATCCAGTGTAAACCTCCACTCGCACTGCTCCAAGGAAAATAGCAGCCAGGAAATGGCGCTCACATAAACAGAAGTTCCAGTAACTGCTATCCCTCATAAATGATTTAAAATCACCTATGAATTTTATTTCTTTGGGCAAAACTCATTATCTGTGAGCATAAATATCCTATTTCATCCTCCAATAGCTCCTCTGTTTCCTTGTGTTTCTGTTTTGCCGTTTTGTTTACACTAGCCAAGTTAGTGTAAGTTGGTGGGTTGATTTTATTCTGAAATTCTCCAGAACTTTTTTTTCCCTGCAATGCCCCACAGCCTAGGTAACAGCACCGGCTGTGACCGTGTATGTGAGTGTACACAGTTATTTTAATTATCTGGGTTCCTTGCGGTGCCTGCACCTCATCTTCACCTTACCCGGACCGTATTCAGTGTGAGCCCGGCATAAGAGTCCATTGTCTCAACATCAGTTCCCAGGATGTTGGTCGGTATCCACTTAGAGACCAGCATGAAGTCAGTGGAAGCCTTTGTTCAGCGTCACAAGGAGGTGAAACGTTAAAATTAGGAAGCCTACACAAAAATAAACCCAAAATTTAATGAGAATGCGGAAAACTAAAAAATTAGGCAAATTTTATGACGAAACAGATGTGATAATGGCTTTTTATTTAATATTATATGTTCACTGTCAACTTTGTTCATGCAGTTTTGATGGGGCAGCACTCGAGCATTAACCTGACAAGTCAGATTGATAATGTGTAGCCCTCAATGTTCTGCACATTATCAATCTGGGACTGTACCCATCAAATCCATTTGGGGAAAGGAGAGGCATTCAGCAGAACATTTTGAGCTTATTGGGCGACGTGAGGCCTAGTGCCCGCCTACCAAAGTTTAGTTTAAGCCAAGCATAGTATCAAATGAAAACATAAGCAGCAGGCGCCATGAGAAACTACAACAAGTTAAGTTGGTCAACGCACTTTTTGCTATTATTCTTTCAAAAAAAAATTGTGGATCTGACAAAACAGATGTGATAACAGCAGCTATGCGTGCGTCCTCCTGCGCTGCCATGTTTGTTGGTTTGGCTGTGGGCTTGGCAGCCCTTGCTTTCGTAACAGCTGGTATGTCCTGCCTTAAAGCATAATAGTGCATGTTTAATTGGCCTGAACCATTTTTGGTTCATGCCCGAAAGGTTGAGATGGGAGTGGGACAAGATGGATTCTCATGTTTTTGTGAGTGCACAAATACTGCGAGAATTCACCACCACTGTTCAAGTCTCAGACTACAATTCTAAGTCAAGTCTCAAGTCCTTAGACCTTCAGTTGAAGTTAAATCTGAAGTCTGTGTTTTTTTTTTTGTTTTTACTTTGTGTGACTTAAGTCCCAGTCCGACATGTCAGTCACTGTGTAACAGAAATGCCCAAACTCTTACTGCACAGAAAATAATAACCTGTGAAGCCTTCTGCATACAGACTTCTGTCTTCTTGTTGTTATCAGATATAGACAGCTCAAAAGCTAAGCTCGAGAGCAGATTTTTATTTACTGAAGCCATGTTTTTTGTTTATCGCTGCTCTGCTTAGCTCAATAAAGAGTGGCTCTTGTACTTTAATTAACAGACATGACAGTAGAAGTATTGGACCTGTTGACTTACTGTCACTAAACTTTGTAATTAGCTGATGTATTTGCTTTGACAGACAAATTAGTGTGTTGTGTGTGATGACAGCCTCGTGTTTTGTTGCTGTTGACAGAAAGCTGTTTGCGCGTCACTACTGCTCCCAGCATGCTCTCTGCTTCACACTGAAACTGATTGCTGGCTGTCAGCTCCACTCGTGTCTCCTTCACTCAGTCTGTTTCTGCACGGCTCTCCCTCACAGAGCTGTCACAGCCACTAATGTCTCATTTTCTGACAGTGCCACCGCTCTTCTTCTTCTTCACTCTTGCCAACTCACATTTATATTAAATAAACCTCCTCTTCATCACACTAACAATCAATAAAATCAGCGAGTCCTGACTAATTCATTTGTTGTAAATGGTGCAGAGCCTTTGAAGGCATGACTCTTAAATTAACTGATTATTGCTCCTCTCTTTTTCTCAGATTGAGAAATCTACAGCAGATTCCTCTATGAACAGATCTCATGAGTTTGTGACTTTTTAAGCACTGTAGCATTAATTCATCAGAATATAAGGCACTCAGATGCATATAAATAAATGTTGCTACTGCATAAAGACAGCAAAATATGGTTAAACAATCTTTTATTATAATGACATGGTGATCAATCACCACATGCCTTTGCACATATACAGTACAATTATACCACAACAAATCAGCTTTGTATTGTTAAGGGATTCTTTTGTATAAAGTGCTGCATACAGCATGGCATGGAGGCTATAGTCTGTGGTACTGCTGAGGAGTAATGGAAACCCAGGTTGCTTTGATAGCGACCTTCTAGTCAAAATATTCAAATTTTGTTAGAAGTACCCGTAGAGGCTGATGAATAATGATATACAGCTTATAAAGAAGAAGGTTCACGATTCCTTTGCTTTTCCTATAAACAATGGGGGCACATTTGTTGTTAACATTCTGGTGGCAGTGTTAAAACTGCAAAAACAGAACCAAAAATAAGTAAAAGTTTCTTGAAATTAGTGTATTTGTCCTTGATTTGAGCAGGTAAATAAGATTATCTGCCAACAGAAAGAGTACTTTTACCCTTAAACTAAGATAATTAGATATAATTAACTTGAAACAAGTTGATGGAGATGAGTTCTTCCTATTTTAAGTGCAAAAATCTTATTCCATTGGCAGATTATCTTATTCACCTGCTCAAATAAAGTACAAATAAACTCATTTCAAGAAAATGTTTACTTATTTTTAGTTTAGTTTAGTCTGTTTTTGCAGTGAACAACTCTAAATAGACCGGGATGCTCTTTATTACAGACACACCAGTCAGAGATTTTTCTGGCCAATTCCAAATAACCAATTTCATTTCCTCCATACATGGGGGAGTCGCTGACAGCCCTTTTGACAAAATTCAAAAGGCCTTATTATTAAAACTACATAATAGCTTTTTTTTTGGTCACTCTTCCATAAAGCCCAGTTTTATGGAGTGTATGGCTTATTGTAGTCCAATGGACAGATCGTCTATTCTCTGTTGTGGACCTCTGCAACTCCTTCAGAGTTACCTTTGGTATATGTGATGCCTCTCCCGATTAATGCCCTCCTTGCCTGGACTGTAAGTGTTGGTGAGTGGCTCTCTCTTGGCAGGTTTGATGTGGTTTGGTGTGGCTTTCCATTTGATGATGAATGTGACGGTGCCTTGGGAAACCTCAAAGATCTGGATAGGTTTTATTACCCCACCAGACTTGTACTTCTCAACAACCTTGTCCCTCAATTGTTTGGAGAGCACCTTCGTCTTCATGATGTGATGCCTGTTGTGCCATTACACATGTTTTTAAGTTATTTAATGTTTAATAAATAACTCTGAGTCTTAGGTATTGTAGTGAATTTCAGCCCAAACAGCTGATATTAGGACAATATTGAATGAAGGAGTGACTTCAAGTGTCTTCAAGTTCAAGAATTTATGGACAGAAATGAATGAACATTCAGAGAACACAACTATAGAATGTTGTTTATCTGAATTAACACTATATTTTTATCAACAAATCCTCTCTACTAGTGAAACTTAACTAAACTACTAAGCAAAATTAAGATAAAAAGAAGCTAAGAACTATGTACACACAGAATAACAAAAAAAGGACAAAATCAAACAGTTGAAAACAGTCAGAATAATTCAGAGAATACTGGTTCACTGCAGATCCAAGTTAGAGAACCAAAGTTCATCTTGAAGACTGGAATGAGATCAAATTAGCTTAACTAATTTAGAACAGCATTTGATGTGCTCAACCTATTCACAGTTAGACAAAAACATTTGAGGAAAAAACATTTTAAAGAATGATATGCTGAATAAAATAAATAACTTTTATGTCAGGGTTCTGCGGGTTGCGCCCGGTCAGTGTGCAGCTATTTTCCACCCTCTCTCTCACAGGTGGCTGTTGATGAGCAGGGAGGTTCTGAGCCATAGGTGTTCGGAATCATGCCGCCCACGGCGGGAACATAAAAGCAGAAGGCTGCCAACACAACACTGCCAGAGTGTTAACCTAATTGTTTTGCTCAGCTTCGGATCCTGCTCCGAAGCATACCTAAGGCTCCCTACGATCCTCAAGGTAAATCAGCTGCAGACCCCGCCTCGCAGCTTCCCTGGACCTTCCAAGAACCTCCGAGTCAGTATCCCACGAGTTCTCCTTCAGCTGGCAGCCGGCCACCTGCACCTTCCCGAGCCTTCCCCACCGAACCCTGCTCACACTCCATCGCCCAGCCTCCCTGCCTCGCAGCCACCTGCCCCTTGGCAGTCCCGACTTCCCACCTCAGGCTGTCCTCCCTCAGAACCTCTCGCTCTTTGCCCGCAGAGGGTGACCTCGCCTACCTCGCCCCAGAAGTGTTCCAGGGTCCTCCCTTCGCAACCCTAAGAGCTACTAAAATAAACATTCTATTCCTTCGTACTTTGTCTCCTGTGTGTACTCTACATGTGGGACAGGCAACTAAAAACTATGAGATTTTAGAATACTTGATTTTTATTAATATATATTAATACATTTATTAATATAATTTAGAAGCTAGAGGGCGCTGTAGCAGACCATCGACCAGAAATGACGTTTCGAGGCGCATCCTGTAGCCATTTTTTACTAGGATATTAGAGAGTTATTAGAGAGGACAACTTAACATGCTTTTACACTATATTTTGCTGTAATGATTGGACTCGGAAAACACAAACATTAATATCTCATCAGTGTATGAAACCCTTATGGATATAAAGTTTGTCATAATTGTAAAACACACCCAAAACACATTAGCATCGTATGCTTTTAAGAATACTAGCGGGAGCTCAGCCTGTAAGCTCAGTCTAGCTTAGGGATGGAACGGTTTATGAAAACCGTCCGAACCGTTCAGTTCTACTGTCTTGGTTCGATTTGCGTGTGTTGCGTTCGGTTCATGCGCTGCTCCTTTTATCATAGGCGAAGCATTTACACTCCAGAGCAGAAGGTGGCGGTACTGCGCCCAAAGCCAACCACCAGTAGTAAACAAGAAGAAGAAGCGAAGCAACGTAGCCGGGTGTAGCAGAAAAAAATCAGTTGTTGTGGAGAATTGTGTGGGTATGGCGAGTGGGAAAGAACAGGAGTTGGAAGACGTGCCAGCAGCACTTTATAGGTCTGCTGTATGGGACCACTTTGCATTTAGAGTGACCTACGATGACGGCGGAAAGAAAGTTGTGGATAAAAGTGCAACAGTGTGCCAGCATTGTGCAACACGTGTTGTTTATGCTAACAGCAACACGACCAACATGTCAGCTCACCTGCGGAGACATCATCCCAGTTGGCAGCGCAAGGAGGAGAGGGAAAGAGTCGACAGGACAACTTCAACTCCCCGCAGCTTTTAAACAGACATACAGGGACAAGTCAGAAAGGGCGAAATGCCTAACTAAAGGAGTGGGATATTTCATCGGCAAAGATATGCAGCCTTATTCCGTAGTGGAGGGTGCGGGATTCCGTTCTATGATTAAAGCACTGGAGCCACGATATAAAATCCCCTCCCGCAAACACTTCAGCAATACGGTAATTCCTGCACTTTATGAAGAGACCCGACAAAGAATTGTTAGAGTTGTCTGACACAGCCTCTGTAGCGCTAACTAGTGATGGATGGACCTCCAGGGCTACTGAAAGTTTCCTGACTGTGACTGTCCATTACATTACCTCAGAATGGGAGATGAAAAGCTCAGTTTTACAGACACGCCCCCTTTATGAGAGCCATACTAGCGAGCATCTCTCTGACGCACTGACAGAAGCAGTGACAGAATGGAAGTTGCACAGGGGCAGGAGCACAATCCCTGTTACTACAGACAATGCTAAAAATATGGTGAATACTGTAAATGCAACAGCTAGACTGGGGCCACAAATTGGCTGCTTTGCACATACTGTTAATCTTGCAGCCAAGAGTACAGTCTCAATAAGTCAGGTATCCCGGCTCCTGGGGAAGATGAGGAAAGTGGTGACATTTTTCCATCGGAGCACAACAGCCACGCCCTAAAAACCAAACAGGAGATGCTGCAATTGCCACTTCAGAAACTAATACATGATGTCCCAACCCGTTGGAACACAACATATGACATGCTGGAGCGTTATTTGGAGCCGCAGGCTTCCATCTATTCTGCTCTAATGGACAAGGATGTTAAGAAAAATGTCAAAGACATTGCTGTTTTGACTGACAGTGAGACAAAACTGGCAGAAGATCTAACCAGGATTTTCAAACCTCTGAAGAATGTAACAACGCTCATGAGCACGGAAACATCCCCTTCAGTGTCCATGATCATCCCTCTGCAGAAGATGATACTAAAATCCATGACACCCAGTGAAGTGGACAGCCCCACCATCAAAGATGCTAAAGCAGCCATCACTAAAAATTTGGAAGACAGATACAGGGACCCTGATCTTCAGGACTATCTGCACAGAAGCACAGCCCTGGATCCAAGATTTAAGTCCCTGCCATACTTGGAAGAAGACTCTATTAAGAAAATCTACAGTGCTGTCACCAGAGAGATCATGGAAATTGAAGAGCAGGTATTGTTTTTTTAAATTCCGTAATTAGTACTAAATTTAATGTATTTTATCATAATTACAATTTCTCTCCTTTTTTAAACTAAACAGAATACTTGAGCCTTTGCATTTATTTTATTTTCTCAGTGTACAGTAGAGCATATAGTTTTAGTGTCTGTGCTGCTATGACAGTGTTTGTTTTTATCAATATTTTTTAAAACCACCATACTATTTGTCATTTTATCATGCAGGTTCAACCCAGAGAAGCCCAAGTGGCCAGTTCATCCTCAGCTGGAGAGCCAGCGGTATCAGAAGAGTCATCTCCTCCTCAGAAAAAATCTGTCATGGTAGAGCTTTTTGGAGAGCTCTTTACATCAGAGAAGGGAACCACCAAGTCTTTATCCCAGAGCACTGAGGAGGAGGTCATGTCATACAGGCTCACAGGATGCATTCCTGTGGTTGAAAATTCACTTGCATTGTGGAGAAGCAACGATTATAAGTATCCTCATATTGTTAAATTGGCTTGACGTTACCTTGCAGTCCGTACCAAGTGAGAGAGTTTTCTCTACAGCAGGAGACATTGTCACTGCTAGTAGATCTTGTCTTTTGGCAGAGAATGTGGACAAACTCGTCTTCTTGCAGAAGAACATGATAATAGAATGAGCAGAGCCTTGTTGTTTATAAGCAGTGCAGTATGTGTTAGTTTGGTTTATGCTATATTTTATATTGATGATTATTTACTGGATTATTTATTTTGTTATTTTAGATAACACAGTGGCACTTTAAGTTTGATAAGAAATCCAGCCTTATTTATTTGATTGTATTTCAAACACTGCAGAACAAACTGAGTTTTGAGTTTTGATAATCAGGGAATTGAAACATGTCAATTTATCTTGAGTTAATTTCAAACAAAGGGACCTAAGTCTAGTTTTGATAGAGCCAATGCTTCTTTGTTAAAGATTGTTTGCCAAATAAATGAAGCACATTTGAATGCCAGAATCTCACCTACTTTTAACCCAAGACTGTTGCAATGATGTATCAAATGTCTGACTGTTTTTTTCTTTCAGTTTTAACCTGACTATACAAGACATAATAGAATTTCCTAACAATCAACATATACCGAACCGAGCCGAAAACCGTGACCACGAAACCGTGAACCGAACCGAACTGAACGGTGGATTTTGTGAACCGTTCCACCCCTAGTCTAGCTGGGTTAAACCTTAAACACAGTGGAAGCACATCAAAAGTAAACCATTCAAAATAATTAATCCCCTGTGACTTTTCTTATAATTTCACTGCCAAACCTCTGCCTTTTTGTCTGGTTGTGGCGACAGGGCAGCCGGGTTGAAAGCAGTTCAGGCCAGCTAGTCTGTGAATCTCAGCCTGGGATCAAAGGGTCCTTCCCAGATCCCCGGTGGACTGCACTCGGCCTGTGAAGGGGGGAGTTGTAACATTTTTAGGCACTGTCCAATCGTGGGAAACCGTCTCGGATCAGCTGTCCTGCAACAGCTGAGAAAAATCACAAAAGCTGGTTTCGGTATATACTGGTTCCTTACTCCAGCGTCTGATTCCGCAGAAGACAGACTGCAGACTCAGCCACACTTCCAGCTTGAGCACATGTTCGTGATGATGGAACCGGGCAGGAACAGGAGTGGATCTAGGAGGAGAGACATGAATAGCTAGAGAGCGGTAAAAAAAGAAAACTAGGAATATCAAGGATCTTGGTTCAGATCAGATAATGCTCATTTCCCTTGTGCCAAGAAAACGCATTTCCCTAAGACTGACATTTCATGTAAACCTAAGTTGATGGACTGTGAACTCTTTTGGAATTTACAAACCATGAACTGCTTCTGAAGGAAGAAAAGAAAAAATAAAGGACATTTCAGCTTTCTAGACACAGACAGGCATGCTGTTTAATTCAGTTTCCGATATTTAGCGAGGCTTTCTCACTTTCCACGCACTTAAAGTTTTTTCTCAGAGTGCACCTGCTGATCGACCCACCCTGTGTGTGTGTGTGTTTCTGTGTGTGTGCATGGAGCAGGCTCTGCATTCCTCCTTTCAGGCAGAGAAAGGCAGAAAAAGCGGAGGAGTCCTGCTTAGCGTGTATATCCTATAACCTATAAAAGTTATTTTGCTGTGATCATAAGTCTGTGGTACTGTACTTAAAATTCATCCTTGTCATACTCACCATGGCTGAGAAATATTGATACTAATTAAGCTCTAAATTTTACCTTCATTGGCCATAGATCAGTCTTGTCTCCCCTCTCTACTTCCGTCCGACCCCGCACACCACTACGGTTCCTGCAAACGCAGAAATAACCTGGAGCCAGGTGCTGCGAATTGGATAGGGCCAGTTTAAAGGGGGCTAATGAGATGTAACGTCATCAGCAAGAGCATTTGTGCATTCTCCATCCTGCTTCTCAGGAGTCTGAAATAGTGGCCATAGAGCTGGATACAGATACAGCTTCTCAGTCTGCCTTGGTCTGTTTGACCTATGCTGTCTTCTTACCACCACCCACTGGACTGGAGTGGTACTGCATTTTTCCTCACAACTCCCCCCTACATCATTGGGCTGCTTTACATAAATTGCCCCTAGCATATGGAAATGTGTTAAACTTAAAAGCCCAAGACTTTGAATTACAGTGACGCGGTACAATGCGGTACCGCGTCACGTGCGCGGTACCGCATTGTCAGAAATTGACGTGGGCCTTGCTTGGCGTGGTCCCCCCATCACCCCCCCTCCTCCTAATTCTAGGGGAGGCTTTAACATGTAAATGAAAATGCTGTGAGCTATACAAATGCAAATCAGGGTTGCAGGGGGAGTTTACCCATGTCTCGCATTCAACTCCCCTTCAACTCCTCTTGGACGCAATCTACAACTTTCAGCCAGTCCGCAGACTGACGAGAAGAAACTGCTGATTGCTATCAGTGGACTGTCTCATATGAGTCAGTCGGTACTGAAGCAATGCCAAGAGCGTGGAAATGTTCAAGTCAGAAGTTTTGGTTGGGTCATTCAGGTTAAAGTAAATGAAATGGGGTTTAATGAACTAAAAATAAGTCCCACTTTAATGGAGAGGTATAGTGAGGATTTAACTATATATACAGATGCATCTAAACTAACTGATAAAAGAATGGGTGTTGCTTATGTAATTCCAAAATTAAACATTAAAGTTGGAAAAAGAATGAGTGATGATTTAGCAGTTTACACAGCGGAATTGATTGCTGTGTGGCTAGCTTTGCTTTGGGTGGAGGACAATAGGCCAAGGAAGGCAGTAATTGCTTCAGATTCCAGCTCAGCTTTAATCAGTATTAAAACATTTCAGTCAAAATCAAGGCAAGACATTGTGTATGATATACTGCAAGCTGCAAATAATCTAATAAAGTCAGGAATTAATATAACTCTGGTATTGTACCAGCTCATATAGGAGTAATAGGAAACGAGTTAGCAGATAAAAGTGCTAAGCAAGCAGCTAGACATTCAAATATAGATGTTGAAGTGCACTACAGCAAAGAAGAAATTAAAAGTATGGTCAAAAACATAGTTAAGGGTAAATGGAAAACATTATGGGACGGTGGGCAGACTGGAAGACAGTTCTATAACATTCAGAAAGTGGGAAAGAGCAGAAATACAAACAGAAGCAAGGAGGAGGAGGATGTATTTTCTAGAATGAGGTATGGACACACAATAAAAAAATAAAACTTTGTTAATAATGAAGAAGCATGCTGATGGCAACTGAATTCTGTGGTAGTCCAGAGACTATAGAGCATGTTATTGTACACTGTAATAAATATCAGGAAGAAAGACAAAGACTAGTCTTACAATTACAAGGAGAACAGATGAGGCTAAACTTCTGCAACAAAAACACAGGGGAAATGTAATTGGCTTCCTGAGGAATACAGGACTAATAAAAATAATTTAGTATGATCTTTTTGTTTGTTTTGTTTTGATTGGTTTGTTTCGTTATGTTTGTTTGTGTGTTTGTTTTATTTGTTTGCAACCTATTAGGGAAGGTTAGACTCCAGTACCACACTCCAGTCCAGTTGGTGGCGGTAATGCACCATTAAAGTTAGTTGCCAACCGCCATAAAAACCGAAAGAAGAAGAAGAAGAAGAAGAAGAAGTGGACCGTCTCTCGTCAGCTAATAGTGCCGATATGAATTAGCGGCTCACTTAACTGCAGAATTCGGTAAACTCCAGGTTGCTGTCCATAGAGGACAAGTTGGCGGCTCTGCAGTCGAACAACTGTGCGGGAGAGACTAACTCCAAGAAGAGAAGACGGGTGCAGAATCCCAAGCTTAGGTAAGAATATGTTCGGTGACTGCTAGCTAAGCTAAAAGTAGCCTAGCCTACAACCAAATCTAAGATTAGCCTAGTAGCCTTGCAAAAGAACAAGCTTTATTAAAGTGTATTTTCATTTACAGGAAGCAGTATGCCGTCTTCACAACTCGGAGACAAATTGCAGGCGCTATGAACCGGAGCGAGGCGGTGACCTCCTATTTGCTCGGAGCATGTCTGCAATTCCAGATTGACACGATGTTGATAAAGACGACATTATCTGTAAGTGACTTGTTTTTACTGCTTCTCCTTCCTTGTTTAACGTTATTGTGACTTGCGTTTGATTTTTATTCATACCACTCTCATTTAATTGTTTTCCAGCCTGGCGAAGAAGATGGCGTTGTTGGCGTGGTCTCTGGATGGATTGTACGGCCGCCGCCATTTCGTAGGCCGGTGTTGTGCGCAATTCTGTTTCCCCCGTGTCGGGAGCGCACTTTGCAGCCGTTTCCCCGGCGCTTCTAGTTGATTTCTCGGTAAAACAAATCCTATAATCATGTCAAGGTTGTAACATTCAGTTTAATCGGCAGCTGTTTACAAAATTGTAAAATAAAAATAAATAAACGGTCTTTCAGACATCTCCCGAAAACTTTGGGAAATAAAGAGCAAATGTTTCTAAATTCTCAAAAATTATGTGTGATGGGATGTAGTATACTAGAAATTTCCTTAATCCAGTAAACTGTCATATTTTATATTACAAAGGGATGTACTGGGAAGTCTACACTCTTGTGTTTTCAGGAAGTCTTAGGCTGTTTCTCAATTCACGAGAACGCGCTCGCATTCTCGTGAATTGAGAAACAGCCATAATGTTTGTGTCCTGCTATCAGCCATCCCATCCTCCTCTTTCAGCAATGTAAAATCATAAATACACAGTAGGTGCTGGAATAGTGTTTTATGGCTTTTATTTGTCAGGTTAAAGTGACAAAAGTTGGAAAAAGACCGTTTATCTTGCCATTTATAACACAATACAGCGTAAGAAGACATAGTTTGTTTATTTTTATTCTACAATTTTGTAAACAGCTGCCGATTAAACTGACTGTTACAATCATGACATGATTATATGAGTTGTTTTACCGAGAAATCAATTAGAAGCGCCGGGAAAACGGCTGCAAAGCGCATTCCCGACACAGGGGAAACAGATTTTCACGGGGGAACAGAATTGCTCACAACACCAGATCTCTCTGAACTCTGTGTGAAGCTGCAGTCCCGGTTAGAGGCGATGCCGAAGTACAGAGCCACACACAGTAGGCGTCTGCACATCGGACCTGCCTCAGAAAGAACGCCGCCAGCAGTTACCTACAACCCCGAGGAGGAAAACGGACAGTTCACGGGGTTGTAGTTTTTGGATCCTCGCGTTGTATATAGTTGTTTGTTTTAATAAAGCTCTTTCTTTGCATAAACATCTTCCTGGCAAATGTTCATTTCCTGTATAAATTCATTCATGTCCTTGATGGTAGCCTAATAATAGTGTAGTAGCCTACATAGGATAACATGAATATACAGCATAATATGAATAAATAAATAAATATATATATATAATAAATATATATAAATATATATATGTAAATAAGTTATTGGGGATCTGCCAACCAATCAGGAGTGATTTTACTTGTTTGAAAGAAGTGGTTCCATCCAATACTCAGTAAGAACGTTCAAGCCTGGCCTGGCCACGTGTGGTTTTGCTGCCAATCAGGAGCGATTTTACTTATTTAAAAAAAGTGGTTTCAGCCAATACTGAGTAGGTTATTCAAGCCAGACCTGGCCAGCCACGCGGGTTCGCTGCATTCATATGCTAATTAGGGCCATTAGTACAGCTGATCGCTCTCCACATACGTCAGAGTCCGGTTCCGACAATTTGTGGCACTGAAAACGGCAACAAGCGCGGGTTGCAAATTGTCGTTAACTGCCGAAAATGAGGGAGATCTGCGGTAGTTTACGGGGACGAAAATCTCACTTTTCATGCAGTGTTAGTGGTAAGTCCCGAGGTGGCGGGCTGTGTGTTTACATCAACAATAACTGGTGTAAAAATGCAAGATCTGTCACCAGCCACAGCTCTCTGGACATTGAGCTTTTGACTGTTAACTACAGACCTTTCTAACCTACCTAGAGAGTTTACTGTTGTTAGCATCACAGCTTTTTATGTGCCTCCCAGCACTAATACAAAAGAGGCTATGAGTGTTCTCTATCGGACTATCTATGAGCTGCAATCTTTTTACATCATTGCTGGGGATTTTAACCAGGCCAATATGAAAACTGTTCTCCCTCATTTCTACCAACACGTGGATTTTGCTAGTCAGGGAGAGAACACTTTAAACTTAGTTTACACAAATATAAAAGTTTGTATTCAGAGCAGCCCCCCGCCCCACCTCAGCTCCTCAGACCACCTTTCTGTAATGCTAATTCCTGCATACAGGCCCCTGCTGATCAGAGCTAAACCTACAGTGAGGCAGGCAAGGGTTTGGACTGGAGGGGCCATGGAGGCACTCCATGTTTTGAGTGCTCTGACTTGAACATGTTCAAAGCTGCAGCAACATATGAAAACAAGACCAACGTTGACGAGTATGCCATGACTGTGTCAGCCTACATCAACAAATGCATTGAGGACGTCAGCACCACAAAGAATATCATCACCTGAGCCAACCAACAACCCTGGATGACTGAGAAGGTTCGTCAAGCGCTAAAAACACAGAACTCAGCCTTCAAGTCTGGCGACAAGGACGCACTGAGGACAGCGAGAGCCAACCTGAACCATGCCATCAGGTTAGCAAAGCGGAGCAACAGTCAGAAAATCCAGGATCTTTTCCACAACGCCAGCAAAATCAGGAGCATGTGGCAAGGCATACGGGCGAATACAACACGCCCTCCCCCCCGGTGGGTAAAGTTGATGCTGACTTCCTCAATGGACTAAGCAACTTCTTTGGGAGGTTTGAGGCACTAAACAGTACTCCAGCAGTGAAAGCTGTTCCCCACCAGGAAGAGGAGGTGCTCTGCCTTGACACAGCTGATGTGTGGAAGACTCTGAGGAGAGTCAACATGCAGAAGGCCACAGGCCCCGACAACATACCTGGGCGGGTGTTCATGGAGTGTGCAGGTAAGTTGGCTGGTGTCCTCACAGACATTTTTAACACATTGCTGGACCAAGCCACAGTGCCAGCATGCTTCAAGTCAGCCTCCATCATTCCGGTGCCGAAGAAACCTCAAGTCACCTTTTTTTATCGACTACCGGCCTGTTGCACTGACTCCCATCATGATGAAGTGATTTGAAAGGCTGGTAAAGGAACACATTGTCTCCAGTCTCCCCCCAACATTCGACCCGTTCCAGTTTGCCTACTGGCGAAACCACTACACAAAGGACTTCACCTGAGCTTGGCAAACCTGGAGGAGAAGAACACCCACGTGCGGATGCTGTTCCTGGACTTCAGTTCAGTATTCAACACCATCATCCCACAGCATCTGGTGGGAAAACTGGAACATCTGGGCTTCAGCACACCTCTTCGCAACTGGCTGCTGACTTCCTCACCAACAGACCTCAGTAAGTCCAGGTCGGACAGAACACCTCTGATGTCATCACCCTCAGCACTGGCTCCCCTCAGGGCTGCGTCCTGAACCCCTGCTGTTCACTCTGATGACACACGACTTCCCCAGGTTCACCACCAATCACATTGTGAAGTTTTCAGATGACACAACGGTGGTGGGCCTGATCAGAGACGACAACGACCGGGACTACAGAGAGGAGGTGGAGCAGCTGGTGGACTGGTGCAGAGACAACAGCCTGATCCTGAATGTGGAGAACCCAAAGGAGATCATTGTCGACTTCAGGAAGAACCGGCCTCACCACGCTCCACTGCTCATCAACAGCTCAGCTGTGGAGGTGGTCAGCAGCACCAAATTCCTGGGGGTGCACATCACAGACAACCTCATCTGGTCTGTGAAGACCACGTCACTGGTCAAGAGGGTACAGAAGCGCCTTTACTTCCTGCGGAGTATGAGGAGAGCCCACCTGCCCTCGCCCATCCTCACAACCTTCTACAGAAGCATCATAGGGAGCATTCTGACCAGCTGTCTCTCTGTGTGGTGTGGAGGCTGCAGTGCCTCCGACTGGACGTGAGGAGAGTGGTGACGACAGCAGAGAGGATCATCGGGACTCCTCTTCCCTCCAATAAGGACATTTCATCCCAGCGCTGCGTCTCCCGAGCCTGTAACATCATCAGGAATCCCACTCGCAACAGGGAGAACTGTTCTTCCTGCTGCCCTCAGGAAAGATGTTCCGCAGCATCCGCAGCAGGTCCACCAGGTTCTGCAATAGCTTTTTCCATGTTGCCATCAGACTGTTGAACTGTTGAACTCTAAACTGGACTCTGCATCACATTTGCATCTTTATTTAGTATTACAAAAACTGCTGATCTTTCATTATCCATTTGCCTTTTTGCACTATTATTGCCTTTTTGCACCATTATTTTTGCACATTCTTCTGTATACTGTTCTTGCACACTGTTTTTCTCCTCAATTTAATTGAATTCAATTTTCTTTATATAGTGCCAATTCATGAAACATGTCATCTCGAGGCACTTTACAAAGTCAAATCAATCATATTACACAGATTGGTCAAAAATTTCCTACATAAGGGAACCAATTGATTGCTTCAAAGTCCTGACAAGCAGCATTCACTCCTGGAGAAGCGTAGAGCTACTGGGAGAGTTGTCTGCATTGTCCATGGCTTTGCAGCAATCCCTCATACTGAGCAAGCATAAAGCGACAGTGGAAAGAAAAAACACCTATTAGCGGGAAGGAAAAACTTCCAGCAGAACCGGGCTCAGTATGAACAGTCATCTGCCTCGACCGACTGGGGGTTACAGAGAATAGAGCAGAGACACAACAAGACAGAGAAAAGCACAGAAGCACACATTGATCCAGTAATCTGTTCTATATTAGATGGTAATGCACTCCTGCACTGTTACAACTGATCACTGCTGCACTTTATATTGAAATGTTGCCTTATTCCACCTGCAATCCCATTACACTGTTGTAAGCTGTATGCAACGGAATTTCGTTCTGTATGCACTCTGTACATACAAAATGACAATAAAGTTGTCTAAGTCTAAGTCTTAAATCCTGGGGGCTTGTAATGAAAAGGGGGCTTATGTTAGATTATATCATGTGTTAAATTCTGGAGAATATAAAGGAGCCCTAAGCAACCTTTCTGTTGTGGATAATAATTTGTTTTTTACTGGCAGCAGAGACAGTATTACATCATGTGTGTCAGTGTTACACAGCTTTGCAGTTAACCAGGATTTGGCTATTTGTTCCAAAGAAAGGCTAAGTAAAGGAATTGTCATTTTAGTTGTCTTTATCATCTTGTGCTGGTGTTTAGCATGGTTAGTGGGGTTAGCATTGTAAACTGTAAATGTCAGTCTGTAGGTTTTCTCTGTAGAGCTCATAGACTATTACCATATTTTTGAAAATTTCAAAAGACTGCTAATATTTTCCAATCAACAATGTTTCATGACAGATAACTGTGAACTATTCAAGAGGATTATTCAAAAAAGCTTTGGTATAATATATTCAGCTACTGGACACTTAACATTTGGCCTCTCTCTCGCAAACAATCTGCGTTGTCAACGCAGCCAGTTCACTTCACTACATTATTTATTAGAAGGAGCGTCTATCCACTTGTCGACTGCCTGTCTGTTTAACTTAGCGTGGCAGAGATGGAGCTGTACATAATGTGAAAAGCTGAACAGCAGCATCAGTGCTCCTGTGTCCACCAGATCAGCCAGAGACGCAACCGGTTCAGCATGTATCACCACTTGTGGCTGCGTGGACAGTGTTGGGTACGTTACTTAGAAAAAGTAACTGAGTTACTAACTGAGTTACTCCACTATAAAAGTAACTAGTTACCAGTAAAAGTAACTATTGCGTTACTTTTTCGTTTCTGGCTTTTTTATTTATTTTTTTACAAATTTTTTGCTGCCATGTCCATTCAATGCCCCCCCCCCCCCCCCCCACCCCCACACACACACACACACACACACACACACACACACACACACACACACACATACATACTCCCCCTTTTGTGTTGAACAGTGAAGTGTGGTGAAAGCAGCTTTAATTCTCCATTACATAACATTCATATCGCTCATGCACTGCCTTTTTTAACAATTTTCTCTTGCGGTTTTCAGCAGCAACGGCATTGTTTCTTATGGTTTAATATTGTCCATATGCCTTCTTTAAATATTTCTAATTCTACTCGCAGGACATGCGCAATTCCAAACTTATTTCCTGTCATTGCCAAGGTGAATCACGTTATTTGCGTTCCAGTGATCGGGATTTTTTTCATGCTCACGTTCAAAGGTCGGTCAGGCGCTGTGTTTAGTTAGCTGACTAATATCATCTGTTCTGAAAACGGACATGCTGAGAATGACAAAGGGAGGAAGAGCTGCTCAGAGTTGCAGCTTTCTACTCAGTGTAGATCAGCCGTTTTTTCTGAAACGACGCTCAGAACAAAGACTCACAGCGCAACCTGCCCAACCATAAAGGCGTCTACCCAACCCATCAATCAGCGGTGCGCTCCGATCAGCACCTGACGTTCACCGAGCCGTGGTACACCATCACACCAGAGTTGCAAAATGGTTTAAAAAACTTGGTTTATTATTATTTTGTTTACAGTTGAGCTTGGATTTTATTTACTGTGCAGCATAGCTTTGCGCGCTGAATCCAGATGCTGTGCGTGAATGCACACGCGCGTAGTTTAGTAGGAACATAAACAGTTTGGCGCGTCAGTCAGTTCGAAACAGTTCCTGTATCGGTCACGTAGCGCATACGTGCATCGACACAGGTTTTGCTCTACGAGCTCGACTCATGCGCCAAAGCATCGGTGTTGCCGGACCCATGTTCTTGTCCTTTTCGCTGTTTAACTCAAAATAATGTGCGTACCTCCAAGAATCAAACGCTGTCTTCTCGGCCATCTTGCCGGGGTACAAACACAAGTAGCTTACACACACAGGTGCGCGCACACACACACACACACACACACACGCACACACACGCACACACACAGGCAAGGAGCTGGGTACAGACGCAAGCAGCCGCATCTGACTAAATGCAGAAAAGCAGGGACTTCACTTTCCTTATCGAGGGAAATTCTTAAAGTAACGGAGTAACGAGTGCTTATTTTGGAAAATAACGGAGTTACTGATTACTGAATTCGCAAAACTAACGCGTTAGATTACTCGTTACTGAAAAAAACTAATAAGAGTACTCTAACGCGTTACTTATAACACGTTACCCCCAACACTGTGCGTGGATGACAGTAACAATATACAAGAATGAATTATGTTATTGTCACCGAGCTACAGAAAAAGCCCTGGTCATATGCCCAGGTGGTGGCCTGACAACGGAAGAGAACTGGGGGTGCTGGATTATAAATCCACTGAACAACAGGTGTCTAAATTTCTCCAGTCCTGTAGGATTCAACTGGACTGTGAGTACATCAAAGTTTGCCACCTTGCCGAGGAAAAACTTCCAAGGATAAACCGGTTTGTCAATAGAAAACACAAAACAGCTTTTCTTAGACAATGAAGCAGGCTGAGAGGAGCTAACATTTACTTTAATGTACATCTGACCAAGAAGAACGTTGACATCAACAGGAAGACCAGGATCCTGACGAAGCCAGGGGAAAATCCTGACAACATAGATGGCAAACTGCAAGATTTTTATTAAACTGAACAGATCACCAGATGGGGCAAACGTGCTGGTTATCAGGGAAAGTGTGGAGTTGGACAAATTATTGCAAGCACTATACTGGGATAGACAGTAACACAAAAGACACTAACTCACAAACAGGATGGCACAATCAGTACGCAACTGACAGTTGCACACATCACATCAATAGCTGAGACTATGGACTCGCAGCATCTGGAGCTGAGAACCTTTAATTATACACCAAGTACAGAGGACAGGAAAAGGAAGAGGACATTGACCCAGAAAATCATTTTTACAGTGATATCATTGATAATCGTGGGTATCACACTGAACAGTAATGCAACAGGACAGTCGAAACAGACAACAAATGATATATTATACATTTCAACAGTCAAAGCTTGTATGCCAACTTTATCAAAGACTATCTAGGCGAGTTCACACAACATTTTAGCATCGTTACAATATTGAGACATGGATCAGTATTACAAACCTGACAGATAACACAATAAGTGGATTATTTATTAATGGTATCAGTGATCATCTACCAGTGTTTATTGTTCATGACAGTTGTTACAGGAAAGCTGCTGAGGATGACACAAAAGTACAAAACAATGAGATCAGATGTGTTGATGACTGCATTTAGAGAAGAACTGCTCAGTCAGGATTGGGACTTAATACTCCAGAAAATCCAAAGAAAATTTTCACAATATTGTATTAGCAACAATGTAAATATTGATGATAAGTTCATAATGGTTCATAAATTCAAACATTACAGATAAATCATTCCATATGTTTTGGGCCAACGCATACATAATACGAGTATTTTGTAAGTGTTGGCGTAATACCAGAGAGCTGCAATTGAGGTACTCAGAAATAAAAATCCAAATCCAACGCTTCTCACAGCAGTGGCAAAGACAGAGATTATAGCTGTTGTTAACAAATGTAAAAATAAAAGCTCTGCTGACTGTCATGACATTGATATGACAACAGTCAAAAGAGTTATTTATGCATTTATAAAACCACTGATTCATATCTGTAACCTCTCTTTCCAAACTGGTTTACTTCCAAACAAACTGCAAAAATCATACCATTACACAAAATTGTGGAAAGACACCAATTCGCAAACTATAGGCTTATTTCTCTGCTTCCACAATTTTCCAAGATTTTAGAAAAAAATATTTATTAACAGACTGCAAAATTTCAGTGATAAACACAAACTACTTTCTGAAAGTCAATATGGATTTAGATCCCAGAGAACCACAGCATTGGCAGTCCTGGAATTAACTGAGAAAATCGCCAACTCCATAGATTGGCAATAGGTCTATTTGTTGATCTAAAAAACATTTGACCAAATTGATATCTAAATATTAATTATGAAATGAACGCATTATGGTGTACAGGGGGTGGGAGTGATGGTTTTGGAGTGAATGAAGAGCTATTTAAGTAGCAGGCAACAATTTGTGATAATGGGTGATTACCATTCACAGTGCTTGCATATTGTTGTGGTGTCCCTTAATGGTCAGTATTGGTACCAAAACGTTTTATCCTCTACATAAATGACACATCAGGTTTCAAATGTATAACAGTTTGTTTTGTTTGCAGATGATATAAATATTTTCTGTATAGGTGAGTGCTTGCAGCAGCTTTTGCATATCACTCCAGAGATTATTAAACTAAAAAACTGGTTTGACTAAAACAAAATGTCCTTAAACTTGGAAAAAAAACCTGTTCCTGTTATTTTGTGATTATAAAGGAAATATAGAAAGGACCTGTCCAGGGTATACCCCGCCTCTCGCCCATTGACAGCTGGAGATAGGCACAGCTGGAGATAGACACCGGCACCTCTTGCGACCCCACAAGGGATAGGCGTGTAAGAAAGCTATAATACATGGGGTAAAGGTGGAAAGAGTAAATTAAATTAAATTCTAGGGTGTTGATTGACTGCAAAATCTGATAGAAACCTCACATTAAATATGTTTAGTCTAAACTGTCTTGAAGCATCACCATTTTCATCATATTTTCTAAATTATAAAACATTACATTCTCTACTGCTCACTGACTTTACCATGTCTGAGCCTTGTGTAAATGTCTGGGGGGAACACCTAAAGGGCATCAGTCAAACCATTATGCACTCACAATTTAGATGGTTTATAAGGCTGGCTATTACAACCACACTAATCCATTATTCATTCTTGCTTGCTTGCTAAAACTCACAGATCTGGTAGAATTTCAAACCTTGCAGTTTGTGTATAAGGCCAGAAAAAATATCTACCAGACAGCATTGTCATGGTTGAGTTCTGGTTTGACTTCATTTTTCTGTTATTTTCATTTTTTCATCTCATGTGGGTTTGGTTTGACTTTATTTATTGTTAGTTTTCATTGTCATCAGTTATTTTCTGTCATCTTCACTTCACCTCCTCAGTAGTCAGTCACACCTGTTAACAATTTACAAGTCAATTAGCCAGACCCTTGTTCCACCTGTTAAGTGCTCTATTTAAACCTCCCTCTGCCTTCAGTTCAGCACTGGGCCATCTTCTGTTATCCACCACTCCATGCCAGTACCGCTGTAAGTCTTTGTATTCTGCTGTTCGTTCCTGGAGAAGCTCTGCTCTTTGTCCAGGTGTCTTCTGTGAATTGCTAACCTGACTAGCTGCTCCGGAAAGGCTCTGCTCTGTGTCCTGGTGTCTCCTGATAACTGCTAACCTGACTAGCCGCCCAGAAGAAGTTCGATTCAGAGTCCTGGTGTTGCTATGAGGCCTGCTAGCCGAGCAGCACTTAGTGAGTGTGGACTCTCTCTCTCCGGGCCGTCAGCTCCTGCCATCACCTACATCCCTGACCTTCTGCAGTCCTGAACCTCCGGTCTTCATCACTCACCACCCAGCATACTTCTTTCAATAAAGACTCAAACTTTTAGTCCCGTGTGTGCGTCCTGAGTTCATCGATAAACAAACCCTGACAAGCATACAAAAAGCTTTTGTTGAGGGAGTGGGAAGGTATAATTACAGGGAGAACCTACATTTCAAAATCGTATGTGCTCAGACATACACGAAGAATGTGCATTTCAGTAAATGGTGTGAATGTTTGGGATAAAGCCGGTGTTGAATTAAAGCAATATCTAAGCATGAGACTGTTTAGGAAATGGCTGAAACTGGTTTTCTTAAAAAGATATGCGATGGAAGACAGACAGTGAACACTAATGGGTACTTTTAGCCACTACACGTTGGCGTATACATAGTATGTTGTGAAATCAGCCAACTGGAAAATAACTTAAAATCAGACACTAAAGCTGATCTAATGCCACAATAAATGTAAGGAACTGTTGCAGTCACCCCTCCAAATTAACTGTTCTCACAGCAGGGGGGCCCACTGTATAAAGGCCCCTGGCCACATTAAAACACTAATTTTAACCTGCTGCTTTAAGCAGTATAGGGATCCTCTGTGGAGGATCCGACTGGAGTTTGGACATTTGTCACATATAAAGGAAGAATCCAAGCCAAGTGCAACCCTGCCTCCTTCAATATCTGAACCTAAGCAGCTGAATGCCATAAAATATGCTGTTTGTAACCTTTCTCAGCTGTTACAGGAAAGCTGAGTCAAGATGGCATTGGGCGATCTCCTGTGGCTAGGCCGAGCTAAGAGAAAAGCTGATCTGAAGTTGCCCGCTCCAACCTGTACACAGCCTCGCAGAAAGTCTAAGGAAACAGTTCTGCCATGCAGGGTTCCCCACACTCAACAGGCCAAGTGCGGTCCAAAAGACACACGTGGAAGTTTCATGCAAGGCTGGGTTGCACAAGGGGTGAGAGCCACTTGCTTGCTGCTCCAAACTAGCTTCAGCCTGGAGCAGCTTCTTCCAATCGGATGGCCCAAAGTCAACTGAACTGACAAAGGTGGAGGTTTGGCAGAGAATAAGCAGGGAAAGCTTAAAATAGTTTACTTTTAATGTGTTTTATGGTTTTGTTTAAAAGTTAGACCGAGTTAAACAGACCTGGGGCGTACAGGCTAAGCTACCCTTTAGTGTCCTTTGAAACAATGTTATGCTAATATATATATAAAAGTTGAGGGGTCATTTCAACTTTTATCAAAAATTAAGAGTGAGATTATGTTAAATGTTGGGGGGAGAGGAGCAGTAAGAGCGTTGAGGCACCGAAACACAGCACATGTAGTTAAAAAAATGCAGAATTAATAAGAACGAAACTTATAAACAGAATAAGTGGCTTCTTAGACTGTATCTGGTTAGCAGAACTGCTTTCTGATCCAGCGTGCAGCCATGACTGGTTCTGAATGAAGGCTTTATTTGGTAGCCGCTCTCCCCCCTTGCCTCCTGTGTATGCAGTACCGGACGGTACCAGCTTACTTTCACCACTGGTTAAGACCAAAATTATTTATAACTCTGATCGCTCTTCCTGCTCCTCTGTTAACATGAACTGCAGCAGAAATAATTACTGATGGCAAGAAGCTGTGAAAGAAGCTGAAACAGCTCTGCAGAAGGCGTGGTTTAGACTGAGCTCTGCATGGACAGTACTGTGAATGGATCATCCGCAGCCCAGATGGGCTTTGTTATTTTTATGTGTGAGAAATGCCATGTGTTGCGTGTGAGTGTGTGAAGTCAGTGAAATGCATGTGTCACACAGCCAATGCGTGAGAGTTGAGAGCCCTGTATATGTTTGAGTGTGCTTTGCGGTTATGACAAACTTTACTACCATAAGGGTTTTATACACCGATTGGACAATAATGTTTGTGTTTTCCGGTCTGCTCATTACCACAAAATATGGCTTAAAAGTCTTTTTAAGAGAGTTCCAAATTGCCACTAGCATTAGCCACTTATTAGCCTCCTGGATAACTTTCTGCTAATACCATAGTTAAACACAACAACAGGGGCGCGCTGGTGGCGCAGCGGGTAGTACAACCCATATACGGAGGCCTCAGTCCTCGACGCGGCTTACCTGGGTTCAAATTTGACCCACGGTCCTTTGCTGCATGTCTCTCCCCCTCTTCCACCCCCTTCCTGTCAGCCTACTGTCATAAAAAGCAAGCCACTAGAGCCGTGGAAAAACAACAGTTTGTTTTAAACATACTGTTTGTCTCTTTTAGGTCCACCATCGTTCGATAGTGCTATGAGCGTTATTACAGCATTAATAGGGAGTATTAATGTCAATTTATTGATGTTTGTGAAGCTTTAGGGTAAACCCATAAAGCTACTGACCGATCGTCTCCTTATAGCACCCTCTAGCTTCCTAAGTTACCAATTTGAGTCTTAATTATATCCTGGAGAAATAATTACATTAATAAAAATCAAATGTCCTAAAGGTTATTGATTTTTATTGAGCAAATCATTCTTTAAAATGTTATTTACCCAAGTGTGGGTAAATGTTTTGCCTAACTCAGATTTACATTATGAATGAGTTGAAACACATATCAAATGTTGTTCTAAATTAGTTAAGATAATTTGATCTCATTTAATTTTCCTTTAAGATGAACTTTTGTTCTCTAATTTGGATCTGCAGAGAACCAGGATTCACTGAATCATTCTGATGAGGGTTTTCAACTATTTTATTTGTTCTTGTGTTATTTTGTGTCTACATAGTTCCTTAGCTTTGTAAGAGATTATGAGATTACAGAGACTGGACTGCAAAGTCGGTTGCCATGAAAATTACAGATACCAGACTCTGAAGGCAAAGAGTCTGACATACTTACACTGGAAATAATGACTGAACATCAAGCCTCTATGTCAGAGAGCAGTTCATATTCAAACTGGGGCTAGAGGATTTTAGAGGTGACGATTTCTACTCACTTTTAGAAAAGCTAGCATCATAAAACAGCAGTCTCTGGTAGAATATTTAAGAAAAGTTAGAATATAGAGTCTAACTTTAAATATTACTTTGAATATTTGATTTCCAAAAGCCTGCCAGTATTTTTACATCTAGCTTGAAAGAAAGAAATTTAACACTTAAAAGGATACAACAAAGCAACTTTTCTGCAATACATTCCATCCTACTTTATCCTCCTTTCTCGCAGCCTTAATGAACTAAAGACAGTTTTGAAAAAATAATTACTTTTCATTTAAAGCACAATACATACACTGAAAACTAAAAGCTAACTTTTACTCTTCTAAGTAATAGTTTCCATAACAATTAGTACTGCCAGTATGACCTGTAAGAACTTATGTGTTTATTGTCTTATGTGTCTATTACTGATTCGCAAACTCATGAAAAATCTGATTTTTTTTTTTACTTCCAACCGGATTCTGGTGATTAGGTTTTTTTCAATGCACCTCTAAGTGTGGGTATTTAAATATTTGATCACCAACATCAAGTGGTCAATTAAAGATGTGTTTTAAAGACAACAGATAGGCAGTCCTTCTACTTAGTCCTTCTACTATTATTCAGGTAATGACTGAAAAATAGCAGCTTTTAGCAGTCAGTCCTGGGCTCAGACTGGTTTGACTACTAAAATTCTATTCCCAGACGGGACAGATCTGCACCCTGCTTAGACCTCTGTCCTCCTCTCCTGTGGAGAGGGACTAAGAACAGCTGGTTTCTCCTTCAGCAAATGATGTGTCACTACGGGTCAACCACATTACCCTTCATGAAAGACAAACCTCTATATGCTCTAATAGCTTTGCTAATTCTGACGTGACACTTTGATGTGACTCTTCACCTGTTAAATGCTAGAATAATGCCTGTGGGGAGGTCAGAACAGTGTGATTTGGTTGTTAAACAACTGTTCTGTCTAGTGGAGAGAGTGAACCATTAAAATAAATTCCAGTTTCAAGGTGAAACTGCTAAGAGCTATACATAGTTTACGCCCAGGACATCATGTTTTCATGTGAGATCTCACAGCATGTCTTTACATGTCCTTTACCTGAACTTGACGAGGCACAAAAAGAGGGGAGTTGCTATTGATACAGCCATTTATTTGAAAAATGTAACATCTGACATAAAAACTGTTTATATAAATGCATTTAACAGTCTCAGGATTCAGTCAGCAGAGCCGTGCAGTTTCTGCCGGTGTCGTGCCAAACGAGTTATCCCCGCCAGAATGTGTATCTCTGCGTCGTGAGCGCGCATTCAGCTTGATGAATGTATACCGTCAACTCTGCCTCTTCCAACAAATTAGACGTGGAAATCAAGATGTTTTACTTTTCTTAACGAAATATAGGAATAGTGTCATCACATTATCGTTCAGTTAATGGGTTAAAACTGAAAATGTAACACTTGGTGGTGCTATCGTAAGGGATTGCTATGTCGGTTAAAACTAGACTGATCACTCAGTATAACACGTTCTGAGAAAGTAAATGGCTCTGTTGTTATTTCCAGATGAGTCACGAAAGTATTAGCTTTATGTTATTAGATTGTCACACGTTTGTCTGTTGAAACTAAAAATCCACCTTTCTGAGTCAATCACAGGTGTCTACTTGTTCGTTTAATTTTTTTATTTTGTGGATAGACCTGCATGAATGGATTTTATAAAGCTGATTACAAGTGTGAATAAAAGAATACTGAATAAAGTTACTGCCAAAATGATCAGATCTAATTTTAATTCAGCCAATAACCATATTAAGAAAACAAGATGTGTCGCTTTAATAGAAAAGAACAATATATGAGGAGTTTATACAAAAACTATTTTATTACAATTTTATTAGAATAGGATGTTTAAAAAATATTTGGACTTCACATTAAAAGATTTATTGATTTCAAGCACTGCGGGCCATTGTTATAAGTGCTGACCAGACAGTTGGTCAGAAAGTTTCTGACCAATGTTGTGCCAGTTCAGACGTGACAGAAAGCGGGCATCAATTCGGGACGTAACGGACTGCGTTACCCATGATGCAATGTGGTCAAAATGGCCACCAACTCCCATCACGCAACACGGCAAAATGGCCGCCGATCAAGATAAGGTTGCTATGGTGATGGCTATAAAAGCCGATCACCCACGACAATCTTTCTTCTTCCCTGGCTTTTGGCCAACCCGAGAAGACACGCACAGCTGATTCCGTTGGGGTGATTCCACGCCACGTGTTCGATTGCTCGCTGGACCGAGATTTTTCGACGCAACGGTTATTCCCTGTTTTTTATAACAGGAGGTCGACTTAAATAAGTACTTTTAAATTCCCTCTGATCCCCTTTTATTTCTGTCTCACCAACAGGGTGTTTAGAAGTGCCTTGGCAGGTGGTAGAACTTTGTAGGTGTTGGTTAATGCTTTTATTCCACGACGAAGTTGGAATTATTTTGCTGAACATTTTCTTTGTATGTGCATGCATTTTACAATTGATTTTGCTGTTGATTTGTGATCCATCAAGAACCCCGCCGTGGGTTACCGCTTTATTTCTTTTCATCTTTTTCCCTACTTTCCCCCCTCTCTCTTTTCGCGTCTTCTTATCAATTTAATCTTTTTGTCCGAGCTCAAGTCGCGGGCTTTGCTTTAAACTCCCAGTTAGCTGCGCCCCTCGAAGCGAGGCATTATCCCATCAGCGTAAGCGTGGTTACGTCATTAGGACCTCCCCTCATACGTCATCGTAGCAGCCATCTTGGGAGGGTGACGTGTATCTGAACTGTAGGTAGCTTAGCTGAACTAGCTTTGTGTAAGACATCAAAGCGTCCAGTGAGATTCCCGAAGCTGTTCTGTCTATCAATGCTGATACGTGAAATGCCGGTGTTTCGAGGGCGGTGTTAAACAACTTTGAGTTAGGTTAAGATCTGCTAACCGCTCATTTTAATCCATTGTTTATTTTTGTTTTGTTCTTTATTTCCACATATATATTTTGCATGTTTTAGTTTAGTAATGAGTAAGAATTCCAAAGTTGTTTGAATCAGAGAATTACTGTAACAGGGAATTGCTTTTGTTTCAATAAAACCAACGACTGCGGAATAGACATTGTTTTGTGTTCAGTCCAATTCACAGTTACATGGTTATTCAGAAATCAGAGCTAACCTCCTTTGGAGTTAACATCTGATATTAATACAGAGACAATATCATTGGATGGTGATAAGGAATAAGGATTTAAACTCTAATTGCAGTTACATTGGGGTTCTCACAGCCTGCTGGATAAACCTGGTCGGTTAACAGTCCGACCTGATCATTTATTCCAGCATAAATGAGTTCATAACAGCAAATTAACTAATGCATTAGTGGTATAAATACTTACAAGCTTATAGCTAACATCACCACCATTTGAACTATATTTGTTATAGCGGAAATTTGAGTTGAATGATTTATTATTTAAATTATAATACCAAATTATAATTAATAATAATAATAAGCATATTCAACCAGCTTATGGCATAACACCAACCATTATGAGGAAACCCAGCAGGTTGCATCAAGTCTCTCCAAGCAGCATTCACTCCTCCTGAAAGAGCGTAGAGCCACAGTGGACAGTCGTCTGCATTGTTGATGGCTTTGCAGCAATCCCTCATACTGAGTAGGCATGAAGCGACAGTGGTTTCATATTCATAAGCACGCCCGCCGACAGGGGGGGACAAACGGGTCAGTTGTCCCGGGCCCACGACATAGGGGGGGCCCAAAACTGACACTTACAAATGGTCAGTGTCTGTCAGTGCGCGCGCGACTGCGGCAGCTACACCAGTCTCCCAGTCGTCACGGCACTCTGCTGCTCCCCCTCCCCTCTCGTACATGGCTCAGCGGCGCCAGCCATCAGCACGCAGACTCAGCCTAAGCTTTCAGCCTAAGCTCTCACACAAACGCTGCACGCTGCTGCTCAGAGCCTCAGACAGAGAGAGACGTCACAGCAGCGGAAAAACATGAAGAGGGAAAGAAGCGCCATTTGGCTTTATTTTAATACCGTAAATGAAATCAAGTTGTATGTTTTGTAAAAAGCCGGTTAAATTCAGTGGAAACACAACAATTTTATATAAGCACGTAAAAAACCATGAGCAAGAAAACATCGAGCCACAGAAACGGAGAGAGGAGACGAAACTTCTCTCATTACCCCGACAGACCCACAGACTGACGTCACTGACTGAGGCGTTTCAGTCCTCCAGAAAACATCCAGGTAGATCAAAGTGGTCATCTTCAGCAGCAGTTCATGTTAACTTTCAAAGAAGATATTATCTATCATATGTTACTGGAGCCCACACAGAAAATGTAATTAAGACCTTGAAAGGACCCAGTACATATATCCTATTAAAAAGTGTTATTTAGGATAAGATAACATATAGCTAATCCTTTATTTATCCCACGACGGGGAAAATTATAGGATTAAAGCAATAGGCAGGTGCACACAACACAGACAAAATTACATAAGGTTGAAAGTAGGGGTGTGCGATATGACGATTTAAGACCGTGTTACGATCTACACCTCTGACGATCTGTAATTATTAAGAGACCGTTTTATCAGGATCCACAGAACTGTAGTGCTGCTGTATTTCTCCCCTCCCCCTCATGTGCCCCTCCCCCTCATGTGCGTCGGCCAAGGTAGCTACAACAAGCGGGAGGCATGGCAGCAGCTGAAAGCGAAGATTTTGTTCCGAAAAGAAATGCTTCGTCCATCATATGGAACTGGTTTGGCTTCACTTCTGACGAAAAAGAACAAAAAAACATTACATGCAAAGTCTGCAAGGAGAGCGTCAAGGCAAGTGACGGCAACACAACGAACCTGTTTAATCATCTGAAAAGAAGGCATCCTAAACAGTATAACGAGAGCCTGGTGGCTAAAGCTAAAAAGCCGACTGCAGCTTCAGCAGCGACCGGTCCTTCTCCCAAGCAGCAAATGTTAACAGATTAATTTACAAAACTTACTCCCTACGATAAAGGCAGTAAACGGTGGAACAGCGTGACTGAAGCGGTGACGTTTCACTTGGTGAAAGATTTATGTCCTCTACGAACCGTAGAAGGAGTGGGATTTAATAAAATGTTAAACGTTTTGGATCCACGCTACGAGTTGCCCAGCCGCAAGTATTTTTCAAACACCGCTATTCCACGTATGTACGCTGAATGCAGACTTTAGAAATTATACAAATCTATTGTTTAATGTAATATTTTAAAAAAAAAACTCAAGTTAGTTTCTGTGTGCTTTCTCTTTTCTTTTATTTTATTAGACCAGTCCAGATTTTAAAGGAATAAAACTGCACTAAGATACAGTGACTAATTTGTAATTGTTTTACTCAGGAGTTATTGCATTTTTATAATCTTTGGTGTGTTTACAATATAGAAATAAAAAAAAAATAAGTTTGTTAGCACTGCTTTGATTCTCTAATTTTAATAAACTTGTTCATTTATTTAATTTTTCTCTTCTTTGCATGTAATTGAAGTTATGTTGGTCGTATCTAAAAAATCGTGATAAAATCGAGATCACAATAATATAATCAAAAAATCGTGATATTTTATTTTTGCCATATCGCCCATCCCTAGTTGAAAGATATAAGAGGTGGATTAGGGAAAAACACTATAACTTTTTCATTGAAAGAGCTAACAGCTTCAAATTTTCTGCAGGTGCTTGCTGTTTTATGAGGTTTTATGTGCCGAAAATGAAGAATGTGGGCTACTTTTATTTTATTTTGCTCTATTTTTCTTTTATTGGTGCCTAGTTAAGTTCTTCTTTTATTTTCTGGTTAGGGTTGTTTTGTTTATGTTGTTCACCGTGAAGTTTTAACAGTCTGAAATGTACATAACCTCAAAATGGTAGAAACTACCTAATTAAAAGGCCATTTAGCCTCCTCAACTTATTTCCTCCTTTTATGTTAGTCCCGTAACAAAGATGAGGACAGCAATACTTAAAAATACAACGATTGGGGGATGCTCCAATAGTTTAGGAGTAGAGAACTATATATATATATATATATATATATATATATATATATATATATATATATATATATATATATATATAGTTTCTTTCTTCCCAATCTGTCTGGTCAGCACTTATAACAATGGGCTGCATTAATTGATATTAAACATCCTGTTGTAATAAAATGAAAATGAAATAATTTTTTTTAACTCCTCATATATTGTTCTATTTTTTTAAAATTACCTATCTTGGTTTCTTAAATTGGTTCTTGGTTTTATTAAAATGTTATTAGGTCTGATAATTTAAGTTGTAACTTTATTCAGTGTTGATTTGATCACATTTGAAATACGCTTTAAACGATCCATTCGTGCGAGTCTATCTGACAAAAAAGGAAGAATAAAGACAAACAAGTAGGCAGGTGTGCAGGACACAGGAAGGTGGATTTTTGGTTTCAGTAGATAGACAGTCTAATAACAACATAAAGCTAATATTTTCGTGACACAACAAGAAATTACTACAGAGCGTTTAATTTCTCAGAACGTGTTATATTGAGCGATCAATCGAGTTTTAACCGAAATAGCAATCCCCTACGATAGCATTAACATGTGTTACATTTTCAGTTTTAACCCACTAACTGAACGATAATGTAACTACACCATTCACATATTTCGTTAAGAAAAGTAAAACATCTTGATTTGCACGCATAATTTATTGGAAATGAGGCGGAGTTGGCTGGATTCGTTTATCAGGCTGAATGCGCGCTCCCGACACAGTGGACAGTGACAGCCTCCCAGGTCACACCTCGAGCTCCCCTGATCGCCCTTCCCGGCGGATCTCCCTCTTGTGTCATCTCCGGCTTTCTGGTATTGGTTCTCACTCGGTGCGGTCCCTTGGATCCCTTTCCCCATTGCCTAGTCACCGGGCTGAAGCTCCTCTGTACTCACCTGATTCCTCCTGCTGCTCCTGGACCTCTGGTTTCTCCGGCGCTGCTCGGATCCCGCTCAGCCTGCGCCCACCGGTCACTTAGACATTTGCCACCAGCTCCATCAGGCAAGGCTGAGTCTGCTCCATCCTCCCCGGTCCGGTTTTCTGCGTCCAGTGGTAAGCTGCGCCCAGCTCTGACGTTGGTAGTTTCCATCAGCCTGTCTAACCACTCCCTTTCCCTTTCAGTGTCTGTACGCGTCCTGGCCGAGCCTCGTTCCCTCTGTCTTCGTACAACCGATCTCCTGTTATCGATAAATCCTTTGAAACTGATCCCTGCTGCCAATCGTGTCCTGCATGTGGGCCAAACACTTAAAACCAATCATGACAAACTGTTATTTAAATCATTTAAGAATAGTCACTTATGGATTACAAACAAATGAACACAAATGTTTCTGATTGACAGAATTCTTGTGATCATTTTTTTTAAAAAAGTGCATTAAATATTGTTGTTGATACAGAGATGACTATAGTTTAAACCAGATGTATTAAATAAAATTTTATTTACATAGCGCAAATTCACAACACATGTCATCTCAAGACAAAGTCAAATTCAATCAAATCATACAGATTGGTCAAAAAGTTTCCTATCTAAGGAAACCCAGCAGATTGCATCAAGTCTTGACAAGCAGCATTCACTCCTTAAAGAGTGTAGAGCAACAGTGGACAGTCGTCTGCATTGTCATTGGCTTTGCAGCAATCCCTCAGTGGAGAGGAAAACTCCCCTTTAACAGGGAGGAAAACCTTCAGCAGAACCAGGCTCAGTGTGAAGTCATTTGCCTCGACCGACTGGGGATTACAGAAGACAGAGCAGAGGCACAAAAGCACACATTGATCCAGAAATACTTTCTATGTAGCATAGTAATAACGAATGACCTGCCTCCCCTGGATGATGTCACAGCTAACAGGACACAGTGTACCGACTATGCAAAAAAAATTACAGAGAAGTTGAAATAACAGTAGGAGAACTCAAGACCCTAATGTCCTCCAGCAGCCTAAGCCTATAGCAGCATAGCTAGAGATAGCTCAGTGTAACCTAAGCCACTCTAACTATAAGCTTTGGCAAAACAGCTCCGCAGAAGGTGGGGTTTAGACAGAGCTCTGAACGGGACAGTGCTGTTAATGGATCATCCGCAGCCCATATGGCCCATTTTTATTTTTATGCGTGAGAAATGTCATCTGTGTGCGTGTGCAGTCAGGGAAATGCATTTGTCACTCGGTCGTGGCGTGAGAGTCGAGTGCCCTGGGTCTGATTTTGGTGAAGGAGTTTTTACCAAATCTGCCGGTGCCGGTGCCAGTGCGTTTGGCTTGCCATATGTCTACTTCCCCTCTATGTTTGTTTGTGTTACTGTTATTGTTTTTTAGTGCTAAAGTCTCTATGTACAATCGGCAAACATTTTTGGACCTCGGCTTTGCCAGTGATCTTATTAACGTATATTGCATTATGAAAACAAAATTATGAACACAAAACCATACTTCCATTTCTGTCTGGGATCCCAGCTCACCTTGCTGCGCTTTGACTCTAATCTCCAGGTGGAAGCGCTCCAGACGTAGGGGCAAGTGTAGCGGTCTGCTCGTGAAGTTGAGGTCTTATTTGGTGCACTGTTGGGTGGCTCTTCAGCATGAGCAATGATTTATGCATCATTTAGCTCTTTCCCATCACTCTCTGGATCCTATCGGCGCCTGGTTATTACCATTTGTTGGGTTGGATCAGATGCTTCAGTCCCACAGGACCTTCACTCCTCATCTCCGCCCGCGCGGAGTGAACCCTCAACACCTGCGGCTGCTTGATCAGGTCTCGTCGTAGACATCACCAAACGTCGATGCGCCGCTCCCCGCCAGGTTTGGACTAGTAAACGCCAGATCGGTAACGAATAAAACTTTTATTCTACAAGACTTATTCAAGTTCCAACAACTAGACTCTTTATGTGTAACTGACACTTGGTTTAGGGCTGGTGAGTCCAGCGCCTTTACAGAGCTCTTACCAGAGGATTGCTGCTTTTTAAATTCCCCGCAAATGTCAGGTAAAGGAGGCGGACTAGTGGCTGTTTTTAAAAATTACTTTAAATGTAAACCACGCTCTCTATCTGCATTGCCTAGTAGCTTTGAAGTGATTGTGTTTGAGTTACGTCACTCTCACACAGTGCTCTGTGCTGTGGTCTACAGGCCTCCCAGGTACAATAAGAACTTCTTGAATGACTTTTCTGACCTGTTGGCTGAAATTATGCTGAAACATGATCATGTTCTTATTGTGGGAGATTAGAAATTCACACAGAAAT
Source organism: Fundulus heteroclitus (assembly GCF_011125445.2). Classification (NCBI taxonomy): domain Eukaryota; kingdom Metazoa; phylum Chordata; class Actinopteri; order Cyprinodontiformes; family Fundulidae; genus Fundulus; species Fundulus heteroclitus. Next base: position 34,081,145 of record NC_046368.1, on the reverse strand, counting down.
TCATGTATGTTGTCCTGAAAAGCAGATGGCCCAGGACTTTTTAAATATCTAGTACAGTCTGTGTTTGTACCCACAAAGAGATGTGGACACACACTGGATCTTGTTTTATCTTATGGTTTACCCTTTTTTTAACTCTGTGGTATAGTTTGGATGGATCATAAGCCCCTTTTATTTGAGTTTTTTCTTCCTTGTATCAAACATAATCCTCCATAATCCAATGTTGTCATGTTTTTAACTCTTTCACTGCTGGTCAGTTTTCTGATGTTTTTAATCAGGACTGCAGCCCTCCTGAATTCTCATTTGAAAGCTGTGAAGAACTCAGCACATGGGTTTCCTTAATCTGTCGAACACTTTTAGTTTCTGTGGTCCCTTTTAAGGTCAGGCAAGTAAAAGCCAAATATGAACCCTGGTTGAATGAAACAACCCGTGCTGGAGAGTGCTGGAGAGCTGGGTGTAAATGGAAGAAGGATAATCTTCAAGTCTCATTTCAAATATAGAAATACAAATTGAGTTCGTATCAGAAAACTGTCAGGGTGCTGTTATTCAGGCAAATTGACATAAACTTCTTGTTTTATTTAAAACTATTGAGCTGCTGCTCCATACTCCACAGATGATCTGACTTGAGCCGTCCCAGGAAACGTGTAAAGAATTTCAAAATGTCTTTGTGAAAAAGGTAATATCTCTGAAAGCTCAGATACCTCTTTCTGTCTATGACTCGTCTACCCCTGCCCTCTGTCCTGTTGTCTTTAACAAGTTTGAGCCTGAGGTTTTTTAATATTGTTTTAAAGCTTTGCACAGAACTGAAACTGCCCTTTCAAGAGTTTTTATGATGTACTTTTAGCAACTGGCTCAGGAGGCTTTTCCTTAGATCAGGCATTAAATTGTCTAAATAATATAAAGTTCTGGTTGGCTTCAAACGTTTTACACTTGCATGAAGAAAAAAACGGAACTGACAACTCAAAAATAGATCTGGGTTCTCTGACACAATATGTTAGGCTGATTATCACAAATCTGGGGGTTAAGATAGATGCAGATTTTAATTTGAGAGCCAGATTAGGGCCATTGTGTATTCAAGCTTTTTTCATCTAAGTCAGTTAGCCAAAGTAAAGCTTTTTATATCAAGGAAGCTTTTTGAAACAGTGATTCATGCATTCGTTACATCTAGGCTGGATTAATGTAACTCACTAAATCTTGGGATTAGGGAGGCATCCATCAGACGCCTGCAGGTTGTGAAAAATGCTGCAGACTTTTAACGACTTTTAACTGGAACAAAAAGGTCTGAGCACATTACCCCCATCTTAAACTCCCTTCATTGTTTGCCTGTATGTTTTTGGATCCATTTTAAAGGTATTTTATTTGAAATCTCTTAATGGCTAGCCCCACTACCTTTCTGAACTACTGTACTCCCATTCACCTACCCACTCCCTTAGGTCTGCCAACCAGCAGCTCCTAAATCAAAGTGGAAACTAAGAGGAGACAGTGCCTTCGCTGTAGCGGCTCCAAAATAGCGGAACGATCTGCCATTGGATGTCAGGCAGGCCCCCTCCCTTTTAGAATTCAAGACTATCTTGTTTGTCTATTTTAACTTGTCTGTGTTTCTGTCTTTTTAAAATTGAGTTATTTTCAGTTGTATGTGTACAGCACCTTGTTGACCTTTATTCTTGTAAAGTGCTTTATAAGTAAACACAATATGATATAGGTCATCACAGGTCTTAACATTTTGCACAGTGCACCACCAGTTAAATAATGCAGTTTAATTGTGGCCCAACTCCATATGATTTTGATTATCTGCTTTTTTGTAATATCAAAATTGTTGTATATAAGCGTCTGTCACAAGATCTTTCCACTGCACACGTTACCTTGTCATATTCCAAAATAGCATAAGGCATATGCTTCCTGGGCCTTACCTGTAAATACACATTGTAAAATCTAAGGCCGAACATCTTTAGGCCAAATTAACATCATCACCACACGCTCAAACAAAAAAGACAGAGACAGATGTGAGGGAGAAGAGATGAGCAGCTGAGATCTCGCAAGAGCTGTGCATAAGTAAAAATGGAGGGTGGCACTTCTGCTCTCCCCTGTATTATGCAGGGCAGGGTGTGGGGGAAGCACTGTCTCAGGGTAGTGGGGTGGGCTCTGGTTGGCCGAACCGTGCGATTCATGTTGGCCCCATCTCTGGGTGGATAGGCCCATGGGTCGTATGGCTAGGATCAGGATGGGGAGTTAGGGCCAGAGTATAGACCGGGTAGGTCGGGGTTTGATGGGGTCCCTGTCTTTCCTGGTATTCCAGAGCAACAAGTTGAGGATGCCAAAAAAACAATCCGTGAGTTCCTCTGGCAGCAGCTAAAACTTTCAGCAGATGAGGTACAAAACATCCCCTCCCATCGTGTTAACTGGCTTGGAGGTAAGAAGCCCAATAAAAACCTAGCATCAGCCAATTGTAGCAATGTTTAAGCGTTATAAGTAAAAAGAGCATGTCAGAAGGTGGGGCAGAGAACTGCAGGGAACGAATTTCAGCGCCAAATACCAGTTTTCAAAAGAACTCCTTGAACGAAGGTGAGTATTAATCCCATACAGGAAGACATACATTGAAGAGGGCACCAGGGCTACAGTGGCTGCAGACAAGCTTTATATTAATGGTCAGCTGTTCAGGGATCGTGAGGTCACTTTCTGACTTTATTAGCACCCCAACAGGTGAATTTAAAGCATGTAACACAGGTTAAAGGAGAATAGAGCTATACATGGTGACAAATTAACTGTATGCACAGCTCAGCCAGACCTTTGTACAGTATGTGGGTTAAGTCACAGCTGGGTTTCTGTGTTATGTGTTATAGTTATTTTTCTTTCACCCCTTCTCACTCTCTGTCTTTCTTTATCTTATTCCTCTGCTTTTTACCTGTTGATCAGACATACACAAGCACTTTATATGATGTCATCTGGGTCTATGTATATATATTTCTACAGGGACATGCACTTTCCAACTTCTTCTTCTTACATCTATGGCAAACCTAAGATTTCTGACATGGAATGTGCATGGAGTTGGAACCAGCGAGAAAAACTTGACATTTTTTAATCAGTTTAAAAGTAAGTATTTTAATGTGGTTACTCACAGTAACACACATTATGGCTGCTTACCCGGTTCTTTTAACTTATCTAAGCAGCTTACAATCATAAACACCCCTTAGGATGACTCAACTTTAGAGTTTCGTTTTACCATTTATTCTAATACAGCAGAAAAACAATCATAAGGTTTACAGTGCAGGCTTCTTATAACAAAACCATCCCAGGCATTATCCTGCAGACAAAGCGCAAAGAGTCAACTTCACATGCTCTTCTTCTAAGATAGACACACTTCTCCAAGGGTGCGGTCTCCTCAAGTGATGTCTGTAGAAGGAATGTGTGTCATCATGGAGACGTCATCTGTTTTCCAGCATGTTACTTGGGTGTCTGAGCTGACTAAGTAAATTGTATGTTTCTAAATAACAAGAAGGGCTGTTTCATTAAGAACTCCACACAGCCTATATCTGATTATACTAGCTTTACCTTTTAACAAAAATTACACAAATAAAACAAACCATAACAAATCTCCCGTTTGCGGTGCCCAAAAGGCACCTCATAAAAAGACACTGGAAATTGCACCCTGTTAAGGTATTTAACTCTCTGATGGAGTTTCTCTCTGGAGCAGTCCTCCTTGGTATACTAGCTTTTCAAAATTGTGTATTTACATAATTCTTAACCTATATGTATTCAGGAGACTCCATCTAGCGGTCACATGAACCCACCCCCTTCGGGTTGCAATATCCCCAGTAGTCTCCTGTGTAATTCAATTTTATTCAATTTCATATATATAGCACCAATTCATGATACATGTCATCTCAAGGCACTTTCCAAAGTCACATTCAATCAGATTATACAGATTTGTTAAAACAAACTCCTATCTGAGGAAACCCAGTAGATTGCACGAAGTCCTGACAAGTAGCATTTACTCTTCCTGAGAGTGTAGAGCCACAGAGACAGTCGTCTGCATTGTCCATGGCTTTGCAGCAATCCCTCATAATGAGCTAGCATGAAGAGTAGGGATAGGAATCGAAAACTAGTTCCTGTTCAGAACCGGTTCCGTGTGTTCCAATTCCATGGCACCGTTTGGCAGCTCGCTTAACGATTCTCTTATCGATTCCAGGCAGCACTAGAGCCGGGAAGCACGACTTACGTTACGTTTTTTACGCAAGTTACGCACACAGCATTCAGTAAGCAGGTACGACGTGACCAGGCGTATGTCTAGAAAAGCAAAACAAAAAAAAATGCCGTCCCATCGGGTAAAGCGATGGAAAGTCCGCTCAGCAAGGAAAAATCAGTGGATCATTAGCTATACCTAAAACAAATACGTCCGTGGTGATTTAATAAATTTAGCGTTAATCAATAAGAAAATAAAAGCATAAATTGTCGTCTCGATCAGTGTTTTGGGGCGGCCATTTTTCCCCGACATCACATCCTGTGACGTAATGTCGCCATAAGGCACTGCGCTCTACAACAAAAGTTATTTCGGATTTCCAGAGGACTTCACCATTGAAATTCACGGAAGCTATTGTTGAAGCAACAATGTCCACGTGCATGGCAGTGGAGGGAAAAACTCCCCTTCAACAGGAAACCAGAACCAGGCTCAGTGTGAATAGTCATCTGCCTCGACGACTGAGGGTTAGAGAAGACAGAGCAGAGACACAATGAGACAAAAAAAGCATACATTGATCCAGGAATCATGTCTATGTAATATGGTAATAGCAGACGATCTGTCTTCCCTGGATGATGTCACAGGTAACAGAACGCCAGACCAGGTGTACATACTAGGAAGAAAAAAAAATTATGGAGAACAAAAAGGTAAAATATGAAATAACAATCAAGCAATGCAAATTGGAGAACAGTAGGATAACTCAACACAGTAAGAGAAAAAGACCCTGAGGTCCTCCAGCAGCCTAAGCCTGTAGCAGCATAACTATAGAGATAGCTTAGGGTAACCTAAGCCACTCTATAAGGACTGAACCCTATGGTACTCCACAAGTGACCCTAGAGTTTGAAGAAGGTTTATTATTAATATGAACAAACTGGAATCTTTCAGACAGACAAATGTGACAAAAGTGGAAATATCTAACATTTAATACTATATCTGTAAAATAATTGACCTAAAGTAAGACAACCTATGCAGCGCAAAAATACTGTATAACATGGGTATAAGTTATTGTAGATTCTACAACTATTATCTTTCCATCCAGCAGGTGTCTTCCTCATCAGAACAGGGGATCTAACTTCTGGGCCACAGACAGTTAAAAGGGAAGTAGTGGCTTTCAACTGTCAAGTAGTGGCTGGCAAGTAGTGCCTTTCAACTGTAGATGCTTGCATTTTAAAGTTGTTTCCCCCTTCCACACCTTTCTTTTCCTAGGCATAAAATGGGCCCATTTTTGTTATCAACATGGACTCCCACTTGGTGACCTGTCTACTGTGTAGTTAGATGAGAGAATCACATAGTAAGCATATTACTAGGATCAGCATATTAAACAAGAAAACAGCATAATCAGCAAACCGAGAGCGGAGGCAGTAAAATGCAGTAATACGGTGCAAATGTTCAAAAAGACAGACAGCTATTTCAGCAGCTTGTACTCCATGGCTTTCATCTGGATGAGGTAGAGGATGAGGTCAGGGGAGATGCATTCACACACAATGGACTGGGGTAGTATGAGGAGAGAATGTTAAGGGAAACACATCAGAAAATGTACTGAAAAAGATGATGGAGGCACAGGGGAGAAGAGGAGAAATGGGAGGAGGTAACATTAGTCATTCTGTCATTATTAATTGGTGTGCAATTATATAGCTTTTGTTCCTATTAACACTCCTATAGATGAACCATTGTGTCCATCAATCAAACAACATAAGCATCACGGATGATGTTGGTGTGACAGAGTGTGTATAAGAGAAGACTGAAAATAGTGTAAGAAGAAAATAATTGTGCTAGGGAGTGTTTTAGCACATAGTTAAATAGTAAGAAACAGTTAGAACTCAAGGAGAAGGAAAAACATTAACAGCTCACAAATCACAAGACAGACAAAGTATTTGTCTCATATTTGAAACACAATGATCATCCAAGTAAATAACAAAACACAGCTCTCAAATGGTGGTTTGATTTATTAAGTGAAAAAGACCACCAGCAGCAGACTTGCTAGTTTTCAGCCACATAGAAAGGTTATCAAACATAAACAGCCAGTTTAAGATCAAATTAATCTCCGGACTTTTAATAGGTTTTAACTATTTTTGTGCCATCCAGAGGTGGACTTGTTGGTGTGCTTATGACAGTCACGGTGAAACTAGGCAGGAATCAAACCTATTTCTGTGTTGTAAGTTTTCGAAAGTGGAAACCTGAGCCCTCATCCTCTGTTTAAAGTTGTTTTTTTTCTTGCTTTACGTAAATGGCTTCCTTCACTCCTCTCAAACCGTCTGTCTTCTCTGTCTAAAATGTGAACATTTTGGTCCTCAAAGAGTGTCCTTTGTCCTTGAGGTGCAGGTGGGCGGCTGAGTCCTGTGCTGAGGAGGTAGCTCTCCTGTGTTGACCCATGCGTCTGTGGAGAGGTTGTTTGGTTTCTCCAATATAAAGATCAGAATATTCCTCACTGCACTGAACTGCATACACCACTCCGCTTATTTTAGGCTTGGGGGTTTTCTCCTTAGGTTGGAACAGCATCTGTCTGAGGGTCCTGTGGGGTTTAAAATGTACTGGGATCTAGAAAACCCTCCTGAGTTTTTCAGAGACTTCAGCAACATATGGGATGACAATGTTTTTGAGCTAGTTCTATTCTGCGACGTATCTTTTGGATTTCCTTACTGATTTGACAAAGGCCCAGTTAGGGTATCCACAGGTTTGGAGAGCATCTTTGACGTGTCTGTCCCTTGTTCTTCAACTTCTGTCCTAGTGGGGACATGTTTGGCGCGATGGTGTAAGGTTCTGATGACAGAAAGTTTGTGTTCCAGTGAATAGCGAGAATCAAAAAGAAGATATTGGACTGTGTGAGTATGTTTCCTGTAGACTTCAATGTTGAGGCTTCCATCACTTTCCATGCTCACCAAGCAGTCCAGTAAAGGTAGCTTGTTGTCGCTAGCATCCTCTCTGGTAAACCTGATGTTGTTGTCCACATACTTCTTTTGCCTGGATTTTGACCCAAGTGTCGTCCACATATCTGAACCAGTGGCTCGGGGGAGTTCCTCTGAAAGAGTCCAAGGCTCTCTTTTCTATTTCTTACATGTAAAGATTGGCCACAATCAGTGACACTGGAGATCCCATAGCACAACTATGCTTCTGTCTGTAAAAGTGATCATTGAACTTCTGAACTGAATTTCGAAAATACTTAAGTTTGTTTTGTTTGCAGATGATACTAATATTTTTTGTACAGGTGATAATTTGGATCAGCTTGTAGTTGATATCAACTTAGAGTTACGTCACCTTAAGGTATGGTTTGATATTAACAAATTATCATTAAATTTGGTTAAAACCAAGTTTATATTGTTTGGAAACTGCAAAAGCAAAACAAATGTACATATCCTAATAGACAATAAGACAGTAGAGAGAGTAAAGGAAATTAAATTTTTGGGAGTAATGATAGACGATAGGATTTGCTGGAAACCTCATATAAAATACATTCAAACAAAAATATCTAGAAGTATTGCTGTTCTCAGCAAAGCAAAACATTTTCTAAATTATGCTGCTCTTCATATTCTGTATTGCTCACTTATCTTACCTTACTTTAGTTACTGTGTGGACATATGGGGTAACACCTACAAAACCTCACTGCGGCCATTATGCACGTTACAAAAAAGGGCCATCAGAATGATTCACAAGGCAGGATTCCATGACCATACTAACACACTATTTATAAAGTCCTGCCTCCTCAAACTCCCCGATCTGGTAGAATTTCAAACAGCTCGGCTGATGTACAAAGCTAGAAATAAACAACTACCGGATAATATTCAAAAGCTGTTCACTGATAGAGAGGGGGGATATGACTTCAGGGAAAATCTTAACTTCAGAATTTTGAGGGTTCGAACCACCATGAAGAGAAAGTGCCTTTCAGTCTGTGGTGTAAAGGTCTGGAATAAACTCCAGAAAGAGCTGAAGCAATGTCCATCCATGAGCGTGTTTAAAAAAAGGCTTAAACTGATGTTTTTCAACAGGTATTGTAATGAGGAGAGATGAATGATATATCTGAGCACTGTGTATGTGTGTGTATGTTGATATGCACGTGTGCATTTATGTGTATGTATGTAGATGCATATGTTCATATGTGTATATGCATATATTCATATATGTATATGTGTATAAATATAATTGTTTATATTTTTTGTGAATTTTGGATCAATACATTGTTGGTTAATAGGAAGGTACTTTAAGTGAAATTAGAGGGAGTAGGGGTATGAAAAATAAGTTTTACTTCTTCATACCCCTTTTCAGACAACTTTCTTTAATCACTAATCAATGTCAGAAATCAGGGTAAATATACCTGATATATTTTATTTATAGGAAAATTTTGTTTATCTCATCTCTATTTATGTTCAAATGATTTAATTGAACTGGAACAGAAAATTTAATTTAATGTTTATCAATTACTTTTTTATGTAGTGCTTGGTTGAAGAATTTCCTAAATTGATTATTTTTTATTATTATGTGGTACTTTCTGAAATTGATTTATTTAATATTTGTTAAATGTGTGTTAAATTTGTTAAATTGTCTGAAATAAATTCATTCATTCATTCAACTTGAAATAGGTTGTGGAAAGACAAATTTCCCGTAGGGTACAGATCTGGTCCGGAGTGAAATTAGTCCAGTTGTTCGGGTTATCATCTTGTTGAAGACGTTTCCTGACTGTTTCTACCGCCTCTGATGTGGGTATGCAAGTGAAAAGTGACATCAAAAGATACAAATGTTTCTCCTGGCACATCCTTAGATGTTTGACTTTGTTTACAAAATCTGTGGAGTTCTCTATGTGATGTGTTTCCCACCAGAGGGGCTAAGATACCAGCAAGTTGTTTAGCAATGTTGTGAGTCACGGAATTAATGCTGCTGCCAATGGGTCTGAGCGGTGTTCCTTCCTTGTGGATTTTGGGATGTCCATATAAGCATGGAATGTCTTCTACTGGATATAATCTGCAATAAGATGAACAGTTGATTACATTGTCTTTTTCAAGTTGTTGGAGGTAGTCTGTGATCTTCTTTTTGTAAGTGCTGGTTGGATCTCTTTTCATGGTCTTCATATGTAGTGGTGTCATCACTCAGTAGTGTGAACATTTTGTCCTGGTAATTAGAAGTGTTGAGGACAATGGTGCATCTACCTTTGTCAGCTGTTAAGATGATGATACTTTGTTCTTGGCTAAGAGATGTTATGGCTTTCCTTTCCTATGGTGTGAGGTTAGAAGGAGGTGGTTTGGCATTGGAGAGGGTAGCTGTTATTTTCATCCTGAGTTGTTCTGTCTCTATTTCTATCAGACTGTTGTTCCTGATAGCAGATTCGGTGGCAGTTATGAATTCCACAATGGGTATTTCTTGTGGAGAAATGGCAAAATTCAGACCTTTACCCAGTATATCCATCTCTGGCTTCGTCAGCGACCTGCAAAATAGATTTTTAACCCACTTGTCCTGAACATTGGTATTGGTGGCGTCCTCCTGTTGCATACTAGTACCTTGTGCAATTGCTGCTTTCTGTTGTAATTTTTGGAATTTAGCTTTTTGCCTTTCTTTCGTTTTCTGGACTGAATTCTCAGATTGTTGAAAGCCTTAAGTTAGTGGATGTCCAACAATTTTCCTGTCTCTTTCCATGTTTAGGAGCTGTACCATGTTTCTACTGATTTTCCTGTCAGATATCTACTGCTGCCATCTGTTTTTGGACACAACCTGGACTGATACCATAAGCCTTGCCTAGCCCAATGGATTTGTCTGCCTGTCATTGCCTGCCTGTTCTTACTAATGGTATCTTATGGTACTGATTCAAGCTCTTGATGATCTCCACATATCTGTCATCCTTCCAATCAGCTCCTGCTGCGAGCAGCCTGTCATCTTGCTGATCACCTCTTGCTGCGAGTAGCCTATTCTCAGCAATATCTGGTTTCTGCTTGCTCCTGCGCCAGATATTACTGCCCATATTCACAAAGAATCCTCTCAGAGTTCCTATCTTAGCCTAAGAATTCCCACCTAAGTGTTTTAGTTTCAGAGTGATTCAGATGGCTGCTGAAAGGGACTGGTACAATCCAGTTTTTATCTAACACAACTTGGGCGAATAGAACACAATAGTAAATCACTCTGTAACACTATGAATTTTCTGGGGCCATATTTACAAAGAATCCTAACACTAAAAATAGCTCTTGGTGACGTCATTTTTGGAAAAATCTTTTGTTACAATTTACCTTGGTAAGATAAATGTTATTCACAGGGCACCTTAATCCTTAAAGGGACAGTGTGTAACAAATTTGGCTTTCAATGAGCAAAAATTAACTATTGCTTTTATAAATACATACATATTCTGCCAAAGTCTAATAACATTAGGTTTGGGAATTGAAAAGATTTTCACGATTCCGATTCCCTTATTAATTCTGTGAAACAATTCAATTCCTTTTCGATTCTCTTTTCGTTTCCAATTTGGGGAAAAAAGGAGAACAAACAGTTTGATGATGAGCATCAACTTTGTTTACTTAACTATCACACGACCTTACAAACTAACAAGGTCAAGATGTCCATAGCAAATGTGCAACTGGAGTAACATTTATATTTGTTTAAATAAAAAAGGAATATAAGAACAAACTTAAATACAGTAGATGAGTTGCTTAGAATACAAGAAAATGTAAGTTTGTGGTGACAGTTGCTTATTAATCTCCCTTTAGATAACCTCAGTCATCTAAATCTAACAGAGAAGGCATCCGTTTAATGAAAAAGCATTACTGTACAATTTTGGGAAATAAACTCGTCTCCCCCTGATTTAAATGTGGCTCTACGGTTCACCAGGAGTGAATGCTGCTTGTCGGGACTTTGATGCAATCAACTGGTTTCTTTATATAGGACATTTTTGACCAATCTGTATAATCTGACCCAATCTGTATAATATGATTGATCTTGATTTTGTAAAGTGCCTTGAGATGACATGTTTCACGATTTGGCGCTATATAAATAAATTGAATTGAATTGAATTAAATAAACGAGCATCACGTTTCTCTCGCTCCCTGAACTGTGGAGCAACTTCGTAGCATGTTTCGTTACATCCACTGCAGTAGCTAGAATCATGTAAGAATTCCAGCTACCAGTAGTTCTAATTAAACATGCTACCAAGGAAGGGCTGGATTAATGATAAAGGCACACTCCCTTAATAACCCCAAAGAGAGGTAGGAGACTGGTTTATTTCCAGAAGAATCGATTCCCATCAAATAACATCCCATCAAAAATGAAAATGAAAGGCAGAGACGACTAGTTTGTTTGTCTCCACGTCCCTCTCAGGGAGTAAGTGTGTACGCCGAGAGGCGGAGTGATACCAGCCAGCCGGTTCACGGTGTCTGTAGTGCAGCAGCGCGAGCGGGTCTCTTTATAATTTGTGTTTATAGTCACCTAATTTAGAGCCAAAATAATTGAGTTCACATTCAGAAACAAACCAATAAAATTGTGACTCATGGACTTTACCTGCTACTTTAGAAAAAAAAGTGCCAAAAACCATTTCACACAATGACCATAGGTATTAGCTAATAGCAGTAGCTTCATACCAAATACATGGAGGCAAGGGGCGTAACCATCCTCTCAGAAGTGAGGAGGACATATTGTTTCAGAAGCCTATTGAGTGTTTTAACACCTTCTTGCACCTCTCCAGTGACTAAGGAACCACATAAGCCACAGTGCCGGACCGAGCGACAACTCTAGTTCTTTAAATTAAAAAAAATCTAAAGATTTAGGTCCCAACCTCTGGTTGAGTTGATGCAATGACCCTCTGACATCTACCAGGCAAGTAGCCAGATCATAAGGTGCCAAATGAAAACACTGAACATGAGATGTTTGGTAAAAAAAAAAAAAAACACATTCCTGTAAGCAAATTATTACTTATCACACAATATGGAATGGGAGTGGTTGTAAGCCTCATAATTTAGTTTATTGGCATGAACATAGAAAGTGACCCAACACTAAATAGGTTTGGGCAATATATCAACATTTTAAAAATATTGAGATTTACAATAAAAGGTTTATTTTGAGGCTACATAGTTGATATAGAGATGGTCTATGTTGCATTAGAATTGTACTTTAATGTATTCCAGTAGGTTATTTTTTTAGCTGTTACTCAGATTTATCTACAGCTATTAAAACAACAAAAAAATTGCCTGTGAAACATTTGGGATAAAGCTTTGATTCAGAGATGCCTTTTCATAAATGCTTTATGAAAATAAATGCATATCAAGATAAATATTGTATATCGGCATTCAGCGTAAGAATATTTAGATATTATTTTTGGTCCTTATCACCCAGCCCTAACACTAAACAAATCCACATTTTAGTCAAATGTAAAATGTGCAAAATTAGTCAAGATAAAGAAAAATGGCATGGTGCATCCCTGCTTCCTTTAAGAATGCAAATAATGCAGGAGTTAAATGATATCTGAAAATAAATATTTAACAAATAATTCAGTGCTACAGCCTGTTCTCTGCCCTCACTCATAGCCTTCTCATTGGGCTACCTTTTACAATACAGAATAAAATATTTTAGAGTGTGAATGAGAGCTACTCTGAAATATCAGCGAAAACCCTCTCCTGATAACTGCTTGGTTTCTTCTTGCAGGTAGATATATTTTACTCAGCAAATAACCTCCTCCTTACCTTTGAAGACTCACCATCGTCATCCACTGCTGCTGGCTTCTGCTCTCCCTGTTTCTGCTCTTTCTATTGTAGCAATAAATATTTATTTTAAATATGTGGAAAGTCCCAATGAGCATACGTTCTACACAGAAAAACACATTACGACTTATAAATAACGGATTAAACAGTCATAGAGGCTGAAAAAAGTGTGTGTGGTGGGTGGGCGACAAAAGGCACAGATTCGAAAAGTGGGGGTACATTAGGCTCATTAAAAGTCTTCCTCACTATTCCACTCTGTCCTTTCATTGCAAAATATGACAAAAAAGCAATTCAAACTAGATTTGTGTAGGACCCTTCATGCATCCAGACAGCCCCCTCACCCACCCTCCTTTATTTTGAAATAATACCAAATCTGCTGTACACTTCCGGTCTCTTACTTCCTGTCTGGCTAATCTGGTTTTTAGATATGTACGTGTTTTGCTCCATCGTCCGTCTGTATTTCTGACCGACAAAGGAGGAAGAATCTCTGTTATGCATAGCACTACAGAGCTGGTGGGAGATACCCTATTAACTGGCCCTAGAATGTATTTTATTTGTGACGGAACGGAATGATGATTGAGCCTGCATGAATCAGGGATAAGAGTGTCTTATGCAGGGGAATATGGCTGTAACAAAAAGAGATGTTTGGCTGATTCACCTCTTAAAAAGTGTGATAAATGAGAACATAAACGTCTTTAACTATCAGGCAATTATTAATATGTAGATAAAGTTTATCTTATCATCCCCATAGCGGGAATCAGTTTGTATTAGCGGCCGGTTGCAGAAAAATATATACATAAACACAATCTCTAAATAAAATGAAGTACAACATTATACACTCTATATGCATGGAATGAAGATGAAAAAGAGGTGAGAAGGTATTTCCTGTATAATGTCAGCATCCATTCCCTTTATTTATGCTCTCTGCTGGTCAGTGACTGCAGAGCAGCTGAGGTGAGACCATGTCAGCTCTGATCCCTCTCCGTCACATCAGCATGGGATCTTATCAGATAGAAGAGCAGGCGTGCTCTTCTGTCTGATAAGATCCCATGTCTTGTTTCTGTCTCTGTCTTGTTTAGCATTCAGCCTGCAATCGCCAGCTTCCCAGAGGCCTCAGTTTTGAGTGACTTGGATAGGAATGAGATGTCAGTAAGCGTGTAAGGGGACCAACACCTGCCAGCATCAATCACAGGCCTCGAGCCCTGAAACCATCACAGATGAACACAACTACACAAACAATTGTGTACAACTATGTGTGCCACATCACATCACAGCAATGCCCTTGCCCTCTTTAAGCTGCTATTTGCCCAGTGAGACACCTTACACACATACAGTTGCACCCTGGTACGATAAGGACAAATATCTGCAACATTAAAGCTGCTCTTTTGTCTGCTTACACATATTAGCATATACGTACATAATGCTTTCCTTATGTCATTCCAGAGTGAGTAATGGCTGGGTTTTGACATAGTTCCCTATTTTATTAAATTCCTTAACTAACAAACAGCAAAATAACGAAGAAACACTTCTTGAACTTACTGTCCATGTTGGTTTGGGTGGAAGTGACCAGATCAAAACATCAGTCACAAGCTATGTTTACATGAACATAAGTAATCAGAATAAATGGGTAATAGGAATAAGATCCATTGTGTAAACACGCCGATCGAAATAATGTGATTGGATTAAACTCAGTCTGAATGAAATCGTATTCCGAATAAGACTGGTGGTTTATGCTGATATTTAATCGGAAAGTGTCCTTCTTAATACTTGTTGTGCAATTTTACCTATTTCATTCTGAATATTGTTAATCATTAAATTAAATATTATAATTAATATGTTAATTTAGTCAAAGGTAAGAGACAGCAAAAAATAAATAAATGTCCAAATGGTTGTGATTAAGGGTGTCGACACTATCCCACCGTGTGGATCAGTGTGGTCAGGTTGGCACGAGGGGTGGAATAAACAAGGTTGGTTCCTGTTTATTCCAAAAAACCTGTTTATGGACAAAAAATGAAAGATCAAGTAGTTTTGATGTCCTCAGTTTCCATGTCCTTTTATTTTCAATTTAAAAAAAAGTCCAAGAAGTGCAAGTGCATTCAAAAAGTGCAAGTGCAGTCAGAATGTGCATGGAGGTTAAGCAGTTAAGGTTTTACCTAGTAGCAGCAAAACAGCAGGTGATACTCCAAAAACTCACCCTCAATCCAACACTCTCATGAATGTTGGCTTTTTAACACTTAAAACAACTAGGGGTGTACAAACATTAGTTCCTTTAAAACTGATGCAAAATTCCTCCAAAAAAACCCCCCAATAATTATGTAGAAAGAAACCCACTATTTAAATAGACAAAATCTTAAATCAAAACACAATTACAATAAATAATTCTCCAGCAATTGTAAAACCAGTAAACAACTCCCCCTTGCCTTCTCTGTTCTTGGTCTGGCCCGGAAGGTTTAAAATTGGTGTCTGGTCTCTGGGGAAAATCTTTTTGCCAGACACCTGGACACAAGAAGAAGGTTAGGAAAAAAAATACATTACACCACTCTAAAACCCTTTAAAACATACCACATACACTACACACTGACACTTAAAAGATATTACCAAAATCACATTCATCATTCTTATTTCTACAGGCTAGAGCCTGGTGTTATGCCAGAAGCTGATTGAATATGATTATTATTATTAATTATAATTTGGTATTATAATTTAAATAATAAGTCATTCAAACTCAAATATTAGCTGTAACAAATATAGTTCAAATGGTAGTGATGCCAGAGCTAGAAGCTTGTAATGATTTATACTACTAATGCGTTTATTAATTAGCTGTTATGAACTCAGTTGTGCTGGAACAAATGATCTGATGGGACTTTGACCGATAAGATTTATCCAGCAACGGTGACAACTCAACTTATAACTGCAATTAGAGTTTAAACCGTTACCCTGTTATCACCAATCCAATGAAAATGTCTCTGTGTTAATATCAGATGTTAACTCCAAAGGAGGTTAGCTCTGAATTCTGAATAACCATGCAACTCTGAATTGGAATGAACACAAACAATTACTATTCCACAGTTGTTGTTTTATTAAACAACAACTGATTCAACAACATTGGAATCCTACTCACTACTAATCTAACATGCAAAATATATGTGGAAATAAAAATCAAAAAGGGATTAACATAAGAGATAGCAAATCTTAGTTCAACTCAGGGTTGTTTAAACACCACATTCAAAGACGTCGGTGTCATGATGCAGCCTGAAGGCTGCATTCTGAACACTTCCTCGTTCCTTCCTCAGTCTCCTGAACACCATGCCTGTCTCGTTCATGCTCGTCTCCTGGTTCTGTTCCTGTCTGCTCCGGTCTGTTCTCGCCTGCCAGTTTCCTGTACCCCTGCAACCTCCGTCCGGTAAATGACTTTGGCTTCATCATCCACTACCTGCTGTCTCAATAAACCTTGGAAACCAGCTCTGTGTGTGTGTGTGCTGTGTCCGGGTTCATCCAAGACAAAATCGTGACAGAACGAATCGGCCAAAGGATGAACCCGGTCACACACAGAGCTTGGTACGGGAGCTGGCAGGATTCTGGATTCGCATTCGCTTCAGCCCCAGATCTCCGTGGGTGCCTTCGCTTCTGGTTCGTCTCGCCGGGATCGTAGTCCACGATGCCCCGCCTCTTGGTTCGTCTCGCCTGGGTCGCTATGTTGCGATGCCTCGCCTCTGGTTCATCTCGCCGGGATCGTAGTCCACGATGCCCCACCTCTTGGTTCGTCTCGCCTGGGTCGCTGTGTTGCGACGTTCGCCTCTGGATTCGTCTCGCCTGGGTCGCTGTGTTGCGACGCCTCGCATCTTGGTTCGTCTCGCCTGGGTCGCTGTGTTGCGACGCCTCGCCTCTGGATTCGTCTCGCCTGGCTCGCTGTGTTGCGACGTTCGCCTCTGGTTCGTCTGGTTCCGGCGCTCTCAAACGTTCCGGCGCTCTCAAGGTTTCTGCGCTTACAGAGGGTCCTGCGCTCATTGGTTCCGATGCCTTCCCCGCGTCCTCTTGGTTCCTGCGCCGACAAGGGATCCTGCGCTCCTGAGTATCTGCGCCCGTGAGGTTCCTGCGCCCGTAAGGTTCCAGGCTTTTTGTTTTGTTTTTTCCTGCCGTCCGGATACCCCCCCTCCACCCGCCCAGTCGAGGAGGTTATTGGTCGTCTGGAAGCCGACCTTGAGGGGGGGGGGGGGGGGGGGGGTACTGTCATGATACAGCCTGAAGGCTGCATTCTGAACACTTCCTCGTTCCTTCCTCAATCTCCTGAACACCATGCCTGTCTCGTTCATGCTCGTCTCCTGGTTCTGGCATTTGACGTCACAGCATTGAGAGGCAGACAACAGCTTTGAGAGTCGAAGTCTTCACAACAGCTAGTCAGTTTGACTACTTGACACCCTACTGGACGCTTTAATGTTTTGCATAAGGTAGTTCAGCTTTGCTAACTACAGTTCAGCTACACAACACCCTCCCAAGATGGCGACTATGATGACGTAGGGTCTGCAACCTTGCATGATGCGTGAGGGGAGGTCCTAATGATGTCACCACGCTTACGCTAATGTGGGGTGGTACCTCGGCCAGAGAGGGAGCGCTTGCTGAGGAGTTTAAACGAAGACCGCGAACTGAGTTTCAAACAAAGATATTGAATCCGCTGATAAGAAGGAAGCAACGATGGAAACGATGAGAGAGGGGAAAAGAGGGAAAATCAAGTTGAAGAAGCGACCTGCGGTGGGGTCACTTATGAACCACAAATCAACACAGTCAAATTCACCTTCAAATGCATGCACATTCAACAGAACAATATTCAACAGTTAATACACTCCGCCTTGGAGTAAACAACATTTAACTAAATCCTAACACCTGCCCAGGCACTTCTAAACCACCCTGTGGGTGAAAAAGAAATAAAAGAAATAAAAGGCTTAAACCCTGTTTACTTGTGTGTTAGGGCTGTCCCGGAGCGCTCAGAGTAACGCGGCGTCCTGAAGGCGTCTTGACGGACGCAGGTGTTTGCAGGCGCGGGACCGGGATGAGAAAGTTCCTTCTCTTTTCCAGGCTTCCAGGCGCTTCGTTCGGCCAAACAAAAGCGTGGTCCTCTTTCGATCACTGGGAGATAAGGCGGCTCTCAATCTTTGATCAGAGGGAATTCAAAAGTACTTCATTTTAAGTCGACCTCCTATTTCTGTATCAGCAAATACAGGGAAAGTTATGCTCCGGTAATCTTTGGTCCAGCAAAGTTATCGAGCATGTGGCGTGGGGGTTGGGAACCCACGGAGTAGAGCAGCTGCGTGCCTTCCCTGACTGACAAAACACCACGAAGAAGGCTGAATGCCTTGTGTGACATTGTTTTATAGTTATCACCATAGCAACCTTATCTCGATCGGCGGCCATTTGGCCGTGTTGCCTGATGGGAGTCGGTGGCCATTTTGACCACATTGCATCATGGGAAATGCAGTTCGTCACATCTAAACCGGCATTACACTGGGGATGTGCAAATTAGTAAAAACTTTAAAATGCAGTGTGCTATCCAAAGTGCTATGTGCATGTTCGAGCATTTCAGGTAAGAGCTATGTGTCTACTTCACAGTAACGAACCGGGGCTTTGTTACAAAGGGCTACCAGCCGTTAAGGATTATAAATAGCAATTAGGCCTATCAATTAGTAATTATCAACCTTATTTACTATAAAAGAGGAGTGTTTAACCAGTTGTGAAACTGGTTAGGTAAGCCCCCTGTAGATGTTATCTTTGATATATAATAGCCATTGTAATCACAAATCATTAAACACAAGCAAGGGAAAAATCTCTGTATATTCATGTTGTTAATTCAAAGGGGATGATCTGTAACTCTTGATCGATTTGATCACTGATATAAGAATAACCACAGATGACCATGCCTAAACTTGTTGAAATGTATTAAACCAATAAGCAATTATTCTGTTTAATACTAATTCAACTTGAACACACGACTACTGAATAAAACACAACATAAAATAAGAAAATAAACATAAAATCAGCAAAGATTGATTTATCTTGGAAGTAGCAATCTTTAGATGATTTTCACACTCAAATAAGCTTCATTAAAACACCATTAAAACAGCAGCACATATGATGTAATGTCTGTATCTCGATTTGTGTGTGTGCAGTGGGATCTCAAAATGTGTAAATAAACCTGTAAATGTGTGAGGAGATTTGTGTGTCTGTACAACAATCTGCAAATGTTTAAAACTATTTGTGTGTAAACCGTTTTGCAAATGTGTAAAAAAAATCCACAAATCTGTATTCAGATCTACAAATGTGTACTGAGATTTGTAAATGTGTACTAGGATTTGCAAATGTGTAGATCAATCTGTAAGCACACACACAGACATTTATATTTTCGCTTCAACACCCAGAAATACAGACAAATCTTTGGTTACAAGTCAAGCAGTTTCTCGGTTTGCTCTCTTTACACACATGATTTTTGCTACTCTTCTGCCGTGTGAGATGCACAAATGCGTAGAGGATTTGTATGTGTAATTTTTTGATTTGCAGCCCTTAGCGCAGGCTCACAGGCTGCCTCAACCGGCTGCGGGAGGTCACGTTATTTTTGAGCATCACGGTGAAGATGAAGAGACAGGGAGACCCTTTATTTTTAACAAGTCATCATTTGTCAGAGGAATGTATTTCTGCACTGAGGAGTGACAAGGTAAGTCATGCATATAAAGCCAGTAGCCTACTTGAAATGTGCTCAATTCCACAGTTATTTATAGTTAACAACTATGCTCTGGATACACTTGCATCACTGTAGTACTGTCTCTGGCTCTGTTTACACGGTGAAAACAGGTTTGCTTTGCATTTGTACTGTCTATTTATACACTACAAGGTTGCTTTAGGGGACTTTCAGATATAGCTGTGGGTTTATTTACAACAGTTTGCAGCTGAAACAGTCCTCCGTCTTCTAGGCAATTTGACGCGGAGCTTCAAAAATCACAGAACTACTAGTGGTGCGGCATGAGAATTACACCGTTTAAGTACTCAATAAACAGGGCCTGTGACTGCAAATGTACCTATGCCTTTATGAATTTTAATTAAATATAATTAAAATAAATTGTAATGTGCCACTTGTAAGGCTAATTACAAGTATATGTATTCTACACAATGAAAGTGGAGCTAGATAAAGCTAAATTTATCCATATTTTATTGTGTCAAAACAAAGTGATGAATACAGAGCTTTCTAATGTGACTGTCACGAGCCAGTGAAGGACAGCTATCAGCTCCATTAATAAACCCAGTCAACTACTGACATGCTTTAATAAGGGTAAAGGCAAAAACTGATTGTCGTATTTGGCTTTAAATGCTGCTGAACCAATCCCCGGTGTGCGTGCCCCGCCCACCAGTCAACTGGAAACACCTGCAGGGAAAGCAGACAGAGGCAGAGCCAGCAAAAGAGCATGGCTCTGCTGACTGAGTCCAATGATAATTGATTATCATTGCTGTGAATTCAAAAGTTAATATCAGAATTTATCAATAAAAGCTCCCGGCAGCAAGGCTCCAAATTCTGTTTTCAGTTTATTAGCTGTTGCATTTGTTTTTTGATGTCTTTAAACAAATCTTAATCAACAACATTGTTCCATTGTAGTCTAGGTTTGAGCCATTTTAATATTGATCCAGTCTAACCTTTAAATCACAATTTTAAACAGCAGCTATTCTCCTTCTGATAGGAATTCTGTAAAAGTACTTTTTAAAATTCCCATAAACAAAACCATTAAGGTAGATGGACCAGGTTTAAGATAGCTACATTAAAAATACAGACAGAAAGTCATGAATGTTCTCTTTTACATCTTAGAATGCCTGTGCATTTGATCTGACACTCAAAATTGAAATGTAAATACTTAAAAACTTTAAATTTGGAATATTTAGCTTCTCACACAAAAGTAATGTGCCCAATTTGTAGAAAAGAAAATAAATTGATATTTTCACCAGTGACGGACTGGACAGTCTGGCATTTGGGCAGATGCCAGAAGGGCCGCAGGCCCTCGTGGGCCGTTTGGGCCGGCCAATCACGAGGCGGCATGATCGTCGGGTGTGCGCGGCCCCTTTAACCCTGTTCATTGTAGGCCTACATTATCTCTTGGCCCACTAATAAGCCAAATGCCTCTTGGTTCAGTTTTTAAGCATATTAAAGTTAGAGTTCAACACCAATGGGGCTACAAACTTGCGTGTTATTTCCGTGCATGTGAAGTTATATCTGTGTGTTGCGGGCACATGCACGCGCGTGGGTGCGCGTCCCCATGTTGGCCGCTGGTTGGTGAAAATGCCAGGGCCGTTTTATTATCCCAGTCCGTCACTGATTTTCACCTTTGTTTAAAATAAAAAACTTGAAAAAACAATAACAATTCTCTGCTGTGTTTACAGCTTGGCATCTCTAAAGCTTGCGTCTTGATGACAGCTATCCTTAAAACTGCTTCATTGTGGGATCCAGCACCCACAGCCAGCACATTGACAGCTGGTGGGCTTTTTTAAGGAAACGTCATGCACAGTACTGGATGAACCTTTTTCAAAACCCGAAGAATTCAGATTACTTTACTGGTGACTTCTTGGATAAGCAGCCAATTCTGTTCACCTGTTTAAATATCACTGAGGTATGTTTGAATGTAAAAGATAAATATTATATGATCAATGCTTTTGAATATGGAGTATGTACTTTAAGAACTTGTTTATTTTCTTGTCTTTCAGGAAGAACTCCAAAAAATGGTTCACTTATGGAACATTCGTAAGATTAGAGGTGCAATTGCTCCAAGTTGCTGGTCCTACATGATGTATACCCTTCCACGGCTTTTTGGTTAACAAGATAATCTCAAACAGGTTTCTGAGCAAGCGGCGGAAACTTGCACAGTCCAACGTCTTCAGAGGAGCATTCACACGTGATGAGACAGAGTTCAAACTATCATACCTTCTGATGACAGAAAACTTTCTTCATGCACCGTCCACACCAGATGAAACAATTGAGTTATGCTTATTTTTAAGAGCTTGTATATGCACAAACCTGTGACACGTATGATATTTTCTTGTAAAAAAAATTAGAAGAGTTTGTGGAGCAAATGACCTTGTGAGCCTGTCCAGAATGACCCTGTCACTTTCCCACACAGTCAGAAATAGGCAGCTGCAGACTCCACAACCCATAAAGGACAAGCAGTCAAAGAAATACAAATGGAGAGAAAAAACAGACCTCTGTTTAAGTGCATTGCAAACTCCGTTTGGCTGACGTCACTTCCTGTTTGCGGTAAGGCGTATTGGATCACTTCCTGTTTTCACTGCGTGAGCAACGGTTTGTTGCTCCAGATTCTCTCGCTTTTATCTTTAATCTCTTTGCTGTAACATCTGTTTCTAACACATAAGCACTTTTAAAACATTTTCTGTTGCTGCACATCACGCTTGGGAACTCCTCGTGTTTCACGGTTTGCTCTCTTGGCGTGGTAGAAGGGCGTTAGCCTAGCTTTAGCCTAGCCTAGCTTTAGCTCCACAATGGCTTCCTCTCCTACTATTACTTCAGCTTCTCCGTCTCTGACTAAGTCTCCCCTTATCTCCTGCTCTCTGTGTCAGATGTTTAGCTGTTCCTCTGCCTCCTTTAGTGATAATGGTACTTGTAATAAATGTAGTGTTTTTGTAGCTTTGGAGGCGAGGGTGTCAGAATTAGAGTCCCGGCTCCGTGCTATGGAAAGACCAGCTGATAACCGCCCCTCTGCTAGCGCGGAGCCACATAGACCTAGCGTTAGTTCACTTAGTGGTCCTCCAGAAGCACCCAAGCAGCCGGGTAAGCAGGCCGGCTGGGTGACAGTTCGTAGGAAGCATAGCTCTAGATTTCAGCCCCCAGTTCACCACCAACCCGTCTGCGTTTCAAACGAATTTTCCCCACTCAGCGACACACCCGCTGAGAAGCCGACCCTGATTATTGGGAGCTCAATAGTCAGAAACGTGGCACTAGAGACACCAGGGACCATAGTTAAATGCCTGCCAGGGGCCAGAACGGGCGACATAGAATCTTACCTAAAACTGCTGGCTAAGGATAAGCGTAAATACAGTAAGATTGTTATTCACGCTGGCGGTAATGACACCCGATCACGCCGATCGGAGGTCACTAAAGTTGGTGTTGCTTCGGTGTGTGAGTTTGCTAAAGCAATGTCGGACTCTGTAATTTTCTCTGGTCCCCTGCCTGATCTGACCAGTGATGACATGTTTAGCCGCATGTCATCATTCAACCGCTGGTTGTCTAGGTGGTGTCCTGAAAACGACGTGGGCTACATTGATAACTGGAGAACTTTCTGGGGAAAACCTGGTCTGATCCAGAGAGACGGCATCCATCCTACTTTGGATGGTGCAGCTCTTCTTTCTAGAAATCTGGCCGGATTTATTAGTCCTCCTAAATGCTGACAATCCAGGGTCCAGACCAGGAAGCAGAGCCGTAGTTTAACACACCTCTCTGCAGCTTCTGTACTGTTACCCATCCATTATCCTATTGAGACGGTGTCTTTCCCACGGCCAAAACTTAACAGATCAAAAACTTATCTAAAAGGAACAAATCATAAAAACCTAATAAAAATCAATACGGTTCACCTTGAACCTAAAAATAAAACAATTAAATGTGGTCTATTAAATATAAGGTCTCTCCCTCCAAAGACTTTGTTAGTTAATGAATTGATTTCTGATAAACAGATTGATTTGTTTTGTCTCACAGAAACCTGGCTACAAGAGGACTACGTTAGTATAAATGAGTCAACTCCCTCCAATTATTCAAATTTCCACATTCCCAGATCTGTGGGAAGAGGAGGAGGAGTGGCAACTATCTTTCAGTCTGATTTATTAATTAGTCCCAGGCCAATTAATAACTACAGTTCTTTTGAACATTTAACCCTCAGTTTCCCTCATCCAAGCTGCAAAGCAATAAAACCTCTTCTGTTTGTTGTTTTGTATCGTCCACCAGGCCCTTACACTCAGTTTTTGGATGAGTTGTCAGATTTCTTATCTGATTTGGTGTTAAATACTGATAAGGCTATTATAGTGGGTGATTTTAACATCCATGTTGACACAGAATGTGATAACCTTAGTGTAGCCTTTAAAACTATCCTAGATTCAATTGGTTTTGCTCAAAATGTGCATGAACCGACGCACTCTCGGCTCCATACTTTAGACCTTGTTCTGACATATGGCATTGATTGTGAAGAATTAACAGTATTTCCTCACAACCCTGTCCTATCTGATCATTTTTTAATAACATTTGAGTTTAATCTAACTGAGTTCTCCACCCCCAAAAGAGGGTTCCATTATAGTAGATCTTTATCGGATAATGCTGTATCAAAACTTAAAGAGTCTGTCCCCTTTTTAATATCCTCCGTATTGCAGAAATGCCCTGTAGATGGCAGCAATGTTGTTTCTTCCAATTCACAAATAGATGTCTTTGTAAACGGTATGACTTCGTCATTGCATTCTGCATTAGACAATGTAGCTCCCTTGAAAAAGAAGGTGATTATTCACAGGAAGCTGGCTCCTTGGTTTAATTCAGAGCTGCGTTCCTTGAAGCACAATGTTAGGAAATTGGAGAGAAAATGGCGCTCTACACACCAAGAGGAATCCTACCTAATCTGGAAGAACAGTCTATTGTTGTATAACAAGACCCTTCGCAGAGCTAGAGCAGCATATTTTTCATCATTAATTGAGGAGAATAAGAATAATCCTAGATTTCTCTTCAGTACAGTTGCCAAACTTACTCAGAGCCACAGCTCTGTTGATCCATCCATTCCCTTAGCTCTTAGCAGTAATGATTTTATGGGATTCTTCATAAATAAAATTGATTCCATTAAAAATAAAATAATTGGCATCCTCCCAAACATGATTACCTCATCCTCAGTAAGTGAGGCAGCATTGGAGGAATCCTTAGAACCTGCGCAGTGTCTGAACTGTTTAAAAGCAGTAGAGCTTTCTGAGCTATCTAAAATTTTAGCTTCATCTAAACCTTCTACCTGTATGTTAGACCCAATCCCAACCAAGTTGTTTAAGGAGGTATTCCCTCTGATCAGTGGTCCTATTTTAGACATGATTAATGTATCCTTGGTAAATGGATATGTACCACAGGCTTTTAAAGTAGCTGTTATTAAACCTTTACTTAAGAAACCATCTCTTGATCAAGATGAGTTAGTAAATTACAGACCTATATCTAATCTTCTTTTCTTATCTAAAATTCTTGAGAAAGTAGTTGCTAATCAACTATGTGAACATTTACAAAGTAATGACCTACTTGAGGAGTTTCAGTCAGGCTTCAGAGCTCATCATAGCACTGAAACAGCTCTGGTGAAGGTCACTAATGATATTCTCATGGCCTCAGATAATGGACTTGTGTCTATACTTGTCCTGTTAGATCTCAGTGCTGCATTTGATACAGTTGATCACAATATTCTCCTACAAAGACTTGAGCATACTGTAGGGATTAAGGGAAAAGCATTAGGCTGGTTTAAATCTTATCTGTCGGACAGATTCCAGTTTGTTCATGTTAATAATAAATCTTCCTCAAACTCTAGGGTCACTTGTGGAGTACCACAGGGTTCAGTCCTTGGACCAATTCTATTTACTATATATATGCTTCCGATTGGCAAAATTATCAGACAGCATGGGATTAATTTCCACTGTTATGCTGATGACACTCAGCTATATTTATCCATAAATCCTGATGAATCCAATCAGTTACTTCGACTGCAGTCATGTCTTGATGACATCAAAAGCTGGATGACTTTAAATTTCCTGCATTTAAATTCTGACAAGACAGAAGTTGTAATCTTTGGGCCAGAGTCTTCAAAAAATAAAGTTCTTAATCAATCCCTTAATCTGGATGGCATTAACTTGGCCTCTGGTAATAAAGTTAAAAATCTTGGTGTTGTTTTCGACCAAGACATGTCATTTAAATCCCATATTAAACAGGTTTCCAGAGTTTCCTTTTTTCACCTCAGGAATATCGCCAAAATTAGAAACATTCTGTCCAGGAGTGATGCTGAAAAACTAGTCCATGCATTTGTTACTTCAAGGCTGGACTATTGTAATTCTTTACTATCAGGAAGTCCACAAAATGCAGTTTGAAGTCTTCAGCTGATTCAAAATGCTGCGGCAAGAGTTCTGATGAAAATCAACAAGAGGGATCATATTTCTCCAATTTTAGCTTCCCTTCATTGGCTTCCTGTTAAATCAAGAATAGAATTTAAAATTCTCCTTCTAACGTATAAAGCCCTTAATAATCAAGCTCCACCATATATCAGAGCTCTGATTACCCCGTATGTTCCTAACAGAGCACTTCGCTCTCAGACTGCAGGTCTGCTGCTGGTTCCTAGAGTCTCTAAAAGTAGAATGGGAGGCAGATCCTTTAGCTATCAGGCTCCTCTCCTGTGGAACCAACTCCCAGTTTTGGTCCGTGAGGCAGACACCCTATCTATTTTTAAGACTAATGTTAAAACTTTCCTTTTTGACAAAGCTTATAGTTAGAGTGGCTCATACCCTGAGCTATCTCTATAGTTGTGCTGTGATAGGCCTAGGCTGCTGGAGGACATCAGGGTCTAATTTTCTCACTCTACTGATTTCTACTGTTCTTCAGTCTACTGTTCTCCAGTTTTGCATTGTATTACATTGAAATGACTGTCGTCATTTCAGCTTTTAACTTTTTGCTCTCTCTCTTTTTCTTCATAGTAGGTACACCTGGTCTGGCGTTCTGTTAACTGTGACATCATCCAGAGAAGACGGCTCACCCGCTACTACCATCTAATGTAGAACAGATTACTAGATCAATGTGTGCTTCTGTGCTTGTTTGTCTGTCTTGTTGTGTCTCTGTTCTGTCTTCTGTAACCCCAGTCGGTCGAGGCAGATGACCGTTCATACTGAGCCCGGTTCTGCCGGAGGTTTTTCCTTCCCGTTAATGGGTGGTTTTTCTTCCCACTGTCGCTTCATGCTTGCTCAGTATGAGGGATTGCAGCAAAGCCATGTACAATGCAGACGACTCTCCCTGTGGCTCTACGGTTCCCCAGGAGTGACTGCTGCTTGTCGGGACTTTGATGCAATCAACTGGTTTCCTTATATAGGACATTTTTGACCAATCTGTATAATCTGACCCAATCTGTATAATATGATTGAACTTGACTTTGTAAAGTGCCTTGAGATGACATGTTTCATGATTTGGCGCTATATAAATAAAATTGAATTGAATTGAATTGAATTATTATACTTTATTTTAAAAAGGCACTTGTTATGTCAAGAGATCCAAATTTCAGTGTCATTCCTTAGACACGGGAAGTAAAGGACACGTGCAAACTGGGAATTTTAACAAAAAAAAAATCTTTATCCATAAAAAATGAAAATTTTCCTTTTCCAAGTCATCCACAGTTTACACGGTAAAAGTGTATTGCTCCGTGGCAAGATAATCCATCCATAGTTTTTTTTAATGTAATATACGGCTCGACAGGAAGCAAGCCTTTCAAAGTAAACTAAACTTCACAATAAAATGGCCTGAACAAATCTTCTTACTGAATAGGATAAAAATAAAAAGCAAACCATCATACAAATAACTTAAATATTTTAGATTTATGGCTCTAACACCACTTTTTCCTCTTTAAAAGCCAATGTTAAATGATGTGTTTGTCTGTTTATAACAGCCACCAAGAAAAATCTCTCTACAATTACACTGTCCTGTCTATTGCGCAATACGCGATTAATTCGAAAAACTCTGCAAATTATTCTTGCATCTTCCGCAACAGGTTGCAGTCGTAAAAATGGACATGGCTACGGCAGACTACGGCATCTAATCTTGTTTACATGAAATAAGCCTGCTCTCGAGCAGGCTTAAGCTGACGCACATGTTGCTGCAATGACAACAAGTGCAGGATGTCTTTCGAAGAACCAAATGATCCAAGATCAGGCCAAATCGTCAACAATGAAATCCTGCTTACTGAGTTAGCGACGTACGAAGAACGGACCCCTGCTTATCCTTATCTCTTTGTCAGCCAAATTCATTAACATCCATGAAGTACATTGTCAGTCACAGGCCCTGTTTACAGAGTACATAAACAGTGTAATTTCCATGCCGCACCACTAGTACTGCTGTGATTTTTGAAGCTCCACGTCAAATTGCCCAGAAGAAGAAAACAGCGGCTGACGGAGGATTGTTTCGGCAGCAAACTGTTGTAAATAAACCCACAGCTATAGCTGAAAGTCCTCTTAAGCAACAGTTAAACCTTGTAGTGTGTAAATGGACAGTACAAACGCCACGCAAACCTGTTTTCACCGTGTAAACAGAGCCAGAGACGGTATTACAGTGATGCAAGTGTATCCAGAGAATAATAGTTAACTACAAATAACTGTGGAATTGAGCAAAGTTCAAGTAGGCTACTGGCTTTATATGCATGACTTACCTTGTTACTCCTCAGTGCAGAAATACATTCCTCTTACAAATGACGACTTCTTAAAAATAAATAAAGGGTCTCCCTGTCTCTTCATCTTCACCATGATGCTCAGATATCACGTGACCTCCCGCATGTGATATCTGAGCCGGTAGAGGCAGCATGTGAGCCTGCGCTCAGGGCTGCATTTCAAAATATTACACAGTCATACAAGTCCTCTACACATTTGTGCATCTCAAACGGCAGAAGTCTAGCAAAAATCACGTGTGTAAAGAGAGCCAACCAAAAAACCGCTTGACTTGTAACCAATGATTTGTCTGTATTTCTGGGTCTTGAAGCGAAAATACTTCAGACATAAGTGTCTGTGTTTGTGCTTACAGATTGAGCTACACATTTGCAAATCCTAGTACAGATTTGCAAATCTTAGTACACATTTACAAATCTCAGTACACATTTGTAGTTCTGATTACAGATTTGTGGATTTTTTACACATTTACAAATCTCAGTACACATTTGTAGATCTGAAAACAGATTTATGGATTTTTTACACATTTGCAAAACGGTTTACACACAAGTAGTTTTACACATTTGCAGGTTGTTGTACAGACAAACAACTCTCCACACACATTTGCAAATATTAAAGCAACAATTTTGGCCCCTTAGTACACCCATCTGGAATAATCCTGACATCCTACAAAAAATAATATGATAAACTTTCTATACTGGAAGAATAAAGGTATTGAATACATTTGAACGAATTAAGGAAGTCAAATTTGATAGATATACTATATGGTATTATTAAAAATAAATTCTTAGAATATCAACAAATTAAATCTATTATTAAAATAAATTTAAGCATATTAAAAGGTAGTAAACCATAAAAAGCATGCCTTGTACAGTATTAATTAAAATTACATGTATGAAGTGACAGCTGAAGATAATAATAGGGTTTTTTTTGTATAGAAGTGAGTCTAAGTACTTGGATTCAAGCACTTGTAGGTGTTTGTGAGAGTGCGCTTGTGTATTTAAGGTTTATCCATGAAAAAAAAGCTCAATAGTGGTTGTGATGAGCCAAAGATCTGCCCCCCAGAGCACCGAGGCAGACGCCAGGGTAACCAAAACCCCAGCTGCCCTAAGGGATCCTCAGAGTAAAGGTGCCTACACAGAGGGGCCAACACAGGAAATCTGCCACCCCCAACCCACTCAGAAAAGGAGAGACGGCCCCAAGGAAACCCCCCAACAGCCACAATGCCAAAGCCCCCGTGCCCGTGGCCTTGGGCCCCAGGGACCTGAAGCCCAAGGCGTGCGCCGCCTCCTGGCAGGGACCCTGATCGAGTTACTTGAAGTGCTATCTCCCCCACACCCCCCCCCCCCCCTACCCTGGCCTCCCCCCCCCCCCCCCACATATTCCAGGGGAGAGCTGAAGTGTCAGCCCCAAGAGCCCGGACCAGGTGGCCCACTCCTCCTCCTGGCTCCAGACTCAGGGCGGCAATCGGAGAACAGAGGTGCGAGAAATACCCCGAGCCTGCTTCCGCATGCTCAAATGTCATGATATTGCATGTTGATCTCAAGTGTGTTTAAAACTGGGAGTGCCAAAGGGGTTGCCCAGCACAGTCCACCCCCTCCAGAAGTTAGCTGGTGCCAGCACACCACACCAAAGCAACCTACCCAGAACCCTCAATGTCTAAATGTGAGTGGGAGCAGAGGGAGCCACTAGGGGTGAGGTCTACACAATAAACCCCACCCCAGATGTCTTGCCCCCCCCCCCCATCCCATCCGGGAATGGAGAGGAAAGACTGAGGAGCCTCATGCTCTCCCAGGAAGCAAGCTCCCCTGTTGAGGCACCCCTGTTCTCCGAAAACCCACCCGGATAGGGAGGCTCCGCCAGCCGCACCAGCATAGCCCGAGGGGCCAGACACAGGCGGCAGGGCCCGAGAGCCAACAGCAAACCAGGGCCAACACCAACACACCCAAACCTGCTCACCCTACCTCCAGGGGGAAAAAAAAGTTAGCCTGCCCACCCAAACCATGCAGACCCCTGTTTCCAGGATAGAGCCAGCATGGCATGGACCAGGACCGAGATAAGGAGCCAGACAACCATAATATTTTTATGGGTTACTTCTATAGGAACAGGCTGAAACTGAGAAAGAAGAGCCTAATGAGCAACACTTGTGTGAATATCAACAAGCAGGACATCTTTATTACTCCACCCACAAAGAGAGCAAGGCTGTCATGTAGTCTAGCTGATCTTCTTGGTCAAACAAACAGTACAGGTACTGCAGTGAGACACAGAACCACACAGGACTGGGCTAAACAGGGACTGACACGATACAAAGCAATTGCTCCCATGTCCCTTGGAATATGGGAGCCCCTCAGCTGGTGGAGAGAGCACCAGACAGAATAACCACTTTTGTCACGTCTTGCAAAAACCTACCTGTGTATTCCAGGAACGTGTATTTTATATTGCAGGAGATATATTCACAGTGCATTTAACCCAGAACATGACCAACTACTGTTTCTAAAAACAGTTCTTTGACATTGTGGTCTGTCTTCAGTCCTGTTGTTTCAGCCAGCAGTTCTACTAAGCTACTGAGAGTGGATCTTACTCCTGGTTTTCAATATGTTTAGTTAAAAGCTATATAGGTGCACTATATATATATTTTTGCTTAAAAAAATTAAGATAATTTTTTTGCTGGGTTTCTTTTGCAAAAAAAAAAACGTTTAAATAAGCTGACTACATTGCCCAAGGAAACTAGGCACTTTTTTGGTTTCTGTGATACGTAAAATGCATTGAACCAAATGCACTGATAGCAGCAGACCCTTTACCTGCTCAGAGAGTTTACTGTTGTAACCATCACAGCGGTTTATGTGCCTCCCAGCGCAAATACAAAAGAGGCTATGAGAGTTCTCTATCGGACTATCTCTAGCTGCAATCTGCACACACGGAGGGTGTTTTCATCATTGCCGGGGATTTTACCAGGCCAATATGAAAACTGTTCTCCCTCATTTCTACCAACACGTGGATTTTGCTACTCGGGGAGAGAACATTCTAGACTTGGTTTACACAAATATAAAAGACGCATTCAGAGGAGCTCCCCGCCCTCACCGCTACTCTTCAGACCACCCTTCTGTGATGCTAATTCCTGCATACAGGCCCCTGCTGATCAGAGCCAAACCTAGAGTGAGGCAGGTGAGGGTGTGGGCTGAGGGAGCAATCGAGGCGCTCCAGGACTGTTTTAAATGCTCTGACTGGGACATGTTCAAAGCTGCAGCAACATATGATAACAAGATAAACATTGATGAATATGCCATGACTGTGTAAGCCTACATCAACAAATGCATCAACGACGCCAGCACCACAAAGAATATCATCACCCGAGCCAGCCGACAACCCTGGATGACTGAGGAGGTCTGTCAAGCGCAAAAAGACTCAGCCTTCAAGTCTGGCGACAAGGAGGCACTGAGGACAGCAAGAGCCAACCTAAACTGTGCCACCAGGTTAGCGAAGCGGAGCCACACTAAGAAAGTCCAGGAGCTTTTCTACGATGCCAGCAACACCAGGAGCATGTGGAAAGGCATACGGGCGATTACTGACTACAACACGCCCTCCAACCCGGTGGGTGAAGTGGATGCTGACTTCCTAAATGGACTAAATAACTTCTTCGGGAGGTTTGAGGCACTAAACAGTACTCCGGCAGTGAAGGCTGTTCCCCATCAGGAAGAGGAGGTACTCTGCCTTGACACAGCCGATGTATGGAAGACTCTGAGGAGAGTCAACCCGCCGAAGGCCCCTGGTCCCGACAACATACCTGGGTCGAGTACTCAAGGAGCGTGCAGGTCAGCTGGCTGGTGTTCTCACAGACATTTTGAACACCTCGCTGGACCAAGCCACAGTGCCGGCATGCTTTAAGTCTGCCTCCATCATTCCTGTGCCGAAGAAGCCTCAAGTCTCTTCTGTTCTGTCTCTCTTTGAGTTTGGTTGTGTTTTTCTCTCCTCTCCAGCTTTCCCCCCCCCCCCCCCCTCCCCCTCTCCTGCTTCTGCTGCTATGTCTTGTCTTTCTGAGCACTTTCTTCATATCAACCGAACTCTGAAAAACATGGATCTGGTAAGCGGGTCTCTCAATGCTATTGATAAAAAAATTTCGACGGGTAGGCAACGAAAGGGAGACCCATCCGGTCCTGATTTGACTCATTTTGTGAGATACACCCTATATTCTTGGATGGAAAACGGTGTGTCTTTCGACTTTGTCATTCCTGGACGTTTGAAACGTTTGCATGTTTGGATTCAGGATACTTGGATTTCTACCTATTGGATGTGGTGGATTTTTGATGTATCAGCAAATACAACGGATGTCGGTAGCCATTTGGCCTTGATCAGGCTGCCGGCTGCATATGACGCGCTCACTAAGGTGGTGAACGGACAGTTCTGGAAGGTGGAGGAGCCGAAAAGCTGGATGTGCTGGTACGCAGACTGGCTTCGGTGGTTGAACTCAAAGAGATGATGGGATAAAATCTGGAAGTGAAGCGTGGAAAAGCCCAACAATTTGGAAAATTGGATTTCACCATTTGGAGCCTCATTTGGAACTCTCAGTCTCCGCTCTAATTCATCCCAAAGTTGTTCTATTGGGTTGAGGTCAGGACGCTGTGCAGGCCAGTCAAGTTCATTCAGCCATCCATGTCTATATGGACCTTCCCTTTTTCACTGGTGCACAGTCATTCCAAGAGGAAGGCCCAGCTCCAAACTGTTCCCACAAAGTTGGGAGCAAGGAATTGTCCAAAATATTTAGGTATGCTGACGCATTTAGAGTTCCTTTCACTGGGGCCAAGCCCAGCTACTGAAAAACAACCCCACACCATAACCCCCCTCCACCAAGCTTTACGCTTTGCACAATGCAGTCAGACAAGTACTGTTTTCCTGGCAACCACCAAACCCAGACTCATCCATCAGATTTCCAGATGGAGAACCGCTATTCGTCACTCCAAATAATGCGTCTCCACTGCTCTGGAGTCCAGTGGCAGCAGTTATTACACCACTGCATTCGGTGCTTTGCATTGCACTTGATGATGTATGGCCTGGATGCAACTGGTCAACTGTGGAAACTTATTCCATGAAGCTGTCTGCGCACTGTCTTTGAGCTAATCTAAAGGTCACATGACGTTTGGAGGTGTGTAGTGATCGACTCTTCAGAAAGTTGGTGACCTCTTAGCACTATGCGCTTAAGGCATAATTTTACGTAGCCTACCACTTCATGGCTGAGTTGCTGTTGTTCCCAAACACTTCCATTTTCTTATGATACAGCTGAAAGTTGACTTGAATATTTAAGAGAGGAAATTTCACGACTGGATTCATTGCATAGGTGGCATCCTACCACAGTTCCATGCTAGAATTCACTGAGCTCCAGAGAGCAACCCAGTCTTTCACAAATGTTTGAAAAAACAGTCTGCATGCCTAAGTGCTTGATTTTATACACCTGTGGTTATGGAAGTCTAACCTGACGCCGCCAGATAGATTTGCTTCGCATATCCATCTGGAAACCTTCCGTTGAAGTAATTTTGGGAAGGGGCGAAAATACTGGTTAGCTGATTGGCCTATGTTGGTGATAGACAAGCCAAATAAACCAATCAGATCAACGAAGCATATGACGTACTCGTCAACAAGCTTCGTCGTCGCTCTGTTACGAGCGACGACGAAAACACAACCACAAGCCAAGCTACTCTTGCTGCTGCAGGTAAAGGCTCGTTAGCTCAGCTAAGAAATATTCTGTAATTCTGATAAAACTTGCTCGATAGCCACGCTAACGCTAGTTTCATCGGCTGAAGCCGCCGTGTTCTTTAGACTGAACTGTCGATCTTCTCGTTGCGTCACACCTTAACCCGCCTCAAAGCCAACGCTGATTGGACGT
This sequence comes from Fundulus heteroclitus, assembly GCF_011125445.2. Taxonomy (NCBI): domain Eukaryota; kingdom Metazoa; phylum Chordata; class Actinopteri; order Cyprinodontiformes; family Fundulidae; genus Fundulus; species Fundulus heteroclitus. Next base: position 34,046,923 of record NC_046368.1, on the reverse strand, counting down.
TCGTTTGGTGAACGGCTCCAAATTTTCTTTAACGGAGAGTAGCCAGACTTATCTGCGAGTGAAACCTTGAAAGCTCGCGAGATCAGGATGGTCTCACGAGGCTAATGGAAGTCATTGGAACACCCAATTACAATAATTTAGATGGGTGAGCAAATGCTTTTGGCAATATAGTGTATATATAAGCTGGGTGCCTATAAACATATGTCATATAAAATATGTACAGATGAACTGATTTTATGCTTATATAAAAGATGTATTAGGATTTTTCTTATTTTTCAATCCAAACACATTTCAATCCGTTCAATACATTTTGTACATGGAATACTGCTGTAGCTATGAACCTGTGTTGCAAGGTTGAACAGAGTCGAAATTCAAGTCCAGAATGGGATGGGATGTTAATGGCATCCCACAATCTTCCTTGCTGTCCTCACCACCCGTGCTAAATCCTTCCTCTCCTGTGCCATACAGCTCCCATACCACACTGTCAGTTTATTAGCAGCTGAGAAGAATGTCCAGTCCGTTTGAGTTTCCTGTGGAAAAAGAGCAGCTGTTGGGCCTTTTTCACCAGGTGGGAGGTGTTCAAAATCCAGGAGAGTAAGAGGAAATGTGAATGCACAGGAACTTTATGCTGTCCCCACACTCCTCCATCTCCCAAAGAGGGGTGTGTTCAGTCTTCCTGGATCTCCTGTAGTCCACTATGACCTCCCTGGTCTTGCTGGTGTTTAGGATGAGGTTATTCCTGGAGCACCACTGTGTCAGATTGTGAACCTCCTCTCTGGTCTCATCATTGTTGGATGTGAGACCCACCACAGTGGTGTCATCTGCAAACTTCAAAACCATGTTTGTGGAGTGGATAGCAGACCAGTTGTGTGTGTGTGTGTGTGTGTGTGTGTGTGTGTGTGTGTGTGTGTGTGTGTGTATGTGAAGAGGGTGAAGAGAGCACGGCTGAGTACACAACCCTGCAGCGTTTCAGTGTTAAGGATTAGTGAGGCAGATTTGAGTTTCATTATCCTCACCACTTTGGGCCTATTAGTGAAGAATTGACTGATCCAGGAGCAGAGTGGTGCAGACAATCCCAGGTTGTGCAGCTTCAAGGCTGCACGTCTCAGAGCACAATGCTAAAGGCCAAGCTGAAGTCCACAAATAGCATCCTAACATTGGTTTTGGGATGCTGCAGATGAGTCAGAGCTATGTGCCATGCCAATGAGACAGCATCCTCTGTAGAGCGATTTTTCCCTGTAGGTGAACTGCGGGCTGTCCAGGCTAGCAGGGAGGGTGTCCTTGATGTATTTCAGGAGGATCCTCTTAAAGCGCTTCATGATGACAGGGATCAGAGCAACTGGACGGTAATTATTGACACAGGTGATGGTTGCTTTTTTCTGGGCAGAGGCTTAATGAAGGAGGATTTCAGGCAGGTAGGAACCATGGAGAGCTGCAGGGAGAGGTTAAAAATGTTATCCTCACTGCAAGTGAGAGCCACAGTCAAGGGGAATTTTATGTATCTGAAAAACATGAATGAACCCATCCCACTGTGCAGGCTTAGAAAGGTGCAGGATTGACTGTAAAATGTGTCAGCTTCTTCTGAAAAGCTCCGGTTGCAAAGAGCACAGCAGAGTTAGAACTTGAAACGGCATCAGAACCACTATTGAAGATGGAACTAGGTTGACATGTTTCTGAGTTGACACACAATCTAAAACAGGCTGTACTTGTCTGAATCTACCTGTTCTGCTGCAGTAGCTTCAGTGTGATTGAGATGCAAAAACCCAACTAATGAAAATGTTGGATAATAATGATTTACTTGTGATCTATTAGCATGTGTATTTTTGTCCTTTCAAGCATATGTTTGGACCTCACTATGAACTACACTGATAGCAAACACAGCTGAAGTTAAAGGTGAGAGAGCTCAGCAATATCCTTCATCTATCTCCAATCCCCTTCCAGTTGTGTCTCTCTGAGCCTCAAGCAGAAAAGCATTGTTTGTTTTGACAGGCGCTGAAATCCATTTTCTGTATCTGTCACATGCTGGATGAATCCTTTTGAACTCTATCTGCAGTGTTTCTGCCTCATGGATTTGTTGGACTGTTTGTATGTGGCTAGGAGTCTCAACACACCACACATGTCCAATTTCAGATACACTGGCTGCACTCCAGCCATTCCTAGACAAAAATGTATGCATGTGAAAAGGTGCACAAAAGGCTGCTGAGCACACATGAATGTATAAACACACCCAAATTTGTGGGAGCTGGTGACCCATCCTTATTCTGCTATTATTCAAGCATGAGCCTGCTGCTGTCCCATGGGATGTAGCAGCAAATGAGGGCTTGTTAGGCTGAACTAACAGAAAAGAGCAGATTGGCAAAAGAATGAGGAGAATGGCTTAGACAGACAGTGTCAGCTCCTCCTGGACGATACTAAGTTGAATAAAATCAACAGCGCTGTGTTTAGTCTGTGCTTTTTTGGCTGTTTGGTCCTTTTAAGTTTTTCTCCTGTTTTTCTTTTTCTTTAAGTCTTGCCATCATGGTAATGTTTTTTGTTGCTGTTTTTAGCTGGTTTCATATGTTTTTTCTTACTTTAGCTTCGTCTTTGGTTAGCTTCCCTTTCCTTCCGTTTTCCTTAGTCTATTTTCCTCCACCCTGATTGCAACATCAACCTGACTTGCCTGTGCAGATTTTCAGTCATCTCGATCATGGCAACTTCAACCTTCTGTAAATCCTGACTTATTTAACAACATATTACTGTTACCTCTGATGCCTTTATCATGATTTTTTTTGGTCCCAGAGTCGTTAAAAATAGGAATAGGCAACTCCTAAGTATGTGTTCAAAGTAACTATATACAGTAAAATTAAAGTCTAAATTTCACTGGTATTACATGCTCTACATTATTTTCCTGATTGAGTAGCACTTAATTCACCAGTGATGTTCAGGAAGCTGCAGACACTCCTATCTTTTTTGTCCCCAACATATTTTGTCCCAAAAGGAGTTTCCACAGATTAGTTTCAATACTGCTCCAACACAGTTGACTAGGTTAAGAAAGCTATTTTAATGTTCCGACATACTCAACTTGCACAGACCTTTCTCTTTCATTGTCCATCTTGACATAAAAAGCATCTTTAATAAACTAACTTCTTGCTTCTTCTGTGAATATTTTCATGGGGAATCGTTTGCTCCAGCATGGCTAAAAGTCTGACCTAACATTAGTTGGGTTACTCTCTGTTAGAGACTAAATTGTGTGATGTGTGAAGCTCTCTATCCAAGCTGCTCTTTTCCTGGGCATTTATCAGGAAAGCAAGGGTGTCTCGACAAATTTATGTGACACAGACAAACCAGTAACCTGTTGCATTCTCCTTTTCATTGTCAGTATGAGTGTGAAGAGTGAATAACTGTTTGGTTATTGGGGTTGGGAGTAGAGGGTTGGCGCAGCTTTTCTACCATGAAACCAGCCTTGCTCTGTTTTTCTCAGCTGTTGCAGGAAGCTGACTCCAGACGGCCTGGAGCAGACTCCCGCCTGCAGCCAGCACAGGACCCATTTTCCCAAGCTGAGAACAAAAGCTGAGCTGAAATCACCCGCTGCAACTGGGTCATAGACTACATCTAGAACTCCGGAGCGCCCTGCTCCAACCACCACGTTTTGGCTAACCCATAGCCACATGCCCACTGCTTTCCCTTGGAGTACATAAACTGCTTCCAACTGGATGTCCAAAGTGAACCCACAGCTGACACAGAGGCACCGACAGCTTTGGCAGAGAAATAAACAGTGAAAGTTAAATGGTTTACTTAGAAGGTTTACTTGATGCGTTTTCACAGTGTTTTTGAAACACGTGGAGCTTACAGGATAGCTCCCGCTAGCGTCTTAGAACCATGTCATTGCTGATGTAATTCAAGCGTGTTTTTAGGGTTATAACAAACGTTATCTCCACAAGGGTTTTATACATAGATGGGTTATTGACAGTGTTGGGCACTTTACTTTGAAAAAGTAATTAGTTATAGTTACTAGTTACTTCTCCCAAAAGGTAACTGAGTTACTGAGTTACTCCGCTATAAAAGTAACTAGTTACCAGTAAAAGTAACTATTGCGTTTTTTGTTTCTGCCCCCCACATACACACACATACTCCACCTTTTGTGTTGAACAGTGAAGTGTGAGAAAGCAGCTTTAATTCTCCATCACAAAACTTTCATATCACGCATGCAATGACTTTTTCATCAATGGTTGATCAGGCTCTGTGTTTAGTGACTGATATAATCTGGTCTGAAATTGGACATGCTGAGTATGACAAAGGGAGGAAGAACTGCTCAGAGTAGCAGCTTTCTACTCAGTGTAGATCAGCCGTTTTTTCTGAAACGAGGCTCAGAACAAAGACGCACAGCGCAACCTGCCCAACCATAAAGGCGTCTGCCCAATCCATCAATCAGCGGTGCGCTCCAATCAGCACCTGGCGCTCACAGATCGGGGCCGTGGTCCACCATCACACTAGAGTTGCAAAATGGTTAAAACTTGGTTTATTATTATTTTGTTTACAGTTTAGCTTGGATTTTATTAACTGCGCAGCATAGCTTTGCTGTGCGCGCTGAATCCAGATGCTGTGCGCAAATGCACATGGGCGCAGTTTAGAGGGAACAGAAACAGTAAAATGGGCAAAGGTCTGGGCTATTTCTACCCTGCGATGAACTGGGGACCTGTCCAGGGTGTACCCCGCCTCTCACCCATTGACAGCTGGAGATAGACACCAACACCCCTCACGATCCCAGCGGGGACAAGCGTGTTAGAAAATGAATAGAAGGATGGTGTGGGCTATTTCTTTTTTCTTGCCATAAAGATCTTTGCCAACTGGCACCAGAAAATGCTATTATTGGGCTTTCTTCGTCTGAAAACAGATGCATACATCCCTTTACGGGCGCAGCCATGATGAACTGGTTGAACTCGCTCAGCTAACAATACAACGATCTGTTTGGCTGAGTAGCAAAACTCAAATCACGTGACCTCTTGGACCGGAGTGCAACAGTTTAGATTTTTTTATCGACTATAACTTATTAATGTGCAAGTGAAAACGTGGGAACATTGGTGTTTTGAGATCACTACTATGTGTAGCAACTTATCCCGGTGGAAGAAAGTTGCCCCCTGACGGTTCATATGAACTGTCTGGCCCACGGCCTAAGCCCCAGGTCACGTAACTGTCAGGTTTTCCCCAGCAAAAAAAAAACAAACATGGCTGCTGTTACCTGTGGAAAAGTAAACATTTAAATAAAACAACTGTGTTTTTATGCATTTTGTAGGGCTGGGCAACGATTAAAATATTTAATCGCGATTAATCGCCCTGATTAATCGCGATTAATCGCGATTAATCGCATTGTATTTACAAACTCCAAGAATGAATTCAAAAGTAGTGTAAAGAGCACTTTTATTTTAATGTTCTGCTGCCATATGAACAAAAGTGTTGTAACATTTGTAGCACTTATTTTATACTGAATATTTTCAACCCATCTATTGAATTTAGTGCACTTTTCTTCATAAGAGAACAGTAGCACTGCAGCCAAAATATGACCTTTTTTGACCTGCTGTATATTAGCCAGTCCCTAAGCTTGATGTATCATGAAACTGCTGACCTTTTGGGTTTTGTGGTTTTTATTTTATTATTACAATTAAATAATAATAATAATAATAATGTTATGTTCAGTGTTTTTCGCTAATCCACCTCTTATATATTTCAATCCTTATGTAATTTTGTCTGTGTTGTGTGGACCTGCCTGTTGCTTTAATCCTATAAATTTCCCCGTCGTGGGATAAAAAAAGGATTAGCTAATGTTATCTTATCTTAAATAACACTTTTTAATATATGTACTGGGTTCTTTCAAGGTCTTAATTACATGTTATGTGTGGGCTCCAGTAACATCCATCCATCCATCCATCCATCCACTGATCTACCTGGATGTTCCATGGAGGACTGAAACGCCTCAGTCAGAGACGTCTGTGGGTCTGTCGGGGCAGTGAGAGAAGTTTCGTCTCCTCTCTCCGTTTCTGGGGCTCGACGTTTTCATGTTTTTTCACGTGCTTAGATAAATTTGTTGTGTTTCCACTGAAATGAACCGGCTTTTTACAAAACATACAGCTTGATTTCATTTACGGTATTAAAATAAAGCCAAACGGTGCTACTTCCCCAGTTCATGTTTTTTCGCTGCTGCGGTCTCTCTCAGCTGTTTGTTTGTTAAGTTTGTGTGAGCTGAGTGGGCGGGCCAGGCTGAGCCTGCGTGCTGATTGGCTGGCGCCGCTGAGCCATGTACGAGAGGGGAGGGGGAGCGGGAGAGTGCTGCCGTGACAGCGCGCTGCAATCAGCGCGCCTGCTGACTGACACTGAGTGAAAGCATGTGAGCAACATGCGTTAATGCGCGATAAAATAAATATCGCCGTTAATAGTCTAATGAATTAACGCGAAATTAACGCGTTAACTTGCCCAGCCCTAGCATTTTGATTACATTTCTAGCGAGGAGTATGAATATTATTTTCAAAATCTTTAATCAAGGAAAGTACATAACCTTTGCTTTATTAGTTTTGCCGAAGATTTTCGCAGAAAGGCGTGAGTTAGTGACGTTTTCTTCCTACGTCACCGAGTCCAGCAAGCTTCTGGGACATATGGAAACAACATTTAGGCAAAATATCTGCAGTTGTATGCATTTGGATGACATCTCTAGCGAAAGATATACTTAATATTGTCATGAACGGTGGACCCAGTATTCAACCAGATAAGCAAAGGTATGATTTAAGAGATTTATTTGTAGACAGGCTGGTGTGTGATAGTAACAGCGCAAAACGGAGCTTGTGGTGAAAAAACAGTCCAGAACGATACACTGGCAGGCAGGTTAAACAGATGGGGATCAGGCAAACTCAGATATGCAAAAACAGAACCAGGTCAGGCAAAACAGGCAGGCAGTCAGATCGGGCAAAAAAACAGGTACAGGTGTCAGGCTGGCTCAGAATCCAGAGGCAATCGGTACTATCAACAGGTCAATCAAACAAGAGAACGCTGGACAAAACTCACCAATGGCTCGTTAATGATCTGGCAATGTGCAGAGGTTTGATGCAGGAATATATAGGGGAGTGAGCAGGTGAACAGGAGTGAAGACTAATTACCAGCAGCAGGTGAGAATGATCAGAGGGGAGGTGGTGACAGAAATGAACTAAACTTGTTGGCTGGTGACTAAACAGGGAAGTGACAAACAAACAGATAGGTGGTGAGGTGAGCTGACAGAATGCTGGCAGGTGAACTGAGGTGACTAATTAAAGGCTGGTGACAAAAGTGATTAGATCAAAATAAAGCAAAAACAAACATAAACCAAAACAAAACCCAAACCGTGACAAATATGTTATAAGCTTCATTCAGGGTAGGTAGACAGCCTTTCCTTAACTAGTTTCACTGAAGGTTTCAGGCTGCGTGGAGGGGAGACAGAGTGGTTAGAGGGGGAAACAACTGAATAGAATAAATGTTTGAACAGGTATGACAGCTTACTGAGGGATGTTAGGTATACCGCCAGGTGAAGGTGAGCGGGATGTGAGGGACGGGATTGCTGCAGATGAGGCGCTGTGGTTGTGAGCTGAAATTCCTCTCTGGGAGGGTCTGTGTTGAAGTGGCAATGACGCTGGATGGGGAGTCGTGGAGGGTGAGCTAGGCTCAATTTGGGGAGAAGGCTCAGGAGGAGCAAAGTCGGCAAACTGCCAGCTGGAAACACGGAGGATGGGTTTATACGGCTTGGAATTCGATTCAATTCAATTTTATTTATATAGCGCCAATTCATGAAACATGTCATCTCGAGGCACTTTACAAAGTCAAAATCAATCATATTATACAGATTGGTCAAAAAATGTCCTAGTCCTGGGAACGAGGGTTCGACACTCGGGCGGGACCACATGGGTTAACACTCTGGCGGTGAAGTGCTGGCAGCAGTTTCCTTTTAAGCTCTCCCTGAGGAGCCCGAAATGACAAAAACCTGCGAGCCGCAGCCTCCCTGCTTATCAACCCCCACCTGTGAGGAGGGAGCAGCAGCACGCACAGGCGGGGAGCCGCCCCCAGATCCCAACAATTTTAGATACAGCTCACTGGTTGGTTGTGGCTTGAGAGCACCACATATGGTCCTTGAGGGCTACCTGGTGCCTACAGGCACCATGTTGGTGACCCCTGTTCTGCATTTTTTATCAGACAAAGTAGGTCGACAAGCGGGGATAACGAGTTGACAGATAAGAGAAACCCTGGAGAGTTGCCTCCGCAGCAAGGTGGTGCTTAGAGACAGAGAAGCAACGTGATGAAACATTGATGCGATAGTATAACAAAGCATAGCATGGATACAGCTAAACAAATCGAGCTGGTCAGTGCATATTATTTTTCTTAGACGGAGTATTCAATTCAATTCAATTCAATTTTATTTATATAGCGCCAAATCATGAAACATGTCATCTCAAGGCACTTTACAAAGTCAAGTTCAATCATATTATACAGATTGGGTCAGATTATACAGATTGGTCAAAAATTTCCTATATAAGGAAACCAGTTGATTGCATCAAAGTCCCGACAAGCAGCATTCACTCCTGGGGAACCGTAGAGCCACAGGAAGAGTCATCTGCATTGTACATGGCTTTGCTGCAATCCCTCATACTGAGCAAGCATGAAGCGACAGTGGGAAGAAAAACCACCCATTAACGGGAAAAAAAACCTCCGGCAGAACCGGGCTCAGTATGAACGGTCATCTGCCTCGACCGACTGGGGTTACAGAAGACAGAACAGAGACACAACAAGAGAAACAAAAAAGCACAGAAGCACACATTGATCTAGTAATCTGTTCTACATTAGATGGTAGTAGCAGGTGAGTCGTCTTCTCTGGATGATGTCAAAGTTAACAGAACGCCAGACCAGGTGTACCTACTATGAAGAGAAAAGAGAGAGAACAGAAAGTTAAAGCAGAAATGACAACACATAATGCATAATTGAAGAACAGTAGAACTCAATATAGTGAGAAAATTAGATCCTGATATACTCCAGTAACCTAAGCCTATAGCAGTAAAACTATAAAGGTAGCTGAGAGTAACATGAGTCACTAGTTATAATTCTTGTCAAAAAGAAAAGTTTTAAGCCTAGTCTTAAAAGTAGATAGGGTGTCTGCCTCACGGACCAAAACTGGGAGTTGGTTCCACAGGAGAGGAGCCTGATAGCTAAAGGATCTGCCTCCCATTCTACTTTTAGAGACTCTAGGAACCACCAGAAGACCTGCAGTCTGAGAGCGAAGTGCTCTGTTAGGAACATACGGGGTAATCAGAGCTCTGATATATGATGGAGCTTGATTATTAAGGGCTTTATACGTTAGAAGAAGAATTTTAAATTCTATTCTTGATTTAACAGGAAGCCAATGAAGGGAAGCTAAAATTGGAGAAATATGATCCCTCTTGTTGATTTTCATCAGAACTCTTGCTGCAGCATTTTGGATCAGCTGAAGGCTTTGAACTGCATTTTGTGGACTTCCTGATAGTAAAGAATTACAGTAGTCCAGCCTTGAAGTAACAAATGCATGGACCAGTTTTTCAGCATCACTCCTGGACAGAATGTTTCTAATTTTGGCGATATTCCGGAGGTGAAAAAAGGAAACTCTGGAAACCTGTTTAATATGGGATTTAAATGACATGTCTTGGTCAAAAATAACACCAAGATTTTTTACTTTATTACCAGAGGCCAGGTTAATGCCACCCAGATTAAGTGATTGGTTAAGAAGTTTATTTTTTGAGGACTCTGGCCCAAAGATTACAACTTCGGTCTTGTCAGAATTTAGATGCAGGAAATTTAAAGTCATCCAGCTTTTGATGTCATCAAGACATGACTGCAGTCGAAGTAATTGATTGGATTCATCAGGATTTATGGATAAATATAGCTGAGTACCATCAGCATAACAGTGGAAATTAATCCCATGCTGTCTGATAATTTTGCCAATCGGAAGCATATATATAGTAAAGAGAATTGGTCCAAGGACTGAACCCTGTGGTACTCCACAGGTGACCCTAGAGTTTGAGGAAGATTTATTATTAACATGAACAAATTGGAATCTGTCTGACAGATAAGATTTAAACCAGCCTAATGCTTTCCCCTTAATCCCTACAGTATGTTCAAGTCTTTGTAGGAGAATATTGTGATCAACTGTATCAAACGCAGCACTGAGATCTAACAGGACAAGTATAGACACAAGTCCATTATCTGAGGCCATGAGAATATCATTAGTGACCTTCACCAGAGCTGTTTCAGTGCTATGATGAGCTCTGAAGCCTGACTGAAACTCCTCAAGTAGGTCATTACTTTGTAAATGTTCACAAAGTTGATTAGCAACTACTTTCTCAAGAATTTTAGATAAGAAAAGAAGATTAGATATAGGTCTGTAATTTACTAACTCATCTTGATCAAGAGAAGGTTTCTTAAGTAAAGGTTTAATAACAGCTACTTTCAAAACCTGTGGTACATATCCATTTACTAAGGATAGATTAATCATGTCTAAAATAGTGCCACTGATCAAAGGGAATATCTCCTTAAACAACTTGGTTGGGATTGGGTCTAACATACAGGTAGAAGGTTTAGATGAAGCTAAAATTTTAGATAGCTCAGAAAGCTCTACTGCTTCTAAACAGTTCAAACACTGCGCAGATTCTAAAGATTCCTCCAATGCTGCCTCACTTACTGAGGACGAGGTAATCATGTTTGGGAGGATGCCAATTATTTTATTTTTAATGGCATCAATTTTATTTATGAAGAATCCCATAAAATCATTACTACTAAGAGCTAAGGGAATGGATGGATCAACAGAGCTGTGGCTCTGGGTAAGTTTGGCAACTGTACTAAAGAGAAATCTAGGATTATTTTTATTCTCTTCAATTAATGATGAAAAATATGCTGCTCTAACTCTGCGGAGGGTCTTGTTATACAACAATAGTCTGTCCCTCCAGATTAAGTAGGATTCCTCTTGGTGTGTAGAGCGCCATTTTCTCTCCAATTTCCTAACATTGTGCTTCAAGGAACGCAGCTCTGAATTAAACCAAGGAGCCAGCTTCCTGTGAATAATCACCTTCTTTTTCAAGGGAGCTACATTGTCTAATGCAGAACGCAATGAGGAAGTCACATTGTTAGCAAAGGTATCGATTTGTGAATGGGAAGAAACAGCAATGCTGCCATCTACAGGGCATTTCTGCAATACTGAGGATATTAAGAAGGGGACAGACTCTTTAAGTTTTGATACAGCATTATCCGATAAAAATCTACTATAATGGAACCCTCTTTTGGGGGTGGAGAATTCAGTTAGATTAAACTCAAATGTTATTAAAAAATGATCAGACAGGACAGGGTTGTGAGAGAATACTGTTAATTCTTCACAATCAATGCCATATGTCAGAACAAGGTCTAAAGTATGGAGCCGAGAGTGCGTCGGTTTATGCACATTTTGAACAAAACCAATTGAATCTAGGATAGTTTTAAAGGCTACACTAAGGTTATCACATTCAGTGTCAACATGGATGTTAAAATCACCCACTATAATAACCTTATCAGTATTTAACACCAAATCAGATAAGAAATCTGACAACTCATCCAAAAACTGAGTGTAAGGGCCTGGTGGACGATACAAAACAACAAACAGAAGAGGTTTTATTGCTTTGCAGTTTGGATGAGGGAAACTGAGGGTTAAATGTTCAAAAGAACTGTAATTATTAGTTGGCCTGGGACTAATTAATAAATCAGACTGAAAGATAGTTGCCACTCCTCCTCCTCTTCCCACAGATCTGGGAATGTGGAAATTTGAATAACTGGAGGGGGTTGACTCATTTATACTAACGTAGTCCTCTTGTAGCCAGGTTTCTGTGAGACAAAACAAATCAATCTGATTATCAGAAATCAATTCATTAACTAACAAAGTCTTTGGAGGGAGAGACCTTATATTTAATAGACCACATTTTATTATTTTATTTTTAGGTTCAAGGTGAACCATATTGATTTTTATTAGGTTTTTATGATTTGTTCCTTTTAGATCAGTTTTTGATCTGTTAAGTTTTGGCCGTGGGAAAGACACCGTCTCAATAGGATAATGGGTGGGTAACAGTACAGAAGCTGCAGAGAGGTGTGTTAAACTACGGCTCTGCTTCCTGGTCTGGACCCTGGGTTGTCAGCATTTAGGAGAACTAATAAATCCGGCCAGATTCCTAGAAAGAAGAGCTGCACCATCCAAAGTAGGATGGATGCCGTCTCTCCGGATCAGACCAGGTTTTCCCCAGAAAGTTCTCCAGTTATCAATGTAGCCCACGTCGTTTTCTGGACACCACCTAGACAACCAGCGGTTGAATGATGACATGCGGCTAAACATGTCATCACTGGTCAGATCAGGCAGGGGACCAGAGAAAATTACAGAGTCCGACATAGTTTTAGCAAACTCACAAACCGAAGCAACACCAACTTTGGTGACCTCTGATCGGCGTGACCGGGTGTCATTACCGCCAGCGTGAATAACAATTTTGCGGTATTTACGCTTATCCTTAGCCAGTAGTTTTAGGTAGGATTCTATGTCGCCTGTTCTGGCCCCTGGTAGGCATTTAACTATGGTCCCTGGTTTCTTTAGTGCCACATTTCTCATTATGGAGCTGCCAATAATTAAGGTCGGCTCCTCGGCGAGATTGTCGCTCAGAGGGGAAAATTTATTAGAAACGCAGATGGGTTGGTGGTGATCTGGGGTCTGTAATCTAGAGCTATGCTTCCTACGAACTGTCACCCAGCCAGCCTGGTTACCAGGCTGGCTGGGTGCTACTGCTTTAGGTTCGCTACGTGAAGTTACTCTATGCGGCTCCGCGCTAGCAAAAGAGCGGCTATCAGCTGGTTTTTCAACAGCACGGAGCCGGGTCTCCAATTCTGACACCCTCGCCTCCAAAGCTACAAAAACACTACATTTATTACATGTACCATCATCACTAAAGGAGGCAGAGGAATAACTGAACATCTGACACAGAGAGCAGCAGATAGGAGACTTAGTCAGAGCCGGAGAAGCCATTATGAGGCTAAGGCTTGGCTAGCGCTAGGCTAAAGCTAGGCTAACGCCCTATTACCACGCCAAAGAACAAACCGTGTGAAACACGAGGAGTTCCCAAACGTGATGAGCAGCCACAGACAATGTTTTAAAAGTGCTTATGTTTGGAAACAGATGTTACAGCAAAGAGGTTTAAAGATAAAAAGCGAGAGAGCCTGGAGCAAAGCTCCGTCGTTCACACAGCAACAACAGGAAGTGACGCAATACGCCTTACCGCAAACAGGAAGTCCGCCAACAACATCAGGAGTAGGTTAACAAGCAGGGATAACAAGCTGACAGGGAAGAGAACGACTGGAGAGAACTGAGAGAGTGTTACAACAGAGGAAGAAGACCAAGATAAGGCTAAAGCCATGGATTGAGGACGAACATATTAGCTCCCTCGACGTGAAATGAATCTAGATTCTTCTTGTTTGTGAACATGCAAAACAACTGTGAACTGGATTGGTGGTTTATTTGATTCTCAGCAGGGGGTGATTGCCTTCACAACTTTGGGGAATAGGCTGTTTTTAAGTCTATTTGGGTTCTTTTAATGCTTCTTAATAGTTTACCTTATTGAAATGGGTCAAACCGTGCATTGCCCTGGTGGGATCTGTGGCTATATGCCTGGGCCTTTTCTGGACTCGTGCAGCATAAATATTGTCTAGATCTGGTAGACGGCATCTGACAATCCCCTGTGCTGTCCCCACCACCCGTGCTAAATTCTTCCTCTCCTGTACCGTGCAGCTCCCATATCACACTGTCACCCTGAGACATGGGATGCTTTCAGTTGGGGCTCTAGAATAGTTTATCAGCAGCTGAGTAGAGAAACCAGTCCATTTCAGTGTCCTAGGAAAGAAGAGCAGCTGTTGGGCCTTCTTTACCAAGTGGGAGGTGCTCTGAGTCCAAGAGAGTACAGAGGAAATGTGAATGCTCAGGAACTTTATGCTTTCCACACGCTCCACCACCTCCCCATATACGTAGAGAGGAGCGTGTTCAATCTTCAATATGACCTATGACCACCTTGGACCTATGACCACCTTGGACTTGTTGTTATTCTTGGACCACCACTGTGTCCGATTGTGGACCTCCTCTTTGTAGTGGGTCTCATCCTTCTTGAATATGAGACCCACCACAGTGGTGTCGTCCGCAAACTTCATTATCATGTTTGTGGAATGGATAACAGAACAGTTGCGTGTGAAGAGAGCAGGGCTGATGACACAACCCTCCGGCATTCCAGTGTTGAGGATCAATGATCAGCTGAACTGTCTACCATTACAAAAGCATATTTATTTACCTTTGCAGGTGTTAATGCAACAAAATCCATCATCAGATGTTCATGTTAAGTCTCCAGTTAACGGTGAGTGCACTAAGCATCCCCATTTTTGACACATGGTCTAACCCATGCTGCGATCGGAGATCGGGGGTGTGTAAAAGACCCCGATCCTCCCTACGCCCGCTCAGATGTTGTGTTGTTGCATGTTGTTCTCAAGTGTGTTTAAAACAGGGAGCGCCGAAGAGCCCACCCCCCCCCCTCCTTCCGGAGGGGGGGGGGGCTACTGTAGTATTGTAGTAGTACTGTAGAAATACTGTAGTATTTCTTATCTAATATTATATAAGGTCCAGAAATAGTCTATATGTATGTATTGCCATGGAGTGGATGGTCATTCCCACATGTGTACAGGTACTGACTGAGGCAGGCGCAGTGTCTGTTGGCCACCGGTGCAGGACTTAGCCATGTTCTCTATGTCACCGTCAATCCCTGTCCAACAGATATTGCTCCTACCAACACTTTTCGTTTTACACTACAAATGTCCATCGTGTAGTGTGTCCAGTACTCTTGTATGTAGTTTGGGAGGCAGAATGACACGAGTTCCCCACATGATGCATCCTGAGTACCAGAAGGGGATGGCCACCCATTCATAGTGAAATCATATACTCTGGACGACTTGTGTCCCAGCTTGTTTCTCTTCTCACTTGAGCACTTGAGACTGGCAGGGGTTCTATTTGTGCAGTGCTGGATCACTGATTTCTTCTGTGACATGCACTTGTGGGAGTCATAAGAGTCCATCTGCATTTACATGTAGTTTATTCCTTTTAAATTCAAGGGTGTAAGTGTGTGCACCAAGGAACAAGGCCCACCGTTGCAACTATGCTGCAGCCATGGTTGGGACACCTTTCTGAGGGTTAAAGATGGATACCAGCTGTCAGTGGTCTGACCAACTGACAGGGTGAAGTGTTGTCCATATAAATACTGATTAAACTTCTTCACTCCCCACACTAGACTGAGCACTTCTCTGTCTATCTGCGCATAGTTGTGCTCGGCTGTGTTTAGGGACCTTGAGGCTAAAGCAATGGCGTACCGCGCACGTGACGTCACCGTCTCAAGAGCAACGCCCCTTTTGCCGCTTTGGTAGGGCATACAGGTAGAGAACGCCCGTAGCAACCAGCAGAAACAGCGATATGACCGACTTTACAGCCGTTAAACTTTCCCAAGATGATGTCCCAGGCGCACGGATTACTGGTCGAACTGTCGAAGAACACACCAACGTTCAGCTCAAACGATGGCTTGAGTGGCGAGGGCTTAAAAAGACCGGAAAACGAGCCGAGTTGATCAAACGGTAAGCTTTGTTATTTTTTTCCTGCGCGGCGGTCATGGCGTCGTCGGCCATTTTTTTGTTTGTAATCACCGTCCAGGGATCGGTATATGTTTAATGTTTGTCTTATTTGAAATGTTTTTGAGTAAGCTATCCTGGTAGCAGGGTATCATGTTAGCGCCTGCTACCATGATAGCCTATATGCTATCATGGTAGCAGGCGCTTCATTATTAACATGTCGGCCACCAAAATACTCTAACCTGTTCACTACTTGATGTCGCTGGAATTGGGTAGGGATGTTTTTCGGTTGGGCCCTTTCCTCCAACAAAATGCTTGCTACATATGTAGGCCGACCGCACCGGTGTACCCATCGCACACATTTCTCCTTGGCAGTCTTGAAGAAAACATCCTTCATATGCGGCCGATCAGCGTACCTCGAGTCGCTGTTGCACATTCCATAGCAACAATGTTTAAAAACTATGGTCTTAGATTTGGAAAAAGCAGTCGTTTACCGAGTAAAGCCAAGGGTAACACACGTCTCTTTTACAGCGAAACAGCAGTGGACTATGCAAGTTTGCCCTACTGCGTACCACGTGATGTGACGTCATCGTGACGTTACGTTTCTAAAAATAGCTTGCTCGCGGTACGCCATTGATCATTCTAATCCATCAGGCATTTTGGGAGATAGCACAACACCAATGCCATATGGGGAGGTATCACAAGCGAGGCGAAGCGGTAGATTTGGGTCAAAGTGTGCCGGCACCTCCTCAGATGTAATGAGCTTCTTAGCACCATTAAATGCCTCTTCACACTCTTTTGTCCATTTCCACTTGGCATTTAGTAGGAGCAGAAAGTTCAGTGGATGCAGCACTGTTGAAAGGTTTGGTAAAAAAAACTTGTGATAATAATTAATTAGCACCAAAAATGAACACAGCTGGCTCACATCTTTAGGTTTTGGTGCCTTCAGGGCTGCTTCCACTTTGTCTTTGATTTTGTGGAGTCCATTTCCGTCAATTTTATGTCCACAATACTCCATATTTTTTGTAGCCTGGCCAGGACTGCTGCCAGGTTAGCCAAAGGAGTGTTCTCATCCACACCGTGACAATTATGTCATCCAGAAAACATTGTATCCCAGGAATGCCCTGCAAGACCTAGTTCATGGCACGTTGCCATACTGCTGGGACACTGGTGATACCAAATGCCAGCCTGTTATACTGATATAGGCCTTTGTGGGTATTTATCACCAGGTATTTTCTGGATATAATTTTTGAAAAATGTTTGCCACCTGCGCCTGTTGTGAATGTGTCGTCTATCCATGGTAGTTGGTACTGAAGACTGGGTTTACTAAAACCTTAAAGTCACCACAGATTCACACACTATCACTTGCCTTCTTGCTCACTGTTACTATTGGTGTAGCCCAGTCTGACCATTCCACCTTGGGGAGAATGTCTTGCTCTTCCAGATCTGCCTCAACTTTGGGGTGCATAAAATATGGTGCCTTGTGAAATCTGGGTTTTGTATTTTCCTCCAGTGTGATCTATGCCAAGTCCTTCTTTGAATATCTGAGCATGCTTCTCAAGTATCTGTTTCAGTCTTTCATTCACAGGGTGTGCACTCAGATTTTGAGCCTGCTTCATTGACTTTATTTCTTTCCAGTTGAGGCGGGTGTGTTTTTCACGTCCAAATACACCTCCATTTTTTTAGAACATAAAGTTCCAGGTTGCATTTATTTTTTCACCTGCAGTTTTCCCAAGGGAGTTATCCTCTCACCTGTGTATGTTTTTAGTTTCACTGAGGTACGTCTTAGTTTCAGATTCAGGGATTTATCTCATATGAGATATGATATGTAATATCATATGAAGATATGTAATCTTCATATGAGATCAGAAAGAGAGCTGACCCCGTATCAAGCTCCATTTGTAACACTTTGTATTTTTGGTGTGACCCATATTGCATCATTATCTTTATCTTCTAATGTGTACAGATCCAGGCAGGCCAAATCATCCTGGAGATCATTTGAGTCTGTGTCTACTTTATGCACATCCCTGTGTTTTTTCTACATTTTGTTTTTATTTTTCACATACTGCTGTGATTTGCACACTTTCTGTATGTGGCCCCTTCTGTTGCATTGCAGAGGTTCTTTATCCTTAAACCATCAATTAGCAGTGTCATGGGACTTTTTGCTGCATCTAAAACAATTCTGCAATCTGTCATTACGCTGTGCACAAATTTTATTCACAGAACACAAATCTTTGGATTGCACCTGGAGCTCTCCTGCATCTTTTGCTGTTGTCACCATTGATATAGCAATCTCTAATGCCCGGCGTAATGTGAGATTTTCCTCTGTTAGAAGTTGTTTCTATGTGCTTTCATTATGCAGCCGGAATGACGAAGTGGTCCCATTGTTATTTTTATGCATGAGAAATGCCATGTGTGGCGGGTATGCATGTGAAGTCAGGGAAATGTGTGTGTCACATGTTCAATGCGTGAGAGTTGAGAGCTCTGGTTATATACAACGCCATTAAATAGACCTTAATATTCCATATTAATGAGGTAATAGCATTATTGAACGATGACGGAGTGAAACGAAAACAAACATTATGTTTAAAATGAACCATAGTTGCATTGACTGGGTGGTAGCACTAATGTTATCCAGGAAACTAATAGCAGCTTCTGCACTAATTAAAAATACTTATAAGTTTTATTTGGTCGTAATGAGCTGATTGGACAACACAAACATATTCCATCGGTGTATAAAACCCTTCTGGAAATAGAGTTAAACCACATCAGTAAAGCTTGATTGCCAGAATGCTAGTGGAAGATATCGTGTTAGCTCGGTCAAGCTTTGAAAACACAGTAAAAACACATCAATTAAACAATTCTAAACTTTCCCTGTTTATTTCTCTGCCAAACCTCTCCTGCTCTCTCTGGTTTTGGCGACAAGATGTCCAGTTGCACTGAATTACTCCATGTTAAAGCTGGTTATTTCAGCAGTGGGCAGGCGGCTAGCTTGAAAGGGCAAAACTACCGTTGTTTGGGCAACACCGAAGGAAAATTAAACAGGTTAAAGTTCATCATGAAGTAGTTGTTTCTTCTTAACCCCTCCCCATGTACCATAATAATGTCCCTCTGTGGAGAGTAAATGATTTTTCACAGCAACACCAACAATGAGACTTAATTTTATGGTAATAAACTGCACCACTGGTTCACAGCATTGTTTACAGCAAAAAAAAACAACAAAAAAAAACAGAAACTAACCCAGCCTTTTGTCTCTGACTGAAGTTCTTTGCATGTGTGTCTCGAGTGTGTTTGTGCACAAGACAGGCATGTCCCCTTACACTTTCGAGGTTAACACTTGGCTGACCTCTAGGGTGAAAACATCTAAAAATGCCACCACCAAGACTCTGATTGATTTATATGCGGTTCCCTGCGGACCTGAACTGACGCTTCACCTCGACACCCATCGCTGCAGACTGACGGACAAACTGACAGGACACCAGGATTAGAGCATACTGGGGAATGGGCACACAAGCCAGAAGAAAATTAGCATTTTACTTTTGGTCAGTGAATATATCAGGTAACTGGAAAAATATCCTGGGGAAAAGGAACAGAATAGAAGTAACTAATTTAAGTGAATCAGTCTCATGTATTTTATCACTTATTAAACACTATTCACCAAACCAACGGTCAATAAACAATCAGTTGTTTTGCTTTCAAAAAGTTCAGGAGTTACATCTGTTGCTCAGCACTAAGACTTGTTTCCAACCAGAGACAAGAACTGGTTGTGCAGCGACCAGGAAGTGAAGACTAATGGCAGCTACCCATTGAATCAAAGTTATGATCAATCAAACAAAGACACACATTTACTGATTGGTAAAATAAGTAATAAACCAAACTACCACAAACACAATGATGAAAACATTAAAGTACAAACTATTTTTGCTGGTGAGACTGACAGGTGCTTGCTGCCATTGACAGGATTATTGATTCATCTTAAATCTATGAGATTTTCACTAAACCATTTCTGAAAAGATTTCCACTTTTGTCTGATTTCTTTCTTATCTAATATTATTGAATGTAAGAGTAAAATGGAGGGAAAAAGGATTTGGAACCGGCTCTTATCCAGTTCCAAATCCGGAGCGGACAGAATATTCCATCCTGATGTGAACATCAGCTCAGCAGGAGAACCCCTTTTCTCACAACCATGACTGGCCTGGGTGTATGAGAGCAGGAGGAACCCGTCTGTCTGGCAGACTGGGATTTTTTACATGGATTGCATGATCTCAATCTAATAACTGATTATTGACATAAATGCAAGTACATTTTGATTTAGATTTTCTGAGTTTTCAGACATTGATGAAATGTTCAGTTAGTTGTAGAGGCTTTAATGAATAGACAAAATAAATCTACATATAAATCCTAGCAGCACAATTTCTGTCAAATAACTATCTTTACTGTGGAGGATTTCACAAATCTGCACAACTTTCTTTTTTGTGGCAATAAGAATTGTTGTTTTAATGCCAAAAAGAGCCCAACAGATTTTACTTTCACAAGTGGAGCCTTACTGCTTTCGCCATAGTGCTCCGCTTGATTTATAGATGCAAGAAGCTTTATTAGATAGATTTCATCTTAAATGGACACCGAAACAGGAAGGTAAAAGAGGAAAAAAGAGAGAAACAGATGAAATAAGATACTAAAAGTGAGAAAAGGTGAAAGAGAAAGAGGAGAAGAAAGGAAGAGAGCAAGATAACATCCTCTGAGTCTGCTTCTTCACCTGCAAAGAGAGATATAAAAAGAACAGCAAAACCAACCAATAAGGTATTATAGATACAAACAACCAACGCCTTGATACCATCACTAAAGAATATACTGTATTAATAAATACGACATGTATGAAGAGGCAGCTAAAGATAATAATAGGGGTTTTCTGTATAGAAGTGAATCTGTAAGTACTGTAGGTGTTTGTGAGAGTGCAGTTGTGTATGTAAGGTTTTTCCATAAGAAAAATGCTCAATAGTGGTTATGAGGGTCTGTGGTGGGTGTCTGTATTCTAGGGGAGAGCAAAAGCGCCAGCCCAGGTCCCAACCGCTCGCCCAGGCCCAACGTCCACCGCCAGCCAAGACACCGGACCAGTTGGCCCACTCCTCCTGCAGGCCCCGGCAATCAACGGGTTTGAACCCCGCCCCCCGGAATAAACTCAGGACAACTTTCTTTGCAGCCAAGGTTGCAAAGCAGTCAGGTAGATGGCCAAATATCGAGTGTCATTACAAACCTTTAAAGAGAATTATGTCACCCAATGCAGTTCCAGTTGTTTGTTTGTCTGTTTGTGTTTTTCCATTGCAAGAAACATATCTGCCTTAAAAATACATATTTGGATATTAATACGTTGGTGCAAACAGAAACAGGTTAGAATTTTTTTAATCGGTTATGCAATGATCTAAATCTTTAACACGAAGGACTAAACTTTCATACAATTTACATATCAATGCTGTCCATTGACTTGTTTCATATTCACAACTAAAGCAGGGTTTATTTCTGCGCATCCAATCCACAGCATGCACGCCAAATTAATTCCTCCACATCTGCACACGCGTGCATTATGGGGTCTTTCCAGAGCTCTGTCCAGTTTTCATTTGCATCAGTTTAAAGCCCACCTGCAAGAAGCGCTATGTGCAAACCCCTACCTTCTGTGGATGCTACATTCTACCAAACTGTTTTGTGCTGGAGACTCAGTAGCCTTCTAACCCCTAAACTTGTTTTATCAGAAGCTCAAGGATATTGTCTACTGATAATCAGTCGTATTTAAATCTCTGAGGATAGCTGATATTGTTTCCTAGTTCCTCCGATGGCGCTGACCCTCCGCTGTCTCTACTCCATGTTTAGTGTCCTGCACACAGTGTTGCCAAACTAGCCAGCAGCATGTTTGTTCTCTTTAAATAGGCTGAACGACTGATGAAAAGCTTGAAGGCATCTGTGATATTAATTAAGGTTAAACCCAGAGCTCTAGCTATGACTATATTAATATTCTCTCTAGTGGCTCAATGGACCCTGATGTTAGTGTTAGCATAACTTTGTAACGATAAACAAAACGTTATATTTCAATACTTTATTTGTTCATGTTGTCAGATACTTAAGACAATCAGGTAATAGAATCTAGGTTCAATGATTTGTAAGAGGGACTCACTTTTAGTTTCAGACAGAAAATAGCATATAATCCTCCATGGGAGTAAGTTTAGAGCAGTTTCATCTATGTGTATGTAAAATTCAGGTTGAACTCCCCAATCAGAGTTTGTGACCGGTGTTTGGGTTTAGCCGCCTTTCAAAGTGCTGCTTTCATCTTTCATAAAGCCTCTATCAGATGCTGCCGGCACTTAACCGACGCCGACTCTCATCTTTCAGCTGAACTTTCATGCATGACCTGCTGGTATTTGGGAAAAAGCTGCGAGCATGTGAGATGGATGTGAAGTGAACTCCCCCATCGTCATCCACCTCTGGTTTTATTAGTGGACCACAGACTTTAGAATGAAAAACAGCAGTAGCAGCTTTGGGGTAAAATATTATAGTGCAACACCACCCCTCTGTGGTTGTCTGGAGTTCTACAATCATGGCCCAAAGTATCAGCAGATATAATTGTTCACTTTGAAATGATGATGATGATGATGATGATGATGATGATGATTACTAGTAGTAGTAATAGTAGTAGTAGTAATAGAGATAGTAGTAGTAGTCAGTAGTTTGGACCCTTCTATAAATATTCAGCAGTTTATAACTGGATATCAACTTCCTGACTAATTCCTGACAATTATATTTTTTGTTTAGTGCTTGGAGTTGGCCCTAACTTCCTGGTTTCTGTTTCTCCACCTGCTTTTGAGATCTGACCATGATTAAGAGATGTGTTTTTTTGTTTGTTTTTTTCAATTTCCCAATTTTTTTTGTCCCAATGTTTGACACATTTTATTATTTTACCCTGTGACATAATGTTCCATTTAAAAAAATCACAGAAAGTCACCAATGCTTTCCCTAATTATTTTCAGAAGTTGCACAAGGAATTCCTTTTTAAGGAGTGTTTGAAGAACACTGCCCTTGATAATCCTTGCACCCAATTCAATTAAAATATACTTAATTAATCGCCACGGGAAATTAAATATCAAAATAAATATAAGCAACATATCTTTCTGTGCTTTCATCTATGCCAGCACTTTATGTCTACACTGAACTCTGACATAACCTGACTTGCATAAACACTAAACCCCATACATGATTGAAACAGGAGGCATCATCACATATGACTCATTCTTGCTCTCATCTTTTCTATTCAATTCAATTTATTTATAAAGCGTTATAAAGCATTTACTCCTCCTGAATGAGCATGTAGCGACAGCAGACAGTCGCTGGCATTGTGTTGTTGACTTTGCAGCAATCCATCATACTGAGCATGCATGAGGTGACGGTGGAGAGGAAAACTCCTCTTTAACACAAAGAAAAAACCTCCAGCAGAACCACAACAAGGCTCAATGTAAACGGCCATCTGTCACGACTAACTTGGGGTTTGAGAAGACAGAGCAGAGACACAAAAACAGCACAGAAGCGCTGATCCAGGAATACCTTTTGTGTGATAGAAAAGTAAGTAAGAAGATAAGCATACATGCTCAGTATGAGAGATTGCTGCAAAGCTATCGACAGTGCAGATGACCACTGTGGCTCTACCCTCTTTAAGGAGGAGTGAATGCTGCTTATCAAGACTTTATGCAACCTTATGGGTTTCCTTAAATAGGAAACTTTTTGACCAATCTGTGTGGATATGACTGAATTTGAGGGCCTTGAGATGACGTGTGTTGGGAACTGGTGCTCCGTCCGTCCGTCCGTCCGTCCGTCTTCTTCTGCTTATCCGGGGTCGGGACGCTTATCCGGGGGTAGCAGCTTCAGTAGGGAGGCCCAGACGTCCCTCTCCCCGGCCACTTGGGCCAGCTCCTCCGGAGGAATCCCAAGGCGTTCCCAGGTCAGCCGGGAGACATAGTCCCTCCAGCGTGTCCTGGGTCTTCCCCTGGGCCTCCTCCCGGTGGGACGTGCCCGGAACACCTCACTAGGGAGGCGTCCAGGAGGCATTCTGACCAGATGCCCGAGCCACCTCAACTGGCTCCTCTCGACGTGGAGGAGCACTGGCTCTACTCTGAGTCCTCCCCGGATGACTGAGCTTCTCACCCTATCTCTAAGGGAGAGCCAGACACACTACGGAGAAAACTCATTTCAGCCGCTTGTATCCGGGATCTCGTTCTTTCGGTCATGACCCAAAGCTCGTGACCATAGATGAGGGTAGGAACGTAGATCGACCGGTAAATCGAGAGCTTCGCCTTTTGGCTCAGCTCTCTCTTCACCACAACGGATCGGTACAGCGCCCGCTTCACAGCAGACGCTGCACCAATCCGCCTGTCGATCTCCCGCTCCATCTTCCCCTCATTCATGAACAAGACCCCAAGATACTTGAACTCCTCCACTAGGGGCAGCACATCCTCCCCAACCCGGAGAAGGCACTCTACCCTTTTCCGGTTCAAGACCATGGTCTCGGATTTGGAGGCACTGATTTTCATCTCGGCCGCTTCGCACTCGGCTGCAAACCGCTCCAGTGAGAGCTGTAGATCACGCCCTGATGAAGCCAATAGGACCACTTCATCCGCGAATAGCAGAGACGCAATCCTAAGGCCACCAAAACGGATCCCCTCAACACCTTGGCTGCGCCTAGAAATTCTGTCCATAAAAGTTATGAACAGAATCGGTGACAAAGGGCAACCTTGGCGGAGTCCAACTCTCACTGGAAACGAATCCGACTTACTGCCGGCAATGTGGACCAGACTCTGACACCGGTCGTACAGAGACCTGACAGCCCTTATTAAAGGGTCCTGTACTCCATACTCCCGGAGTACCCCCCACAGGATCCTCGGGGGACACGGTCGAATGCCTTCTCCAGATCCACAAAGCACATGTAGACTGGTTGGGCAAACTCCCATGCCCCCTCCAGAATCCTGCTGAGGGTATAGAGCTGGTCCAGTGTTCCACGGCCAGGACAAAAACCTGGTGCTCTATAAATAAAATTTAATTGAATAAAGTCTGAGCGGGTTTTCAAGTCTAGAGGTTGAAAGATAGCACAGAGGGTTAGTTAATCAGTCAGTCAGTCAGTTAGTTAGTAAGTAGCATTAAAAGATCAGCCAATAGCTAGGTCTAATGCTTTATTCAGCCCAAATTCATTTTGAGCGTCAGGGGCAATCTTGTTTACATGCAAAGTATATGGTTTATGCGCCTCTAGGACCGTCCAGAGGTATTGTTTTGAGCGTCGGGTGCAGGGCATTTTGAGCTTTCAAGCGTCAGAGCATCCGAAGCAGCAGACGCTAGAGTTGGAAAATGGGAATTATTGTAGCTGGACGTTGCGCATCAACCAGTAAGAGAGACCCCGCCATGTGATGTAGTGGCAGATTTTCCAATGGGAGAAGAAGGACCATTGAAAAGCAGGGAAGTCAACAATGGAGGATAAACTCATCGTCGTTGTTTGTGTGCCTCCTATTATCTATGATCATTCAAGCCATCACTACAGAGACAGTAAAGGACCTTGCCTGGAAGAGGATTAGCAAGGAAATCGGGATTACAGGTGAATTATCAAAACTTTTGCACATGGTAAATATTTCACCACATTTGAGGAAAAGAACAGGTAGCTCCTCCCAACAAGAGTCAGACACATCTGTACACAGTTTGCTGTGAGCGTCATAACGCTCTGCACAAGCGTCCAAGTTGAGGTGTTGGACACCTTTTTGACACTCAAATCACGTTCGTTCTGAACGCAGCATTAGAGAGAAATAGTTGACCAATGAAACACATGGTCAAGTTTTCCATCTGCCTTTATGATTTTGTAGCAAATTCTTAATTACGAGAAAGTTGTTTTGGTCGTTGGACTTTCTTGAGCACTGTAAAGCCTTATTCTCTTCAACTGAACCTCTGACCTACACAGGCCTGGCGGCAACGGAGAGGCCGTGGGGGGCCAAGCCCACCCTTGCAGGCTATTAAAGGTATACTATGCAACCGGGGTTGATTTTCCAGCGAGGCTCCCCCCAGAGGGCGAAAGTAAAAGTGCACTGTCGTAAAGATGCTCAGCTGTTCTGGTTTCTCAGTCAAGCCAGGCGCGGTTGTTTTGAGCTTAGCAGACAGGCGAACGCAACGAAAAGTGGAAAAAACGGCAGTACAAACAATGACTAACACAGTGAAAGTATGAACATCAAGCTTCCCGCAGCGCTATCTTGGCGAGGCGGCCACTGCCAAGATAGCGGCCGCCTCGCTTAATTATTATTATTTATTTTTTTTTTATGTTGCCGAGACGCTACCGCCGCCGCCTCGCCAAGCCGCAGCCGCCGCCACCGCGGTAGCGTCTCACCAACATAAAAAAAAACTAAAAATAATAATAATAAAACTCGATATGCTTGCATGTTTATTTGACGTTAACACGCGGTTCTTTGTTGTTGCTTTCGCGCGTGCATATAGTGAATGGCAGGGCAAAAACACATGGAGTTCTCCGTAAAGCAAGACCGACTCTCAAGACCTACCGCAAGTGCGGTATTTCCCCCACAGACCATCAGGGCGGCCGAGAATACCTTTGTTCGACCTGAAATGACTCATTTAATCATCCAAAATGGTATGGAACACATTAATTAACTGAAAAATGTTGCATAGTATGCCTTTAAACTGAACTTTTAGAGGCAGTGAAGGAGACACTTTGCTACTGTATTACCATAGAGATTATATGCGTAGACGCCTCATTATGTGCTGGAGCGCATCCTGAGTTGCCATCATATTGGATGGGTAGATCATGCGGTGCAGATCACCATTTTGGGCTGAGATTGGTTCTGAAGATGAATTTTTACTTTGTGAGAATAATGCAGAAACCTAACAGATTAACCATAATTGTATGCTTATTAATTTATTATGTCTGTATTTCAGAAACTAAGGCTGAATCACGTTGCCAAATTAAGTACCCTGGAATTACAGAGTACTAAGAAGCTGTGCAAAACAGTTGTTTTCTAGGTTCCTGCCCTATTTGCAAGTGGGGTAGTGTAAGACACTAGAATGACCTGGACATTTTAAAGAACATTTTTCCAGGCCAAACTGTGTATGCATGTGTGTATGCACAACATGCAAATATATGAAGAAATTATTTGTGTTTAGAAGACCAGGATTGTATGTGTGAGAGAGTGAAATTAATCAACTTCTTTTTTTAATAAAATATAAAATGTATTAATTTATACATTTTTTAATATGTAATGCCACATGTCTTTTTGATTAAAAGCATAAACCAAAGTATTTGAACATGGAAGCAAGTATTTATTGACATATTTAACTATATGCTATACCGCATATAATTGTCTGTCTTTGTTAAATAGCATAAAACAAAGTATTTCTGTCATGTTTTTAGATTAACCCGAACGTAACCACACACAGAGTACAGTTAAAAAGAGAGTTTTTTGAAGATGATGAATTGTGGAGGAAGATGACCAGAGTTCAGACCAGGCTGGAGCTGTAAATAGCTGGAGCTGGCGAGCAGGACGGAGCCGGAGCATGAAGACAGCTGGACCGGCAGCACAGCAGCATGGAGACTTGAGAACCAGGCTTGATCAGCAGCACGACTGGATGAATACTTGCATGACTGGAGTGAGAGCAGGACCAGAGACACAGCAGACAGGCGGAGAACTCAGGCTGGATGAGAACAAGATGAGGTGAGCAGCAAAGAGCAAAATCCACAAGAGTAAACAGAAACCAACAGAACGAACCGACAGGGGAGGACTGAATGCAGGGATCTTAAATAAGGAGGCTGACAGGTGTGCTGAGTACTGGCTGATTAGTGACTGACAGGTGTAGATGATTACTGAGCATGGAATCAGGAGCTGTATGGAAGGTGGAGAGTGCCATGAAATGTCCATGGTGCAGCAGGCAAGGCTGCACTATGACAATTTCAGAATGAAATCACGTATTTATACACCAATATGGCATATGTCTGACTATTAAGAGCATACATTTATTAAATATGTTATTTACAAAACATATTTCAGCATTAAAACGTTTTATTTTTTATGTGTGACTGTGTCCTGTATCATAACCACATCTATGCCGTTATGATAAATGCCATGTAACAAACCAGATCTTGTGAACATCGGGTAAAAATTCAGGGAGGTATGATTTATTTTAGTTGGGCAAACAGCTTCCTCAGAACAAATACATGCACTGGGGGAGCGTGAGTAAGTAAGTAAGTAAGTAAGTAAACTTTATTTCTATAGCACTTTTCACAGACCAGGGTCACAAAGTGCTGCACAAGTTTATAAAAAATAAATTAAAACAACATACAGAAACAGTAAAACACAGTATTGAGCTAAAAAACAAGTTTAAAAAAGTGGGTCTTTAGTTGTTTCCTAAAAGTGTCTATACAAACAAGAGAGCGAATGGTACAAGGTAGCTCATTCCAGAGGCGAGGCGCCACAGCTTTAAAAGATCTGTCTCCTCGTGAGAAACCCATTCAAGATGAAATTCGCTGAAAAATCTACTCCAGTAGGCAGTGGCAGTCCATGGGACGTCTACCCATATACGTCTATGTGATATTACATCAAAATATACATTAAAACTTGGTTTAACAAAAACGTAAGACAAGATGAAAGGATAGCTTATTAAGGAGATTTCATTCATCTGGGAAAGCCAGATTGCTGCTGTATTAGACCTAAACGGCGCGGTACAGCCAGGAATTCCTTATTCCTGAGTCTGAAAGCATGCTACAAATCAACCTGTTCTATGTATTTTCACCACAGAGAGGCAGAAAAACCTATATTTAAGTTTGATGATGTCTATACAGGATTTTTAACAGATTTTTTTTTATTCCCCGGAATTTCCTCAATATCAGTGTTTTATGAATGAGGGTGTAAAAAGTATGCACAACAAGAGCTTTTAAGTGGCTTGCATGGTCGCGCTGCTGCTGCTGCTGCTGCTGCACAACAGCATTGCAAGCCATTCAAAATATCCACACACACACCCTACCACCACCCCAACCACTGAGGCTGATTGACTGGGATTTTCACTGAAACAAATCTTTCAGGTTTAAAGGAGATAGACTGAAAAAGGAAAATTATTCCATCAGCAAAAGCTGTGTGGAACAAAAATGCCTTGTCTGGTAGAGTTGAAAGCCTAGAATCCATCCTGACTAGAAACAACAGTTTAAACTGATGGTAGCAGTGAAATGGTGTGAAGGACAGATTCTTTCCAACATTTGAATAGAAGATTCTGATCATGGAGGTGGAGCTGAAAGATGTGCAGCAAATTTGAAACGCTATAATATCAATATAGACTAAATCTCAGAGGAATACTAATGACCTTGTTAAAACCTAGTTGATTTGATGGGGATGAATTGGGGTCCAACCCGGTAAGAGGTGTACCTAATAAAATGGCAAGTGAGCATCGGGTAGCAGTCTCTCTCGATCATGTTAGGACTGCTTTAAAGACCCACTGCTGTTCTGTGGCTTTCGTTAGCTGAGCCTTTATTGCAGGACAAATTATTTCATATATTTTAATAGTATATGAGATCATAATAATTTTTTGTTGTTTTTGCAGTGCATATTTTGCAGATTAAATGACTGATAATTGGATTGTTTGTGAAGCACTTTGTTTTAAATGTGTTATGTTAATACACTTAGACTAGACCTAATTTGAAGTTAACACTGCCCTTTCAAAGAGGTGGATGTTGCCATTGGTGACCTTTAACAAGCTGAAAAGAAAGTTTAAACTCTTTAACAAATAACTTTTCAATTAAAAGCCCTTTACTTTGAATGGCCTAGTTTAGAACTTTGATTAAAGCAAAGACTGGCTGTGTTGGCACACTGATGAAAGAAGAATATTCTGCTAATCATGGGTCATTTGTGCATTAATAAATATAATTCAGCATAATCAGAGCAGATTTATGGCAAATTTATGGGACAAAAAGTACCCGCTGTGATTAATGCTGAATTCTCTCTTAGTTTTAATAATGTTATATACAGGAAAATAATCATTCCTATATCACTCCGAAATCGGAGTCCTTCAACCGGATCAACCGTGAGCTAGATCCCGCTGACTCCGTGGAGCTTGAATGTCCAATGTCAAACCAACTTCACCGCGTTCTGCACTAGGCCTATAAGCGACACTACAGCCACCAACTACGCACCTAGAAGGTATTTTATCCTGTAATTAGTTTGGTGATATTTTTTATAAGCGCTTGCTCAAAGTACACGTGGATCCGCAGATTTGGTGTGCGAAAGAAGATCCCGGAAAACATGCATATATATCCTGGTTCGCCGTACCAGTTGTACAATGTAAACAATGTGTGTTTCTATGCAAGTTCAATTTGCGCGTTCTCGGTGTTCTTGAACTGACGTCACTTGTCGGAAATGGCCGATCGTAAACGGAGGCAGCACTCAAACGCAAAATACCATAATCGGTGTAAAAAATGTGTGATATTTCATATTTAAACTTCATTTGAACACTTTTGATACATGAATATTCAAAGTTTACCTTGTTCTGGAAGTTATTCAACGGTTTTCAGGATATTTTTTCGGTACAAGACTTAGACTTTAAATGTAAATATCCAGCTCAGCCATTGTAACAAATGTTATAATGGCTGTGGTACCAGGCTCCCTGGCAGTTTTTAGATTACATTTTGTAGAGCTAGGAAGTAGAACCAGATAAAGAAGAGTTGTTGAAGTAAAATAGCGAGGCAGAAAATATTTATAGATGTCTAGTCCTTATGCCATCAGCAGGACCAGTATCTGCTCCCTTTTGCAAAGAACAGGACTACCACAGAGCCCTACAAAGTGACCTCCAGCAGACTTTCTGTCATGAATGTGTCTAACCAAACCATTAGAAAGAAACTTCAAGATGGTGGTCTGAGGACCTGGCATACTCTAGTAGGCCCTTTTCTCACTGCCTGGCACTGTGGAGCTTGACTGGCATTTAACAGAGAATACCAGAAAAGGCAGGATCAGCTCTGCTGCTCTGTTCTCTTCCCAGAAGATAGCTGGTTCACTCTGAGCGCATGTGACAGACAT
Organism: Fundulus heteroclitus; assembly: GCF_011125445.2. Classification (NCBI taxonomy): domain Eukaryota; kingdom Metazoa; phylum Chordata; class Actinopteri; order Cyprinodontiformes; family Fundulidae; genus Fundulus; species Fundulus heteroclitus. The sequence goes on along the minus strand of NC_046368.1, from coordinate 34,016,168 downwards.
GAATGGGTCTGGAGACGCTACGGTGAACATTATGCTGCCTGCAATATTGTTCAGCATGACCAGTTTGGAGGTGGGTCAGTGATGGTCTGCAGAGGCATCTCCATGGAAGGACGCACAGAGCTGGCCAGAATAAATTATGGCACCCTGACTGCCATAAGGTTTTAAGATGAAATCCTCAGACCCATTGTTAGACCCGTTGCTTGTGCAGTGGCTCCTCGGTTCTCCTGGTGCAGGATAATACCCTGCCTCATGTGGCACTTTTGCAGGTAGTTCCTGAAGGATGAAGGAATTGTTACTGTTGACTGGCCTCCACACTTCCTGATCTAAATCCGGCAGAATATCTCTGGGACAATCTGTTTAGATCCGTATGAATCCACCAGGTCACACCTCAAACTGCCCTGGTCTGGATCTGGGAGGAGATATCCCAGGTTATCACTTGTCATCTCACAAGGCGAATCTGCTGACATCGTCAGGCAGGCATACCATCCTGTGGGGGCCAAACAAACTGCTGAGAACCGTTTTGAATTGCTGCAGTTTTAGCAAACTGGACCAACCTGCTACATCTGTTTTTCAGTTTCACTGGGACTTCAGATGAAACCCTCTGCTTGTTGATCATTTTTATTTTCATCAGATGATGTGGCCTCCTTTTGTACCTAACACATTACTCATTCCATATCAGGATGGATATCCAGCACGATTAAATCTGATATTTTCAAAGTTTTGCTTTAATCCTCTTTTACTAATATAAATATATAACATTGGAGAATCATTATTCAAATTAAATTGTTAGTGGCTCAACATTGCAAAATCAAATAAAATAGCAGCAATCGAAAATAGCTGAATGAATAAGAAAAAGAATATTCAAAGGTTTTCTCACCAAAAGCCTAAAGACTATAGACTCAGGCCATAGAGTCTATATGCAAGGCATGAGATATTATTGAGATTGTAAGGCATGTCAGATTATTAACTGTACAGATAGTGAGTTTGTAGCAGCCCGGTGTAACCCAAAATCACTCCGAAGGGGAAATTCTTTACCTTTCCTTTAATATATTTTCTTGCACTATCAACACAATGTGCCACGCTTGACAGCCGTGTTCTCTTGTCTTTCCGGTTTTGAAGAATGGCTAAAAAATCTGTATATGTCACTGATAGAATAATTCTTACTATTTTCTACATATTTTATGTTATTTACTATGTTCATTGCATTTATCACATATATTTACTCTTTACTACTAAGAAGTTTTAAGGTTTTAGATCTCTGTCTTATCGTTGCAGAAGGCCTGCAGAATGCAGAGAAATATGTTGTGACAATAATTGTTTTTATGAACTCTATTCAGCCATCTGGACTGCTTACACATAACTGTACTGTGTGAACAGCTTAATTTTATCTCGAAGGTCACAGTTGTTTTGCTTATCCCTACCCCTTAGCTTGACAATGGAACCAGGGATTCCTTTTCCTAATAAATAGAGAGGAGCAGACAGATTTGCTTTAGATCGAATTTGAAGATCTGTATTAAGCATCTTCGTTCGATCTCCTTGCAAGATTTTTGAAAACTAACCTCATTGTTTTCTCTCCTTCTTGTGTTGTTAATGAATGTTTTAGGTGTTTGAACCTGACCAAGAAAATAGGAATTCTCTGATCAATGTAAGTAGAAATTTTAATAAATGTATCAGTGAGATTAACTTTATGAGTTGTTAGGGTTGTCAGGTGCTGCTTTTTAACTCCACTAAAAAGTGCTTAAATGAAAAGGTTGGGAATCTCTTTGTTTTTCTGGTTTAGATTAGGCTGCTGGAGGAAAAACAAATGGGAATATATCTTTGGGTTCATTTGAATATAGATGTTCCATAATATTCTAAAAGAGTACTAAACATATTTACACATTTCTAAAATATACATGGTAAAAACCAAAGAAACAATTTTATTTTATTTTCTAAATACAGTATCTGGGTTCATAGAGTGAAATTTTGTTCTGAACATAACATAGTAAGAGTAAAACCCACACCAGACTGGAAGTGATGAGGCAACAGCCTTTATTTTACACTTTGACATGATACTGGAGGCACCAACAGGAGATATTTAGGATTAATGCATGCAGTTTCTACAGAACCAGCCAACAAGCTCACAGTGCCTAAACGGAAACACAGCTTACAGAGGTGGATGAAGGGAGGTGTGTGACTTTAAGCGGATCTCTACACAGGGAACAGGAACAGCAACGCTGACTCAGACATCTTTTTTTTTGGCACCAGAACATAACCAAGATGTGAAGAAATACAACCTTCTAACAACACAAACATATTTTTAAGGGATCCAAGTTAAGGTCATGGCTTTCCCATTACAGGCAAGTCTGGTTTAAAAAGGACCACTTGAACAACAATTACTCCAAACAAGGACATAAAGCTCACATCAGGCAACAAGGGTCTGTCACAATCACTCCAGCAGATGAAAGTGCAGCAAAGACAAAGCCATGAATCATTCAGGCAAACAAGGCAGCTGAGATTTGATGAGTTATTTAATGTCAATATGTATATAAAGCTTTATATTAACCTTTATCTTAGCATATTGAAATTACGGTATAAATAAATACAGAGAAAAATAAATATTTTTACATACAGTCAGAATGACGGAGCAGTATTAATGGAGGGATACACTCAGGCATGGCTTTTGGGTTCCAACTGCATCAGAAAAACACAATAACTCGACCACAGGATGAGCTGAAGGAGAAAGATGATAAAACTAAAACTTAGTCGCCAAACCAGCAGCTCTTCTATAAACAGACTGTAAGACACTGCATTGAAGTTAAACTACAGGTTGTCCAAACAACTCAAACCTAATCAGTTTATTTATCAATGGCAGCTGCTGAGAGAAGAATGCATTAAAATCAAAGGTCCCACAGGGACCCAAACACAATCCACATTAATTCTACTCGTGCTCTGAAAGGCAAAGAGATTCGCTTCACTAAAGAAGTTTGCGTTCAAACAGATCCTAAATCCACTGTGTTGATGAACAATACGGTTACATGAAAGTCTTTGTGACAGACAGGAAGACATTTTAAACATATTTTTAATTCCTTTGCTTAGTTCTCTTTGTGTTCTTTTATCCACAACCCAAAAGGATCTGGAGAACATAACTGAATATTTAACAAGTTGTCACAAAAGCCAAAATAACCAACAGAAAAAAACCAGAGTGTAGTTCATTTCAGTATTTTTTTACATTTATCATTTATTCCTTGACGATGACGATCCATTCAGGGAGATTCACTGATTGGATAAAAGTTCAGGAAAACCTTTTTATTTGAACAGCGAACGGAATCATATATTAAGCTTCAATTTAATCATCTCTGTGGCTCTAATCAGGGATAGGATACCATTTAATGGAGCTGCTTGCATATAGATCAAAGAGCAGTAGCCTTTCTTCCACAGTTAGTAGTCAACAACAAACTAGGCCTCTGCTGTAACTCTACTGGCATCTACCTCCTGCCTGCTGGAGACATGAAGGCTGAAGAGCCAATGAGTAGTACATTAGTAGATTAGTAGAGATTTTAGAACAATCTAAAATGTTCAGAAGCTTTTGGGAAGTTTAGGCTTGTTTATTTTGTGATACTAAGTATATAATCTTTCATGCTTTCCTTCATGCGATCTGTCATAGCTGGCACAGATGAACAAGTTCTAGTTGCTGTTTTTGATGTCAGATTTTAGACTGTGCTCAAAGGCTTAGAGCTATAAAAGGCTTGATTTTTAACTCCCACTTTACAGCATAAGAACGCGTGGCTACATTGCAACTATTATAGTGATATTTCATAACATATTATACTGTGATAAAATGTACTTCATCTGAAACCCCTGATCAGTAATTGATGTTGTGCTGTAAACCCATCTGATCGACAGCTACTGGATGATCCCAAGCAGACGCACAAAGGGGAATTTAAGAATAATTGGAAAAGGATTTGCTCCTTTTGTGTCGTTTTCTGATGTGGCCATTTTAATTCAATGACTTCACAGGATCCAATAAGATTTTTTTATGCCACAAGATACATGTAGAAACACACGAACAACAACAACAGTGTTCTTCATGCAATGACAAAGAAGTGATTCTGTAAATAATGACATTCCTGTTTTGAACTCACTCGCCTTCTCCCTCATTGGCTGAATAAAAGTATGACGTCCACATCAATATCCTGACAAATATTGCACTCCTTGCATTTACTCTGGAAACAAAAACTCACGATGTACATTTCAGTCTCTTTCTCTGTCTGTCTATACCGGGAGGAACTGACGTCTATGTCAGATGAAAGCAGCAAGCATCAGGATGGTTACAGCATCACAACACTACACTGTATGCACACAATGAGGCCTCACCCAGAGGAAAGGACAGCAAGCAGTGTGTGTGGTTGACTAATGCTTGGACTCTCGGGGGTAGAACTCAGCCAGGGTGCTCTGAGGGATTCTCTTCAGCATCTCTTTGGGGAAGATCCTCATGAGCTGCCATCCGATGTCCAGAGTCTCAAACACACTTCTGTTCTCATAGGCCCCTGGATACACAACCACATGCACACAACCACAGACCTTTATTAAACCTGCGTACAGTTGGCCTGATAACAGGCTTGAATCTTTAATTGTTTTAGCTACAGTCTCATTCCAAAACGTTGGCATACCTAACTCAGTGAGTTAGGTCCTGTGTAAAACGGATAATTTAAACGGCTCCAACTGGGATTGCTTTCTTTCTCATTAGCGCCAGAGAAATTGTCTTAATCCATAACGCATCACAGCTGCTCAAGTACTTGAGGTACCAGATGAGGCCGAGTTGTTGTGGTAACCTTGTGAACTTTATTGGTCCACTAGTGCTATCTATTGTTAAAGCTCATGTAGAAAGGAGTTGTTGTGCTGCTGCAGCTTTTGGCAGAAGAGATGCAGAGAAACAGAAACCATACACAACCTTACTATAGTTGTCCCGTCTGAAGGCAGAATCCGCCATGTCTCTAATATAATGAGAAAAAGACTCCACCCAGACTTTATTTTAAACTCTGGGTAGAGCTTAGTTCCAACATTCCTCTACAGCTAGAGCCCTGCATTCTCCATATTTCAATATATTAAACATGGTAACAAAAGACCTGACCAAAAGATAAACAAAGTTTTCATTGAAGGCATATTTATAGCATGCAAAACAAAACATCTGAAGACTATTGTACCTTGGGAGATGAAGTTCTTCTCAAACTTAGTGAGGAACTCCAGATATAGCAGGTCATCAGCAGTAAGGGCCTCTTCTCCTACCACAGCCTTCATGGCCTGGACATCCTTTCCTATGGCATAACATGCATACTACACACACACACACACACACACACACACACACACACACACACACACACACACACACACACTCTAAGTAAAGTGTGGTAAAGGCCTTTTTGCACACAGGAACAGTTTTGCACATACAAGCTGGTTGGAAACATCAGAGTGGTCTCTACGGGTCATTCCCTCCCCGATAGCAGACTTCATCAGTCGAGAGAGAGATGGAAGCACGTTGATAGGAGGGTAGATCTAACAAGAAAAGGAACGGAGATAAGGACAGAAGAGTCAAAACGATCTTTGAAATATTTTTCTTTTATCTATCATATTTCAAAGAAAAACTTGACAACCTTGACATGAACATGATCTATTTGTTTAAAGAGTTTATTAAGCCTCTAAAGTCAGTCATACTGACCAGATCCACTGCTTAGACTGACACAGTGCTTTGGAGAGGAAGGGCTTAAAGAACACAAAGAGCCAATATGACAAATCAGACAAATTTGTTCTGAAAGGGTAAAGCTATAAATCACTGGGTGAACCTGATCAGGTCAAGTCTGTAATCACAGGAGGTAAGTAGGTTGAAGACAAAAGCAGAAGAGCCAAGTCAAGACTTAGATCAAGTTCAGTAAGTCTTCCATAAAGTTATGACTGTCAGGTTGAACATCTGCCGCTAAGGTCAAGTCGACACAAATAAGCCTTAATTCAGATCTCAGGTCAAAACGTACCAGCTGCAAATGGAAAGTCCCTGGGTAAAAAAAATAGAATAAAAATGTTTGTTTTCAGCCACATTTCAAGTCATTAGAAGTTCAAGTCCATCCATCCATCCATTTTCTGACCCGCTTATTCCCTCATGGGGTCGCGGGGGTTGCTGGTGCCTATCTCCAGCGTTCACTGGGCGAGAGGCGGGGTACACCCTGGACAGGTCGAAGTTCAAGTCAAGCTAATTAACTCTGCCACAGAACCACAAGTCAAGACCAACAGGTCTGCTATCAGGTTCTGAGTTTGGACAAAGAAATCTGCTTTCAGGTTCAGGTCAGGCTAGGAGCAACCCATTAGTAGGTCAGCATGAATTAATTTCATTCTATGCCAAGTTCGACTAAAAGCACAAACGGGTTAATTGTCCCGTGCCCAGGACAGAGGGGGGCCCTGACTGCAGCAGCTTCGCCAAAGTCTCCCCGTCTGTGTCACCGCACTTTGCTTCTCCACCTCCCCTCTTATACATGGCTCAGCGGCACCAGCCAATCAGCACGCAGGCTCGGCCTGGCCCGCCCACTCAGCTCTCTCTCACAAACAACCGCGCTGCTGCTGCTCAGACTCGGAGAGAGAGAGAGAGAGACAACCTTTCTGTTCGTAAAAATAAAAGAGTTCAAAATTACTTCATCAGTAACATTACAAACGTAATTAGAAGGACGTGCAAGTCCAGGCTGGGCACTCGGAAGACAAACTAACTCGTATACTAGTGCTTTGTTTACTATTTTTTGTTGTTTAGCAAAGACAGAAGAACTTCTTCTGTGTGTTTTTAGGGGAATGTGATAACTGGGCATGTCAGAGTGGTTCTATTCTGAATAAAGCCAGATACATATACACGTACATTATGATTTGATTAGTTGATTGTCTGCTCATATAACCGGTTCAATCCGATTATTTAATCAGAATACATTTTAATCCGATTGTGAAATTTTGTGCATGCTAAACATAGCTAGTATGATTCCAGGATTTCAAACTGGACTGTGTGGAATGTATTAACTTTGATTCATTTTTAGTACACATTTATGAAGGTATAACATGCTTTTATTGTGCAATATATTTGCTTTGAGGCCTGTCTGTTTACCAGAAGAAGAGAATGTGAATAGGTTCAGTGTATGAGTATCAGGAAAACTTTCAAGGCCAGTCCGAGGCAGTGGGAAAGAACAGAAACTCCAGTTCACATGCAGCTGGAGAAAATAATGAGGGAAGATAGTTATTAGGGAGTAAGATAGCGATAGGATGTGTGCGTCATTCATTGTGTGACTTTGTATAATCTGTGTTCTAACTTTAATAAAACTAGCCTGAGCGGGAGAGAGAGCGAGAGTTGTTGCCCGGAATCGGCAGGTGTACCATCTCTCCCCTTTGCAAAGGTGAAACTGAAATTCTGCGTCCATGGCTGAGTTATTATTTTAAAGTCCTGCACAACGAATTAACGAACCCGGGGAAGCAGACGGCTTCAACATTTGGGGGCTCGGTCCGGGATTCGGGGTGACAGGCAGAATTGGACTTCAGATTGGATCGAAAGGACGAGGGACACTGGCTGGCCACAACAAAACAAGGTAGGCAGAACCTGAATCTGCATTTTCGGCTTAGAAAAATAGTCTAAATTAAGTGTCCCAAGTCTCAGTAGAACTAAATCTGCTAAATTAATGCTTTGGAGTGCCTTGGAGCAGTACTGAAAAAGTGTGGTTCAGAAATGTATTGAGAATTTAAAAAAAAAAAGAGAGAAAAGAAAAGAGAACGAGACCAGGCAAAAATAGTTCTGACATAAAATAACAGAAATAGAGGAAGACCTGTGAGTTCGGAAATCTAAAGGTGTTTCTCGAGCGTGGCGGCTCACTGCGGTTCTCGACGGGGAACCGTCTTTTTGCTGGGTTAGAGGCCCGAGAAGTTGAGAAATCTCGAATGCTACATAAAAGGTTGAGCGAGATCAGGCAACACACATTGAATGGATGCGGAGATAACAGAGTGACTCTGTGAAGCTCCGATTACAGACGAAATAAAGTTCTGATATAACATTACAGAACTAAGAACAGAGTAAAATATAAGTTGTGCGGATAACACAACAAGAAAAAGTCCTGTGAGCTTTAAATCTTTTTTTTTAAACAAACCGTGACCTGACGTAGAAACAGGGAGACCGGTTTATGAGCCGTGAGCTGGACACACACACACCCAGCGAGAATCGGACAGGGAATAAAGATAAAGATAAAATGAATGAGCTGTTGGCTGAACACACAATCAGCTATGACAGACTTTTGTTAAAAAAAAAAAAAAAACAAACAAACAGTTTGAATGTTGAGTGCTTGACTGGGGGAGAACGCCAAAACGCGAGCGATCCCCATTTGCTGCGGGTTTGCATGAGCCATAATATTAAACAGCAGGACCCACTCTGATCAAATTTAACATTTAGCTACATGGGTAAAATAATACAATTCAGGTTTAAGAGGTGACTTAACAAACAGAAAATAGCTAAAATTCCAGGAAGCTATCATTAATAAATCGGGAAATCTAAAGGGAAATACAGAGCAACACTCTGGGAGTTTTTTAGAACAAGGAGTTTTCATATAAAAAAAAAAAGAGAGAGAGAGAGAGACGTCTCGCAGAACACTACGCGCAAGCTGTCTGTCTGTCTTGTACAACATATTGTACCTGTGGAAATGAGATCATTTTGTTTGAGTGAGTGGGGGAGAGACTGCTTGGATCCGCGGAGATTGATGTCTGTGCGCAAATGGGTTTTTGTGTGTAAGTCTGTGTGTGTAGATTTGTGCGTATGACAGAGCTGAGAATAGCAACTGAAGCGTAAGAGAATTACGGTGCATTTGATCAGGATATTAGTGAAAATAAATAGAATTGTGCAGCATGGATATCAATGGGATGACAGATCGATGTTTTTGTGGCTTTTTTGGCTCAGCAGAGCGTTCTGAGTGCAACCAGCAGTTAGTCGAGGCAAAAAGCAAACAAAACAAAACAAAAAAAAAACGGAACTTTAGAAGCGCAGCGTTTCGCGGGGGAAACATTTTAGTAACGGACCGAATAGATGATTATCTCGGCTAGTGGGGGAAAATGACTAAAAAAAACGTGAAACGTAATGAGATAAATGATGACAGGCGAGTGGCGAGATGTTGAACCTTGTTTCTGCGGAGGCGCGGCGTCGGACAGCCGGTAAATTGAGCGGTTACGGCGGTGCGGGGCAATTTTGCCAAGTAAACTTCCCCGAGAAGTGACAGAGGCGCGTTGGCCAATAAGCGTGATATTTCGGCAAAATATATTTCGGCAATCTAAACTTTTCAAACATGATCTGTGAAAAATACTGTTAAAGGGAAAGACACGTGTGTGTGTTTTGTTCGTCTAATTGTCTTGTTGTATGTGTTATTGGTGTGAAAGCTCTGTTCGTCTTTGGAAAATAATCCAGATTAAAATCCTAGAAAACCATGGTTTCAAAAAGTGTTTATTTGCGCTGAATGTCTGCAGCATTCAAAACAAATGCACTTTGGAAACTTCCATTAAACAGAAAGGTTTAACTAAACGGTTGTAAGAGAAAAAGACTTAAGAATTAATAATATAAAAGTTTGTCCAGCCCAAATTAAATTTAAACACTAAGATATTAACATGACTTAAATAAATATATCTCAGGCTTGTTACAAATGATTGAAACTGGGGATAAAGGTTTTTGGGTGCCTAATTATGGAGTACAGTTAACCAGAGCCGTGGGGAAAGTATTCAGTTACACTATTAATGCACAAAGCTTGTATTTGACAATGGATTGCATGACAGCTGTAAAAATAATAGAGTAGGGTCTTTTTTAGATTGTAATGTTATAACTTTATTAACTTGGCAAACAGCATATGGGGAGATTATATGGGAGAAGTGGAGCTGGATGGTTTATGTGTAGGGGAGACTTTTTACACTGAGCTGAGGCAAACCTCGGGGGGACAGTTTGACCTAAAGCAGGACAATAGATATGATAAACAAAACTGACCATGATGAAAACATCTGAATGTGTTGGGCGGAGAGTTAACGGTTCCTGGTGACACCCCCAGGAACAACACATTAGAAACACCCATCAACCATACTTGTCATCTGTTACTACACCTACAGCCCAACTTCGCTGAAAACAGCCTAGGATTGGTCACTGATAGTTGGTATGTTCCGCCTGCTGCTCAGGGCGCAGCCCTCCCCTCTAGAGGCAGACTTGCTGTCTCTGCATTTGATAAACTAAGGGACCGCTCAGGAATATGTGTTTGAGAAAGAGAGTAAATAATAAATGAATAATAAAACTTATATCTGTGTTTAGGAGTTAAATATATATATATTTCAGCATGAAATATTTATTTATTCACACATTTGTTTATACATTGTGTAAACATCAGGGCATAATAATTTGTGATTTAGCTCATTATTGGCTATAGTTCATTATTTTATGGCACCAGAATGTTGTCATTCCAATTCTGAAAAGTACCTAAAAAGAAAAATAGTTTTTGTATAAGCATAATTTTAACTAGTGTGGTTTATTGCAAAAGTGCATATTAAAATTCCCAAATGAGCTTTTATACTTTCAGAAATAAAAAGATAGAATACGAGATTAATTGAAATTAAAATTTTAATAGTTTGAGAGCCCTAGTTTGAATATAATACACTAGACTTAAATCTGGTTGATCTAAGGAAAGCAGGAATTAGCTCACTAACAACTTCTGCTAATTGTAGGTCTAGGAATCACCAGTTAGCAGAAACAAAAGTTAAAAGTTAAAATGGAACTTAAAGCTGTTTGGTAAAAGTACAACCCGGTTGATTAGATAGATTTTATCAGCCCTACATCTAGTCATGCATCAGTTTTACAGTTATCCTCAGATGGAGTTGCTGATGTTTAAGAATTTATGAAGAATGTTACTGGTTTAAATCGTTTTACTACAGAAGTTAAACTTTGCAGAGGGACAGAAATCAACAGGAACAAAAAGGATTTGGAAAAATTAAAGGGCAGATCCCAAAGGATTTTTTTTTTATGTAAACACGTTCTCTAAATTAGATAATTTGACTAAAGGTACACATGGTTGTGTGCCCTCTTCTGCTGCAAATTATATTGAAAATGATGCTTGAACGTTCCACATGCCAGATGTAACTTTGTTTTCTTTACTAATTTCTTACTTGGAAGATGGAGTTATAAAACATTCTCCCTTAACACACCCCAGCAGTGGTTCTTAATTTGACTGGGGCCCACAACAGCGGTGAATTATTCAGAAAAATGGTTTTAAAGGGTTTGTCCTCTTCAGTATTACAGCTGATTGTGATTATGCTCGCTGGGACAAAACATTTGGTACATCATTTTCCAATGTGGCTCAGGATGGGGAGAGAAAGAGTAAATAATAATAAAAAAAAGTATTACAAGATCTATTATTTAAATTGCAATTACAAGGAACAAAACAGAAAGTGAGTAAAATAGAAAGTGAACATGTGATGTTTCAGCAGTTGGATCTTCAACCCTGAAGGTGTCACCTCAGTTTAATTAACTCCAAGGAGGAGGCTTGCCTATTGCCTCCTTTTCTCTATTCTTTATTTATTTACAGGTCTGTTGGTTGCTGAACGTGGAAGCAGATGGCTTGGTGGTCAGTGTGGCGTCGAGTATTGAACCCAGGGCGTGATGGATGAGTGTTTGGAGCTGATATGGTGGACATGTTAAAGCACCCATCGACATACAATTGTGATTGTCCTGGACATTGAACAGCCTGTGGGCTGTTTCACCCCACCAGCAGGTCCACCTGGTATGAAGCAACCAAGTCCTGACATGACCTCACCTCCTCAAGGTCAGTACCCCTGCAAGGGGATAACTCTTCTGATGACACACCCCTGAGCATGGCCAGCTGCATGAGCACTGCAGACTCCGAGCTGTCAGCGGAAAAGACTGCATGAACTTTTGGTGGACACTGGAGACACATATGGGCCTCTGAGTTGTGGACTAAGACTGTCACTGAATATGATACTGAGAGAAGAAACAGTGTCTGCCGTTGTGATCTGAGGGGGAGAAAGCATTGCTAGCATCTATGGAGGACTGAGAACAGAGCCTGCTACAACTGGTGTTCTCTCCAGCTATGGAAGATGCAACGTCTGGGTTCCTGCTCTTCCTCCCACCTGACCTGCCACACGTCACTCTGTTCTACGACAGCAACCGCACAGACTGGTATCATGATTCTTTAAGGTAAAACACAGACAGTCATTCTAGGAATATGTATGTGGCACCTGAGCGTTTGGCAGCTGCTACTGCTGAACAATTTATAACGATATATGAGGTCGGATGAAACGATTTCACACATTTGTCTTTCTCTCCATGTTGAGCACCACAAAGAAGTAGGGGCATGGTTAAACATTCCCTTCAGGCAACTGATTGGGCTCCTACCAGCGTGCAGGTTTGTTGTTTTAAAATATACTCATACCTTTTAAGTTATCTGTGATGTAACTGATAAGTTTATTTCAAACATGAGTTTGAAGTGTTACCATGGCCGGGAACGTACTGATCATCATTAATCAGCAGAAGGTCCACGGAGGTGGGAATACTTTCATGTGTTCCACTTACATTTAAGGTTAGTAAAGATAAAATAGCAATTTGCCAAGGAACGTGTCTTTCCTGGGCTGTGTTATTTTCCGCAGGAACAACCAATGTGTCCTCCAATAACAAGCAAAGCGTTCTAACAAACCCAAACTACAGCGTGTGGAAGACACATTATAGTTTTGGGACTAAATGGCTGTTGTGACAACTACATGGTGGGTACGTTGATCTCACGCAACCTTTGAGGGACCTCGGGAAAATATCAGGTATGATAAAGTTGAATAAGATTTTGATTTGGATTCAGGATTCGAGGAAATTTTTTTTTTTTCTTCTTACTTCACCATAGATTACCCTATGCAGTTGAATTGACTATTATTGACAGCTTCTTATGTAATGATGGGTGTGGAGCAGAACCCGATATTCTGCAGAACAGAGTTATTCCTTTAAACTGGATTTAATGGAAGACAGGTGAACATAAACAGGATCCAAATAGAGGTAAGGCAGACATCCAAACAAGCTGGACGGGAACTGGCGAACAGACTGGGCAGAGTAAACTGAAACAGGTAATCCAAAACAGAATAAAGGTGCCGGGGCTCTTACCAAAACAGAGAGAGTAACCGAGGAGGAACAGGAGCATGGGCATGTGAGTGTGACGGACCAACAAATAACTGAGGAGCAAGTGAGGCTTAAATAAACAGGCGAACAGGTGAGCAGAGGGAACTAATTAACCATAGGACGGTGGAAGCAATAACGATGCTGACAGAAGAATAAACCTAAGACTGAGGATAACACAAAGCACAGAGCACAGATAAGGACTAATACAAAGACCGGAAAACTTAAAACCATACACAGACTAAACAGGAACCTAAAACAAGATAGAACCTACAAAAGAAATAAAACCAGAGGCAGGAGAGAACTAACTTCACCAAACAATAAACCTAGACCAAAACAGAACGTTACATTTTACTGTTGTTTCTGGAATAAAACTAGTTTGATTCCAAAAGGGGGATGTACATATCAGTAAATATTAGATAAAATAGAAAAACATAAAATAGAAAAACAGGGTGCAGGATTTTTGACATGAGAATGGCATCTATTGAAGAGGAACTGAGAGAGGAACTAGAAAAAGCTGTTCCTGCGTAACAGCGAGTGAGAATGCTAATCTGCAGAATGATTGAGCAGAAGATGCAGAAAACATTGAAATCAGATTTAAAGAATTAAAAAAAAAAAATTTGAATTAAGAATTTAAAGGGATTTGAAGAATTTGAAAAACTTGAAGAAATTTGAAAAATTAAAAAAAAACTTGAAAGAATTTGAAGATTAAGAACAATTAGAAGAATGGGAAGAATTTGAAGGAATTATTTTAAAATATTTTAAAAAGTGTAAACGTTAGCATAACCATGAGATATAGCAGGCATGCCGGGAACGAGCCGAACGTTTTGACACCAAAATTGTTGAAATTGGTTGAAGTATGCGGGAGTAGTTAGACATCGACCTAATAATAATAATAATAATAATAATAATAATAATAAAGAAAAACAGGAAAACAATAAGTGAGAAGGCTGTATAGCATTCTCACTGATTAATTACAAGAAGAGTGTAGGTGGAGCAGAGCAGCTTCAGAGGTGTGTTAGAGTAGAACGGGTGCTGTAAAACAACCTCATGGTGTTTCCTCCAGGATTAAAACAGGAACTTTTTCTGAAGCACCCGGAGTAGGACATCTGGGGTTATAGAGGTTACAGCAATGTCGTGTGTAAAGTAGTGTGTGTGCGATGTGTGGTCATTTTAATCCAAGGAAGATTTGGACATCGTTATAGGAAAAAATGTACTTTGATTTCAAACCACAATTAACTAACTTTTGATTCCACAGACACGGTGACACATCCGAGGTTTAAAAGTGTTTGTGTGTGCGTGCGTGAATTCTTTTACAGGATGACAAGAGGCCTGTGAAAGGAGAGAACAGAGAAATTATGATAAAATGTCTCATTAACTATTACATTTCTAAAAATAGGTTTCCTGACAGGATGAAGATGGAACAATAAAAGGTGGTAAGGATTAATTAGTATCTGAAAAATAATTGGCTGAAATCTGTGCACAGACTAAATTGATATGGGGTAAAGTTTTGTTTCTTGTTGGAGTGTTCAGTTAATTTCATTACAGGATGCACTCTCTGACTGGAAGGAGTTTTTCGGGGTTGCGACGTCAACCTCCCAGGATTCACAGGTAGCACACGAAATTTGACATCTAAAGATTGTTGTGTAGTTTCAGATTATATTGGAGATTCCTAAGGAATGTGAAGAAGGGTCCACAAACCCCCAGACCTCGGCTGAGTGCGCGCTAAGGTCAACGAAGGACAGAAGTGGGGGTTGTTATTTAGGGCGCTCTGACCAGAGTGCGGAGCCGTGAGGTCCCACCACAGGGTGCCAAAGGAAACACCGAGACCAGCGCAGAACCAGAGTGGGAAAGTCATCAAAAGAAAGTGGTCAGAACCAAGGTGGACCAGCCCGTACCAGACGGTGGAACGCACTTCGCACGCTGTCAGGCTCAAAGGAAAAGGCGACACCTGGTATCATTGGAGTCAGTGTGCACCCGCTGAGGAACCCCAGCGCTCTCAAGCATCAGGTGCGCCAGGATTTACAGGATAACACCACAACGCTGTGAAAGGGAGCCTATCGGTGAATCCTCTACTCAACCACGGTCATAATAAAACCCGTAGAGAGATTCAGTGAGCTTAAGCTCACTCACAAAAATCGCGCAAAGGAGACAGAGCAGAAGAACAAAGAAGAAGAGGCGGAAGAAGTGGGCAGTGAGCTGCTCTCCTGCTCCACAAAAGAAAAAAAAAAAAAAAAAAAGCATAAAACAGAAGAGGCGGAAGTAGTGTTTTTTACCTGACCACATGGTGTTGTAGCAACTCTTACACTCAGAGAGAAGAAGAAAACCAATAAGAGACTCAGAGAACTAAAAAAAAAAAAAAAAAAAAAATTGTTTTTATATATGTATTTTTGCATTTCTTGTTGAAATTTGTGTGTTTCTCCACAGGTGTTTTTCCACAGGGGCACTAAAATAGCATTAACCAAACCCCCTAAGGGTTGTGTTGCTGGAGGTCTATTATTATCAGTTGTTATTGTTACAGGTATATTGTGGTATTTTTGCGACTTTCCATTCCTGAACATGTCCAGCTGATCCACCTAGGAAGACCACAAAGACGCGCTATTACAGCAGCATCCAATGACTGGTGCTTAGAACTTATTACCATTACAATATAATCAAGTATTTACCAAAGGTGTCATAACAAACCTGGTAAATTTAGGGTTTTCTACTGCAATAGTTTATGGGTGAACTCTTAAAAGAGTTCAAAAGGGGGAATTGTGGAATGTATTAACTTTGATTCATTTTTAGTACACATTTATGAAGGTATAACATGCTTTTATTGTGCAATATATTTGCTTTGAGGCCTGTCTGTTTACCAGAAGAAGAGAATGTGAATAGGTTCAGTGTATGAGTATCAGGAAAACTTTCAAGGCCAGTCCGAGGCAGTGGGAAAGAACAGAAACTCCAGTTCACATGCAGCTGGAGAAAATAATGAGGGAAGATAGTTATTAGGGAGTAAGATAGCGATAGGATGTGTGCGTCATTCATTGTGTGACTTTGTATAATCTGTGTTCTAACTTTAATAAAACTAGCCTGAGCGGGAGAGAGAGCGAGAGTTGTTGCCCGGAATCGGCAGGTGTACCATCTCTCCCCTTTGCAAAGGTGAAACTGAAATTCTGCGTCCATGGCTGAGTTATTATTTTAAAGTCCTGCACAACGAATTAACGAACCCGGGGAAGCAGACGGCTTCAACAACTGAAAGTTTTCACAAACACCACAGCTGTCCGGGAAGGGCTGACATTTTAGGAATATAGGTAATTTAGATTTATTGTTAGAACAAACATTTTGAACACCTGGCTGGAAACGCGAAGACCTTAAAGTAAACATTTTAGCAACAGGGCATTTTGCAAAAAAAGATCCCCAGCCATAGAAAACACCTCCAAGCTTAAAACAGATCCCACAACAACATCAGGAAGTATTAAGTAACACTCCATCTGAAGAGAAGATCAGAAATCCCCTCTAGCATCAAGATTTATAATGTGATAACAGTATTGATTATGATTAACCCTGATTTCCTGGACACTTTCCCACCACTGTGAGTCACAGCATTTGCAGTAGGCTTTATGGAAACGTAAAGTCCATTCAGATTGCCAAATATAATATACAAGTGAATATACAAGCGAGTGCATGACACATGAAATATTATCTCCTACCAAATACTGCATCCAATCACTCCTTTGTGACTACACACACTGATCTTGCAATGGCAAATGTGATTTGATATATGTGCAGCTTTAAGTCCTAGGTTCGGACTAACATTCCAGGTCAGGCCCAGCTTCAAGCCTAATAAAATACAACCACCAGTTCAAACTCCCAAAGACACAAATCCCAGTTCAGTCAAAAATCTAGTGGATGATTTCATTCTGACGCCAAGTCCAAGCGAACACGGCAAAAATCAAACCTTGTCAGGTAGTTAAGGCTACTAGATTGGAGGTAAGACACCAAACTAAGAATACATTTTTTGACTCCATAACTTTCAAATAACCTCAAAAGACTTTAGAGGCTTGCTTTTTGTCCAGTTTAATGACAACTTTCAAACTCAGCTCATCAATGTCAAGGTCAAAAACAGAATCAATGGGGAGAAATAAATAAAGCATCATACTGGAAATCACATGGGGCAAAGCCATGTTGAAACATGTTCGTTTTAAGTAAGAGGAGAAAATAACCTGTCTGTTGTGAAGCTGTCTATCCACGTATATCTGCCCCTCTGTGATGTAACCAGTGAGGTCAGGAATGGGGTGGGTGATGTCTGAAAGACAACAAAAGCATCACTCTTTAGAAGCCCTGTAGCTGCTAACATTCTAAGCTCATTCTGAGCCAGTACCATCATTAGGCATGGTGAGGATGGGGATTTGGGTGATGGAGCCATTTCGGCCCTCCACTCTGCCAGCCCTCTCATAGATGGTAGCTAAGTCAGTGTACATGTATCCAGGGAAACCTCGGCGGCCCGGCACCTCCTCTCTGGCAGCGGACACCTGGGAGAGAACACATAAAACCCTTTTTTCCCCCCCATTTCCTGCAATAACATCAGGATATAGACTAAAAAAGAAGATGACAGACCTCTCGAAGAGCCTCTGCATAGGAGCTCATGTCGGTCAGGATGACAAGGACATGCTTCTCACACTGATAGGCCAGGTACTCCGCAGACGTCAGAGCTAAACGAGGAGTGATGATTCGCTCAATGCTGCAAAAATAAATTTAAAAACCTAAACTTTTCTCATCTGCAACACTCTAAACAAAAACAAAAAAAAAATCAACATTTTGTGGTATCATTTAATTGGGAAATTGGTTAAATAATTAATTGAATCTCAATACAAAGAAGAAAAAAGCATTTCCTTTAAAAACTAAATATCATAAATATGTTTTTGCAACAACGCTGAAAGTACATCTTATTTCTAGTTTTTCTGATGCACATAAATACTGTCAAGTATTAAACCAAATCCTAGGTTGTAGGTTAAAGTACTCCAATGATTGATAAAAATGGGGTTCATACACCTACATGTTGATAAGAAGGATCAACATCTTAGAAAATATCTACATGAAAGTATATATCCACACATCTTAGAAAAAAGCCATACGTGGGGTCATTGGCCAAGTTGAGGAACAGACAGACATTGTCCATGGATCCATTTTCCTCAAAATCTGACTTAAAGAACCTGGCAGTCTCCATGTTTACCTGAGGAGAGACAAAGAATGGTCCAATTAATTCACGCACACGTATTCTGTCTCCTTACAGCTAGCCTTCATTCTCCTCCTTTCCAGGGCAAACCTCCATCTCTCTAGATGTTTCTCCACCTGTTCCCTGCTCTCAGCACAGGTCACAATGTCATCTGCAAACATCATAGTCCACGGAGATTCCTGTCTAACCTCATCTGTTAACCTGTCATCCCCACAGCAAACAAGAAAGGACTCAGAGCCGATCCTGGAAACTGCCCCACTTCCACCTCCTCTGTCACCTAGAGCACAACTTACCACTGTCTTACTGCTCTCATGTCCTGCATTACTCTAACATACTTCTCTGCTACTCCAGACTTTATCACATAATACCCCAGGTCCTCACTTGGCACCTGTCAACTATTTTCTCTAGATCTAAAAAAAAAAAAAAAAAAAAAAAAAAAAAAACACAATGGAGCTAACACTTGACCTCTGACTTTCTCCATCAACAGCCTCACCCATCGGTAGTACTTTATCTTGGCATGAAACTATACTGCTGCGCCCAGATGCTCACTTCTGACCACAGTTTAGCTTCCACTACTCTTTCCCATAAGTTAATTCATTCCTGAATTCCCCCATTGAAGGACATTAACGGAATTTTTATCTTATGTTTATTGTATCGTCAACTTTATTCCTCTGTACTTGCAATAACTCTGCACATCTACCTAGTTCTTGAAAATCAGTACCAGCACACTTCTCCACAGGTCCTCAGGCATCTTCTAGCTCTCTAATATCTCATTGAAAGAGTCAAATACTCCACTGCTGTCTCTCTTAGACACGTCTATATCTCCACAGGTATCATTAGGACTAACTGCCTTTCCACTCTTCACCCTTTTCAATGCCTTTCTTACTTCCTGCTAACTTATCTTTCGTAGTTCCTGGTCCACAACATTTGCTTCTTCTTCTCTTCTTTCTCGTTTTCCTTCAAAGTACCGCTCCCATCTCCCCATCATACTTGCTGCACCTGTCAGTACATTTCCATCTTGATTCCTAATCACTCTAACCTGCTGAACATCCTTCCTGTATCTGCCTTGCCAACCTGTATAAATCCTTCTCCCCCTCCTTACTGTCCAGCCTGGCATACAAGTCACTATCTGCCCTCTGTCCGTCCTTAACTACCTCTACCTTCACTTTGCACTTTATTTCCCAGCATCCCTGTAACTTCTTTTTAACAAATCTTTTTCTCTAGATATGCCGTAGTTCCTCATTCCAACTTTCCTTCCAGAAGAGATACCAAGTACTCTCATACCTGTCTATCTGATGGCATTAGCTCATCCTAAATTACACTCTTTTTACCTCTAGAATACTCCTGACAAACTCCTCCTTCAAGATAACTCCTACATCATTTCTCTTCCCGTCTATTCCACAGTAGAACAGCTTGTGTGTCCACCTTCCTCCTCTACATCATGTCAGCCAACTCTCAGTTTAAAAAAAAAGATTCCTCTCAAAAATAGGACAATCGGTTGGTTGTAGGTTAAATTCCTCCCTTCTCTTCCTCTGCACTACTTCACTTCTATTTAAAGAAAAAAAAGGCCTCTACCTGAACTACTTTCTTCTTTCAGCTGCTTTCTTTAGAAGTCACACTAGTGGACTATCTACTTTCATCTTACCATATCTCCAACATCCTCCTGGCATTCCAACCCTCTGCTCATCCCCCTTCACAACATCCATAACCCTTCTTTGTGGTCTTCTTTTCTCTCTGCCCATTGCTGTGGATGATGGACCTCTGCTCATGTGCTTCTCTAGATCCACAACGACACAGCTTAACTCTTCCTAGAATTCTCTAAACCTCTCCAAGCAAATATCACATCTGTGGGACTCTTCCTCAGCATGACACCAATCTGTTGTTCAATGATAGTTACCTCTTCTCTTAACATCGCCTCAATAACTCAAGCATACCTTTACTTTATGGCTCATCAACTTAATCACTCTCTAGTTACTACAGGACAGACCATCACTTGATTTTAGAATCAAACTAAACAGTTAAACTGATTAAAGAAGGCTTTGTTTCGACATTTTGACACCACATAGACGGCCTGAATCTTCCTGCAATAGCAACACAACCATGTTTGGAAAGTTGATTTAGGGGCATCATATAAAAGTCCAATGAAATGTTTGAAAACATGTTATTTTCCTTCCAATTCCCCATCCTGCACTAGTTTGTGTCTAGGAGGCAGTGACATTAGAATATGGTTTGAATAGATGCCTGTTGTTGGAATGTCCGACACTATAAAGGGTTTAAGATAGACAAGGCTCTGCAAGCCACACAATGCAATAAAGCACAGTGTATTAATAAGATTAGGTCTTGGACAGAAGAATATCAGGATCTCACCCCCATAGCAGCAAAAACAATAGCAAAGTTCTCCTCGCTGTAGTCCATCACGTCCTTGGACTTTTTCACCAAACCAGCCTGTCGGCAGATTTGAGCTGCAATCTGACGAGAGGACAGAAAAAAGGAAATGACTCATAAACTCTCTGAAATGATCATTGCTTCACCTTTCACCTTAGTCAGAGATAAAACTTTGAATATTTCTTCATATGAATGAAATCAGAGCAGTTCAAAGGAAATGACATTGAATTAATTAACAGACAGGAAATTAACTTTCTTTCTTTCAGTTTGAAGCAAGCATCAATTAGACAGAACCTGAACGGATCCATAGGGGAACAGAGTCCAGATATTTGGGATGAAAGAAATAATAAGCCGACAGCAGTAGGATAAACTGTTAAGTAATAATTGTGAAAGGACACAGATTTAAACGTGTTTGCTCCCTTTTAAAGACATTCTAACTAACAAAGACTTGTGTTAATGCTGCTTCTGAAAGACCACTACCGGTACCAAGAAACAAGAGACCATCCCTCCAGTCCTTGCTTAAAGCAATGTCTCCATTTCCAGTTCACTCCTCATTTTAGGATTCGGATGGTCACATATTTAGCCTTAGATGGGTGAACCCACTTTATTTCTGAATGAACTTGTAAATCTTTGTCTATCTCACAGACCTCTCACATGAACAGACAAAGTGTCAGGGTTTAGTTTTGACTTGGCTTTTGTTTACTATTTATTTTCAGTTTTTCCTCCTTGTTAGGGTTTCAGTTATGAACTGACTTTTTTTGTTAGTTTTCAGCTCATCCTTCTCCTCATTTAGCTTTCTCTTCACTCCCTCTGCAGTCAGTCACACCTGTTAGTCATTAATCAGTCAGACTCATTTCACCTGCCAGCCTCCCTCTGTTGTCACTCCTCTGCCGGTTCGTCATCATGCAACACCTACTCCTCGCCTGTCTGCCTGGTTTGCTCCTACTGACCGTTTGTTTCCTGCCTCAGTTTTACGTTATTAATCTCTGCTTGCTACTGGATCCACTTGTCTCCCCTCTCATCACGTGCATCCTGGTGCCTGATGCATGTCCTTCTTTTGCTAATAGGGCTTTGCCATATTAACAAAAGAAGCGGTGCAAGTAAAGTTAGCACATGGGTTGAAGCAAAAATAATGTTTGACTGAAAAAAAATGTCTCGCCAGCCCATACATTCCCGGGGCCATGGACATCATGCCACATTAGTTGGCCCCCTTGCTTATTGTGCAAAGTCAACTTTAACCAAATCTGGTACTTTTAAAATATCCATTGAAAATTCCTGTATCTCTGCCACCTTTCAGCTTTAGAGCCTTTGTGTCATCCTGGACAGCCTCTTCATCACTTTCCACATCCACATCATCATCTGGTTAACTTTCATCTCTGCAGCATCAAGTTCTTCCTTCATACTTTTGACAAACTGGTCCAGAGACCACTTTACAATCCAAGCTCCCTTTCCTCCCTGTCCTCAGGAAAACCTCCATAAACTGCAGCTGGTTCAAAGGACAGCAGCTTGCATCATTACATAATCTACTTCACATCTGTACATCAACTCCTCTGGCTCCCTGTCACATTCAATATAAACCAATATTATGATCATACAAGGCCAAACACAGCCTTGGAAATGCAGGACACATCACCAACA
The DNA here is from genome assembly GCF_011125445.2 of Fundulus heteroclitus. Classification (NCBI taxonomy): domain Eukaryota; kingdom Metazoa; phylum Chordata; class Actinopteri; order Cyprinodontiformes; family Fundulidae; genus Fundulus; species Fundulus heteroclitus. The sequence continues at coordinate 33,993,744 of NC_046368.1, read as the reverse complement.
CTATCATGACATAATACATTTTAATTTGACACAGATTGCACATGACAATAATCAGTCTCTGCTTTGCCCGTTATTGTTCACCAATTAATCATTACAGTTTATAAAGGCATGATTTAACTTTTTTGAAGTTTAATAAAATGGTTATATTTTAGCACAGTGACTGGAGACCTGTCCAGGATGAACCCTGTGTCCGCGCTCCACTTTAACTTCATAAAAACTCTTGTCGAGAATCGCCTTTCTCTGGCCTCACCCAGTTAGAACCTGTTCTCCAGTCCATGTTGTAGCTGCAGTTTATTTGTTTTATCTTTTTGATGTAGTTTTCTTAATAATTCTGTAAGCATGTCATTTTATTTAGTGTCCTGGAGCGCCCTACTCCCTTTCTGATTGGCTAATGTCCCGGCTCTGCCAGGTTTAATTGGTTGAGAGCAGCTTCAGTGTAAAACTTGAATAAAAAGTCTAGACGGGACTTTTTTCCTGCTGTCATCTGCACCCCTGTTACCGTGCAATACTGCCTCTCTGGTTTCATCATCCACCATCCCAACTACCATTCAATAAAAACTCAATTTTAGTCCCGTGTGTGGTCCTGGGTTCATCGAAGACAAATCGTGACAGAAAGATTTTCTCCATGTTCCCTGATCCTGTTTTAGGCACAAAGGAGATGCTGCTCTGAATTAGCTTCCCTTGACATTTAATCCATGTTATTAAGGCTAGGCTAAAATCTTTCCCTTATAATTAGGCTTTTTCAGCCTGCTAATTTTCTCAATGAGACATTTACTTTAATTTGTGTGTTTTTTTATGTAAAATTTGTTGTGTGATTTTTATTATTTTTTCATGTTGCTTCTTTTATCTGCTATTACCTTTTTAACACATTATTAGATCTGACATACATCACTTCGGACAGCTATCCACAGGGTTATACTGTATAAAATGTACTTACTATTGGGAAAATGAAATGATCTTATGCTATGACCTAAGCTTAACCTGATGTTGCTTCCTTGTTCCCATCTGTATGCAGTTTTCCCAACTTGCTCCAGTGGAACTCATCATGAAAAAGCTACACCTTAAAGAGTCCTAAGAGTCCTACTCCTGACAAGGAAAACAATCAGGTGGAATAAAACTGACAGTGGTTGTGAAAGAGTTGTGCTCATGCCTCTATTTGCTTCAAAGCCCAGTAGTGTACAATTGAGTTCATAAAAGGTTTGAAATTAGCCCCCTCTATACAAGGCCTGCAAATTGATGGGATACATCATAAGATAAGCCTTTATGCGGATGATGTCCTAATTTATGTTTCAAGTCCTGATACATCAGTACCTGCTTTACTTAATGTTATTGATTTGTTTAGTAAATTTTCTGGTTACAAAATTAACTTGACAAAATCTGAGGCCTTGCCGATTGGGAGTCTAAACTCAATACCTAAAGCACTCCCCTTTTTCCCCTTTAAGTGGTCTCCAACAGGCTTTACCTATTTAGGTATATATTTATAACCCCTACATTTAAGCAAATGTATAAAGCTAATTTTGTTCCCTTATTTGAGAAAGTGAGACAAGATTTGGAGCGCTGGAATTCCCTACCCGTCTCCTGGTTAGGACGCATAGCCCTCATTAAGATGAACATATTGCCTAGAGTACTTTATCATATCCAAATGATCCCTGTTTTATTTTCTAATGGAGTTGTGAAAAAACTAAATGGCTGGCTTAGTTCTTTTATATGGAGCAAACGCAAACCAAAGCTAAAGATAGCTACTTTACAGCTGCCAAGCACTGAGGGAGGTTTAGACTTACCAAATTTCAGAAAGTATCAGCTGTGTACTCATATGCGATTTATTCATGAGTGGATCTTAAATGATAAAACTTCTACTTGGTTGGGTGCTGAAACCTCCCTATCAAAATATCCACTGAGAGACCTGTTGTTTATTAAGAGTTTTAGGACTATCAGGCTGTGCTGTGACAACCCTGTTACACAATTAATGCATGGCGACTAATGCGTAGACTTGAGGGTAGGTCCAAACTAACATCAGTTTTCACTCCTATTCTTAACAATCCCGATTTCCAACCAGGGCTGCTTGACACTGGCTTTAAACAGTGGGGTATCTCTGGCATTAACGTCCTGAAAGATTTATTTTCTGATAATTCTTTGATGTCATTTGATCAGATGGTTGAGAAATACAATATCCCCAGACGTGATTTCTTTTGTTTCTTGCAAATAAGACACTATATAGTGCAAAGCACAACCCTAATTAGTAATACTGAGATATCTCCTCTTGAGAAAGTGCTGTTTGGAGCAGTTGGGAAAATGTCCATTAGGATACTCTACAGAGCTATGCGTGATATTCCACCTGTAGCTTTGCAAGAGCTTAGAGAGAAATGGGAGAAAGAGCTTTCTGTTACAATTCATGATAATGAGTGGAAAGATATATGGACCTATGCTAGATCAGTTTCAGTATGTAACCGTGCCAAGTCGATACAATTTAAGATTTTGCATAGAATGCATATATCCCCTAACCGTAGGCACAATTTCAATCCCACTTTATCACCAATGTGTCTTAAATGTAAAACTGAAGTGGGAACATTAACTCATTGTCTTTGGTCATGCCATAAGTTACAAAGATATTGGTCTAATATTTTAACTGAAATTGAAAGGATATTAGGACTGAAGCTACAGATGGACCCAATGTCTCTTATTCTAGGCCTTCCAGCAAGATGTGTTCTGTTAAAAAATTAGAGACTGTTCTGTATTCTTACATATGCAGCTAGGAAGAATATTTTATTGCAGTGGATAAATAATAGAGACCCAACTGTTAAAGGCTGGCATAAGGTGCTTTTTGATTTGATACCCTTGGAATATTTAACATGTATGATACACTCCAAATCGAAACAATTTTATAAAGTATGGGAACCTTATTTGAACTACCTTGACCCGAATGTATCAGCCATTTTGTTAAAAGGATTTCCTGAAAGGTCATAAAGGAAGACATGCTGTTGCACTTTTTCTATTTTTACTTTTTTTTCCTCCATATATGGAACTGTATATGCATAGCTGAGCCTCTGTGTGTTTTTTTTTTTTGTTTTGTTTTGTTTTTTCTCCTGTTTGCTTGTTTGTTGGTTTGTTTAAGCCATTGCATATTGGATATTTGTCTACTTGCTGTGAAATGGAAAATAAATAAACATATTCTTTAAAAAAAAAAAAAAAAAAAAAAAAAAAAGGTTTGAAATTAGGGATATACAGTTAAATCAGGTGTTGATCAAAATTGGCCCATTTTTGGCTTGATCGGTCCAGACAGGTAATCGGCCCATCACAGAGTGAAAAATCAGATCTTTTTACAGTCAGTGAATGCACCACATGAAATTCGGATGCTTCATGATGACAACAGTCTTTGGTGTGGATGTGAACAAAATCAGGTTCCTGAAACCTTTACACTTCAGCAATCTGTAAATGCATAAACACATAATTTCACTATTAAATCTTTATAAGGTTTACACAAAAGACGTCTGTGTTAGTTTTTAGAAAAAATTGAAATGGCCAGAACCAGAATCAGCAGGCCAGAGCCAAAGGAACACCAGAAATCGATATGGGCCAATAAAAATCAGATCAGTATATCTTTAGAACAAAGTCAGTCTGTCTTGCACCCATCTTATTTCCAGTTTGACCAGGATAGCCATGCAATGTTTGTGTACCTCATTGTGTGGCAGCCCAGCGGCAGAGAAGATGGGGATTTTCTGCCCCCTAGCAATGCTGTTCATGCCATCAATGGCGGATATGCCAGTCTGGATCATCTCTTCAGGATAGATGCGGCACTGAGGGTTTATGGGCTGGCCTGTGGAACAACACACACACACCCAATTTCCAGAAGACGTGGGGAACTGGCTTCACTACTTTTGGCAACTTTTTACACCCAGTGAATATTCCAAATGTATTAAATTAAGTATATTGAGTATAAAATTATGGAATAATTCAGTGGTTTGTTGATCAAGCTGATAATCAATAATAATAATAATAAAAATAATAAATTATTAAGAGAAATTTAGCATTTTAGCATTTGTTTCTTTTCTATACAACGCTCTTTGAAACAAATGTTTTAATGTTTAACATGTTTTATTTTGTTTCTGTGTAAAGCACTTTGAGTTGAGTTTGAATGATGCTATATAATATTGTTGAATACTGTAAAATGTAATTACAGCAAATATGGATAACTGAGACAAGATGGATGTAAATACTGTAAAAAACAGAACTGATGCACAATTATTGTAAGATAAGTTAAGGAGCAGATATCATAAGATTGCTCTTCTCTCTGCTCCTTTTCATTCAAGATGCATCTATTTTCTAGTGTTGTGTGTAAGAATTTTAAAGTTATTTTTGAACGAAATAAATAAATAAACAAAACTAAAACTAAACAAAAAGTAAATGCTACCAGACGTACCCATTATGTCCAGGAAGTCCTCTGCCAGCACTGCTGGTCCTCTGTCAATGGGTTTGCCAGAGCCGTTAAACACGCGCCCTGAAAACATGAGAAATGCCTCATTGCTGTCTAACAAGACACAAATAGTATGTCTGAATAGGAATGAATGGAAAACAAGACACGAACCCAGCATGTCCTCAGAAACAGGTGTTCGTAAGATGTCTCCTGTAAATTCACAGCTGGTCTTCTTTGCATCGATGCCTGATGTGCCCTCAAACACCTGCAGAGCATTTGGACAGAATAAAAAAAACAAACAGCAAATCAAATGGAGGGAGCCTATGCAGACAGAGCATCCCTTCCTCAACGTTACCAACATTCAGTCTGGCTGTCAGCCGCACCGCATAAGTTCTGAAACGTCCCTGATTTTTAAAACCATTAGAACACATATTTTGATTCAGGTTTTAAATTTCTTGATCATATACAGCATGACCAGGTTTTTACAGTTTCTAATGAAGAATTACTTTTCTTCAGCATGTCATAAAAAAAGCAAAATGTAGAATCAGGGAGCGATGCAGTCACAACTGACACCAGGTCTCAACTTTTCATCCAGTTTATTTTCTGCATTGCCTTGACCTTGTTCTCTGTCAGCCTCTCTGTCATAGAAGGGCCTCTGTGCTCTTGTTGATGATCTTCCTCTGTTCACGCTTTGACCAGTCAGACGGCCTCACAGTGGCTGTATGAAGGTTCATGATCACGTCAGTGACTGCGAGCTGCTCAGACCTGAGGCTGCAGTACCAACCCAAATCATCACCTCTCCACCACCGTGCTTCATGGCATTGGTGCTGAGAAGCTGTCTTGTTTTTTCCAGACTTGCTGTGGAGCATTGTGGCCATAAATTCCTATGTTGCTCTCATTGGCCCAAAAGGACATTTTTCAGAAGTCCTGGGATTTCTTCATCGGGAAATGTTCATCCTAGGTCAGACCGCCGTTTTTCTTCTACCAACTTTTCTCAGTTTTTCTTCTACCAACTTTTCTATTTTTCACAAACATGAACATTTAATATGCATGAGCTGCAGGGATTCTTGTCATTTCTCTGAGTGTTGGACAGTGAAGCCTGAGGGGGAACTTTCTAGGATGTCCCCTCCTATAATGTTTCCCATGCTTGAATATTCCTTCCTACTGTAGAATGTTTTACTTGAAATTGTCTGGAATAATCTTAATAATCCTTCGACTGACCAGCAGGAGCATTCTGACTTTAAAGCACAAGTGTTTCAACAATAACACTGCATTCTTGTCTTTTTAGGAAAGGTTAAGTAAACCACCTTAAGTTATGGAACTACAAACATTTCTAACATGTTAATGTTTAAAGTTGTTTTGTTTTGTTTTTTTGCTTTTCTGCAAAAGCTTTTTCCCTGCTCCCATCAGACTGTTGAACTGCTGAACTATAACCCATAAACTCTGCACAACATTCGCATATCTGCACATTTTGCATCATTGCATCTCCATCTAGCAATACAAATGCTGCCGAACTCTTAGTTTTTAAATGCATTCTTGCTCAAAGGCCCTTTGCACAATCAAATTCTGCACATAGAAATGTTTTTAAAAAATACTCACCTGTACACTGTGACTTCTCCTGCATTGTCTACATTTAAACTGTTTACTTTTAAATCACTGCTGCACCTTATACTGTAATTTAATTTTACTGCAATTTACAAGCTGTATGCAACGGAATTTCGTTCTGTACGCACTCTGGGCATACAAAATGACAAATAAAGTTGTCTTAGTCTTTCTCAGTTTAGCCTGATGAATAAATTTTCCCTTTTATTCACACAGTGCTGATCGGTTTGGAAGATTTGAAAATCTCTCTGACTGTCACTCTTACCTGCACCACAGCTTTGGACCCAGTAACCTCCAGCACCTGGCCACTCCTCTTGGTACCATCAGGCAGGGTCAGGTGGACAATCTCTGCGTACTTAGGAAACTGTTCAAAGGAAACATGACCAACAAGCATTAAGACTAACCATGGTCCTGAACAAAACTAAGTGAATATTCCTGATCACACAATGATAGGAGAAAGATACAGACACCAGGAAGGTACCTTAACTGGACTGACTTCAGTTGCCCAGACTAAACTGTCTGACAGGCTTTTTGAGAAGCGAGTCTAAACATGGTTGGATAAATGTGGACGACATGAAGGTGGCCAGACTCTACCTGTCTCTGCCTCTTACCTTGACTTGATCCAAAATGACCAGGGGACCGTTGACTCCAGATACCGTTTTATAGGCTGAAAATGGAGAGCAGCAACACAGTGAATTTATGCACAGTTAAAACCAGATGTTTTTGACCCATGTAACTTTTTCTCTCACCATCATTAAGTCAGTTAGGATTCCTGAAATCAGTTCCCTGAGCAAACACCTTTTAACTATGAAACCAGATGTTCTATGGGAGTTTGGAGGACATGGTAACAGCCACTCCAAACACTGGCCTTGAAGCTCTTTGTCCCTGAGAGCAATGCTAAACCATGACAGTGTAGGACTTGTTGCGCTGTAGATAATCATTTTTATAAAATTACCTATTTATTTATTTCTTTTTATTCAGTCATTTAGTGAATAGAAGTACCGGTAATTTAGGTAATGATTTATTCTGACCTGAAACAGGAACGGTTTAGACTGATATACAGTCAGACAATGAGGAAAAACATGTGTTTTTACAGCATTTATAAATTTCTGCTTTCAGTTATGTAATACTTTGATTAGGAAATGTAAAATCTCCAACACAATTAACAATATTACCAAGAACATTGATCCTCCAAAATTTACTTAGATGGTTATTAAAACTCAAATTGATTTAAGCATGAAAACCTTTATCATTTCAACGTCGAGCTCTGATCTGCTGATGGGGATGCAGGTTTGCTGTTCCTGTATGTCGATATTGTTTTTCTGTCTGTTTTGATCCACAATGGTTTATAGGGAACATCTGAATCCAGGTTAGGATAAAGGTTCATGTGAAGCACATGACCTACGACTTGTTGAACTGCTAGGATTCTAATCTATACGAATGACAGATCATGTCGACACAAGCAAAACATGGGGGAAAGAAAAGGCTTCAGGTTACTGAAGCCAGTCCTTCTAATTGCCAGTTTAATACTACAGCTTATAATTGTGATTATTTTTTCTATTAGACTGAGATGTTTCCATGTAACTGTGGACAAAGTTTGGAAATAGTTGTGCTTTTTCAAACATGAGTCTCAACTCAGGCCCTGTCGCCTGAGATTACTGCACCGCTTTGAGCAGATTAAATTTAAGAACAGGGGCCTCCTGATCAGAATGCCCAGATAATCTTCTGAATAAAGTTACTTATTACTCATTAGGTGTCACTATCTTTAATTGAACTGACACAAATGACAAATGTGGAGTCCTTTTCATCCTTCAACATGCTTTATTTTCACCCAGAGCATCATATGCTAGCTCCTTAATTTAAACACTGTATGAGTCAGATCAGATGCAGAGAACCAATAATCAATTGCCAACAGCAAAGAAGAGATGCTGTGTAATGCATGTGTACTCAGAAGTCTGAATAACCAAGCTCTAAGTTTGAAAAATAAACATGAATGCCCCAGGAAGTCGGAGAATATCCGCCATTCCACCCAATGCCGACTGTATTTGTCTTGGTAAGCAAACAAACCAGGAGATTGCTGAGATAGGGGTGGCCCAGGTCCAATTCTGCCCCAGGGCCCCATAAAACCTGGGACCACCTGTGACTTCCCAGCCACAATTATACCAGTTTATCTACATTCTGGAGGAAAACAGCCAAGCTGGGTGAAGATATAAAGTAACCTTGGCGTTGTTAGAATAAAGGTTCAAAGACATCTTAAACCTCCCAGACGAGACCACTGCCGGACCCAGTTTGACAGTCACCACATCAGCTCCAGATGATCAGGACTGACACCTTGTTCACCTCCTGATCTGACAGAAACAGCCAGGATCAGGTCGACCGAGCTTTATCTGCGGATTTTTCCAGACACATCCACACTCACTCAGGCGGGGTTGTGAGATGTAGTCCCGGCTCACAGCCATCGCATGCTCCCTGGAGGCAGCCGAGAGGACCGGATCGGCGGCTGTCGGTCTGCTCCCGCTGACGGCCGATGACAACTCGGTCATGGCCCCGTTCACCATCCCCCTGAGCGCCCTCATCGCCATGTTTCCACCTGCACCAGCCGCACGCAGAAACGTTCGAGTCGTGACAGCTAAGGCGCATGCGCAGGCTGCAGCGGTCCAAGGGCAGAGAAAGATTTATCGTGGACAAACATAATCTAACCTGTTTTTCTTTTAATTTTCATCGTTTTACTATAACTGATTGCGCTTTCTAAAAAACGAGGTCATATTTATGTTTGCAGTTATATTTTATTTAGAATATTTTATTGAATATTTTACTGAATCACTCACTTATATAAAAGTTTAATCATATTAGGATTGTGTTTCTTTATTACAAGCAGTTTTGTTTTCATTATTATGGTCCCGTAAAATAAATGATCAGCCTTTAAAACAATAACAATAAAAATCTTTGTCGATGCAACGTTCCAACGTGTCTCGGTGAGAAATTCATTTTGGCTGGAATTTCTCACTGGGAAAGAAAAAAAGAGAAATTGACAAATAAAAGTTGCTCCTCCATTTTGAAACCATCCAAAACTCAGATTGTGCTTCACCTTGTGACGTAGTACTCATCATGTGGCAGGTGTGTGTGTGTTCTGGCTGGCTTAACAAATGCAATTTATCGTTTTTTTTCATGTCGAAATGTTAGCTGCATCTATTTTAATACATCTTTGCTCATTTATATTTGTTTTGTAGTGAAATAAGTGGGGATCATGGCACTTGAAAACAGACTGCAGAAGAAATGGTCCATCTACAGTATAGAATATTCACCAAATCAGGTGCCAAGCTTTGATTATGCAAAATCAGATACTTTTTGGTGATTTTGTTTTTTATTTCAAACATATACTCACCAGCCACTTTATTAGGCACATCTGTCCAAAACTTCGTTCACGCAATTTTCTAATCAGCCAATCACATGGCAGCAACTCAATGTATTTAGGCATGTAGACATGGTCAAGACGATCTGCTACTGTTCAAACCGAACATCACAATGGGGAAGAAAGGTGATTTAAGTGACTTTGAACATGGCATGGTTGTTGGTGCCAGACAGGCCGGTCTGAGTATTTCTGAAACTGCTGATCTGCTGGGAATTTTACGCACAACCATCTCTATGGTTTACAGAGAATGGTCCAAAAAAGAGAGAATATCCAGTGGGGGGCAGTTCTGGGGGCACAAATGCCTTGTTGATGCCAGAGGAGAATGGCCCGACTGGTTCGAGCTGATAAAAAGGCAACAGTAAGTCAAATAACCACTTGCTACAACCAAGGCATGCAGAATGGCATCACTGAACACACAACACCTCAAACCTTGAGGTGGATGGGCTACAGCAGCAGAAGACCACACTGGGTGCCACTCCTGTCAGCTAAGAACAGGAAACTGAGGCTACAATCCACACAGGCTCACCAAAATTGGATAATAGAAGATTGAAAAAATGTCGCCTGGTCTGATGAGTCAATTTCTGCTGTGACATTCGGATGGTAGGGTCAGCAACATGAAAGCATGGATCCATCCTGCCTTGCATCAACGGTTAAGGCTGCTGGTGGTGTAATGGTGTGGGGGATATTTATATTATTCTTCCCACACTTTGGGCCCCTTAGTACCAATTCAGCATCGTGTCAACGTCACAGCCTACCTGAGTATTGTCTCTGACCGTGTCCATCCCTTTATGGCCACAATGTACCCATCTTCATATGGCTGCTTCCACCAAGATAACGCACCATGTCATTAAGCACGAATCATCTCAGACTGGTTTCTTGAACATGACAATGAGTTCACTGTACTCAAATGGCCTCCACAGTCACCAGATCTAAATTCAATGGAGCACCTTTGGGAAGTAGTGGAACAGGAGATTTGCATCATGGATGTGCCGACAAATATGCAGCATCTGCTTGATGCTATCATGTCAATATTGACCCTCTGAGGAATGTTTCCAGTACCCTGTTGAATCCATGCAACAAAGGATTAAGGCAGTTCTGAAGGCAAAAGGAGGTCCAGCCCGGTACTAGCAAGGTGTACCTAATAAAGTGGCTGGTGAGTGTAAAAATTCAAATAAGAATTTCTCTAAAAATAGAATGGGAGGTAGATCCTTTAGCTATCAGGTTCCTCTCCTGTGGAACCAACTCCCAGTTTTGGTCCGTGAGGCAGACACCCTGTCTACTTTTAAGACTAATCTTAAAACTTTCCTTTTTGACAAAGCTTATAACTAGAGCGGCTCATGTTACTCTGAGCTACCTTTATAGTTTTACTGCTATAGGCTTAGGCTACTGAAGGATATCAGGATCTAATTTTCTCACTCTATAGAGTTCTACTGTTCTTCAATTATGCATTATGTGTTGTCATTTCTGCTTTAACTTTCTGTTCTCTCTCTTTTATCTTCATAGTAGGTACACCTGGTCTGGCGTTCTGTTAACTGTGACATCATCCAGAGAAGACGGCTCACCCGCTACTACCATCTAATGTAGAACAGATTACTAGATCAATGTGTGCTTCTGTGCTTTTTTGTCTCTCTTGTTGTGTCTCTGCTCTGTCTTCTGTAACCCCCAGTCGGTCAAGGCAGATGACCGTTCATACTGAGCCCGGTTCTGCCGGAGGTTTTCCTTCCCGTTAATGGGGAGTTTTTCTTCCCACTGTTGCTTCATGCTTGCTCAGTATGAGGGATTGCAGCAAAGCCATGTACAATGCATACGACTCTCCCTGTGGCTCTACGCTTCCCCAGGAGTGAATGCTGCTTGTTGGGACTTTGATGCAATGAACTGGTTTCCTCATATAGGACATTTTTGACCAATCTGTATAATATGATGGAACTTGATTTTGTAAAGTGCCTTGAGATGACATGTTTCATGATTTGGCGCTATATAAATAAACTTGAATTGAAAAATTTAATTGAATTGAAAGTCCTGTGGAAGATGAAACATGAGAATTGAGTGCGTATTCAACCCAGGGCAAAAATGTATTCCAGTCGGCGGGTGATAATGAGGTGAGGCAACGAAGGGTGGTTTCCAGCTGTTGATTCATTCTCTCGGTTTGGCCGTTGACTTGTGGGTGAAATCCTGAGGTGAGAGTGTAACTGGCACCAAGAGCAGAACAAAAGTGCCGCCAGACCTGTGAGACGAACTGGGGGCCCCGGTCAGAGAGGATGTCCGTGGGAATTCCATGAAGCCTGAAAACATGCTTTATGAGGAGTTGTGCAGTCTGAAGGGCATTAGGCAGTTTTCGAATGGGGATTAAGTGGCAGGCTTTGGAGAATCGGCCAACCACTGTAAGTATGGTGGACATACCCTGGGACGGGAGAAGTCAGGTGACAAAGTCTAGCGCGATGTGAGACCAAGGACGCTTAGGAATAGGGAGAGGATTGAGAAGACCAGAAGGTGGCCGATTAGAGGGCTTATTCTGTGCACAGACAGGGCAGGCTAGTACATACTCGCGCACATCTTTGGTCCAAGCCGGCCACCAAAACCGACGGGATACCTGTGATTGCGTCCTATAAATCCTGGGTCAGGATCAAGTCTTAATGCTTGATTAATACGATCTTATAGCTCCCAACGTAATGCCCTCATTGTGCAGGAGGGGGGAAGAATGGGCGGCAGTTCCTTTTCCTGTTCCTGGGGTGCGAATTGTCAAGACAGAGCATCAGGCTTGATATTTCTTGAGCCAGGTCGATAGGTTATGGTGAGGTTGAATTGGGAAAAGAACAGGGACCAGCGGGCTTGACAGGGGTTCAGACGTCAGGCTGACTGCAGGTACGCGAGGTTCTTGTGGTCGGAGACCACGGCGTACCACGACAGGGTTAAGGCTCTCCAGTATATAGTGGAAGCCGCTCCCAACGTGCAGCAGGTGTGGGCCACGCCCCCCAGACAACTAGAGCCACCTGTGGAGCAGAGTTAGAGCACGGACCAAAACAGAGAACCCTGACAGAAAGAGCCTTGGAAAATTATTCAATTCAACTCTAGTTTATTTATACAGTGGCAACACACAACACTTTGTTTCAAAACAGTATAAAAAATGTATCATAAAAACTATTTAGCTATATTCATTACAGTTGATCCTTGTTATCAAACAACAGTCAAGTTCCGTTTATTGTTTAAATAGCTTAAAAGGTTTTCCATAGGAAACGCTACAGATTGCATCGAGTCAATGACTTGCAGCATTCACTCCTCCTGGATGAGCATGCAGTAGCCCGCATGCATTGTGTCTCTGTGTTACATCTCCCAGGTAGATGTTTGTGTTTGTGCTAATTTTTTGTCCTGTGCTAGGCTCCACCTTCTCCAGGATGTGGGTGTGGTTTCCAGAGTCCAGTGCAATCAGCAATCACCTGTGTCCTATTTAAAGGCTGTGATCCTGCACCTCAGTGCCTCTTGGCCACTTGCCTGCCGTACCACCTCTTGCAGATGCTTGCCAGTGCAAAGGCCTGCCTTTGACATGTTTTTTAATGTACACTTGGTCAGACTGGGTTGGTAGGGGAGAGCTGCCTTTTGGTTTAACCCCAGTTTTCTCTTGTTTAAGTGATTGTTAGGTTTAGGTTAGTTTGTAGGTTTGTACTATTTTACTTTCATTGTTGTTAGGTAAGTTCTTCTTTTTATTTTCTGATTAGGGTTGTTTTGTTTGTTATGTTGGCCTGGGCTCTCTCTGAAGTTTTAACCGTCTGAATTGTAAATAATGTAAAATTAGAAGTAAATAAATGTCTAAAAGATAACTTTGCCTCCTCAGTCCACTTCCTCATTTTATGTCCGTCCCATATAACCCCTAGACTAAGCCAAGGGACGTAACACTCTGACTTGCAGCAATCCCTCATACCAAGCATGCATGTAGCAACAGTGGAGAGGAAAACTCCCAGTTTCTTCTAGGAAAGAAACACAGTTAAGCAGATCAGCTCTAATACAGTTTCCAGGTCTAGAGGATGAAAGATAGTGCAGACAGTTAGTTGCATTAAAAGCTCAAACAATAGCTATGTCTAGGAGACAGACGGGGTTAAAAACTGAAAGACAGGACAGTTCCATAGATGAGAGAGAAGTGTCTCATCTATGGCAGGAGAAAATGAAGTTGTTAGCATCAGTAGCTCCGCCGGTGCCCCAGTTCACTGAACACCAGCCCAGATGCAGCTTCTATGAAGAAAAACAGAGCTAACATAATGTTTTAAGTTGAAAGGACAGTTAATAGTGCAAACATTGGGAGAAGCAGAGTAGTAGGTTGTAGAAGGCGAGGGAAAGTGGTTTTCTCTTCTCTTCCATCAACAAGACATTTTCTTCCACACAACTGCTGCTGGTTTGTCCTTGAGAACCAAAGCAGATCCAATGTTTCTGAATGAAGCAACACTACCTCAAATTGCACTTGATATCATAATATTGGTGTTTTGGACATCACAAAGAACTGGTTGGAGATAGTATTTGGTAAAGATATAATTTTTCCAGCATTGTCCACTCATGCTCTGCCAGTGTAATTGGACTCCAACTTCTGTAAATGTCTGCACTAGTTTTTATTTAGCTCAGAATGAAATTATCTTTTATTTGCCAAGTTTGAGCACACCAACAAGGAATTGGTTGATAAGTTAAGAGCCCATGGAGAGTGGTGGGGGCATTGTGTAAAATAGAAAAAGACTCGGAAAATTAGGTTTAAACATAAGTGAGATTTTCAAAATAAAATACTTCCCTGCAATCAGGCAGCTGCATTTCTGAAAGACTGAAAAGCCCGCCTGACAACAACAGAAACACTAAGTTCAGTCTCTTACATCCTCTTTTCCATCCCAGCGGTCAGCTTGAATTTAGAAAAGTCATTGTCACCATGTCTAAATATCTAAAACATTGTGTTACTGCATGCAGGTTACTGAATCAATGTTTGTCTCTACAAGCTAATAAGTTGCTCATTTCAATTAAATGTATTTAGATGGAGCCAATTCCTAACAAATATCATCTTTTATTTGTAAATTCAATCCAAAGACTTTTACTTTACATACATTCCAGTTTGGGCAGGTAATAAAAAATGTAATCAAGTTCAGTTTACAATTTGTGTAATGAATCCCAGAAGATTGCATCCAGTCATGGTTTTGCTGTTTGCACAGCTCCTGGCGTGTAGCGACAGTGGGCAGCTGTTTGCATTGTGGCCTGGACCAGCAGCAATCCCACATCCCGAGCATGTACGTGGCGACAGTGTAGAGGAAAACTCCCCTTTCACAGAAACAAAGTAATTGAAATACACAAAAAATGAACGAGGCCGTAGCATGTGCTTCTAAAAAGCTTTGTTGACATGAGTGGAGTCCAGAGTTTATGCTGTGACATCATCATTTATAAATTGTACCGTATTTTTCAGACCATAAGGTAAAGCAAGGCAAGGCAAATTTAGTTGGATAGCACATTTCAGTACAGAGACAATGCAAAGTGCTTTACATGATGAAAATATAGGAAAATAAAACAGAATAAAAGCAAGCAGGAATAAAATGCAGAAACAAAATAGAACATGGGAGAATAGAAATTAAAAGCAGACAAGTAAAAACAGTTGGACTACAAAGTGAACTAATGATGTCTTAATTAGAACAGTCGAAGGAAATCCTAAACAAATGTGTTTTTAATCTTGATTTAAAGGAACTCAGGCTTTCAGCACTTTTACAGTTTTCTGGAAGTTGTTCCAGATAAGTGGAGCATGGAAACTAAATGCTGCTTCTCCTTGTTTAGTTCTGGTTCTAGGTATGCGGAGTAGGCTGGAGCCAGACGACCTTAGTGGTCTGGATGGTTGATACACTGATAACAAGTCTGTGATGTATTTAGGTGCTAAGCCATTCAGTGATTTATAGACTAACAGACGTATTTTAAAGTCTATTCTCAGAGATACAGGGAGCCAGTGTAAGTATTTTAGAACTGGGGTGATGTGCTCTACTTTCTTAGTCTTAGTGAGGATGCAGGCAGCAGCGTTCTGGATCAGCTGCAGCTGTCTGATCCACTTTTTAGGCAGACCTGTGAAAACACCATAGCAGTAATCAATTCTACTAAATATAAATGCATGGATTAATTTTTCTAGATCCTGCTGAGACATTAGTCTTTCAATCCTGGAAATGTTCTTCAGGTGATATAAGGCTGACCTTGTGCTTGTCTTTAGATGCTTTTGGAGGTTCAGGTCTGAGTCCATCACTACTCCCAGATTTCGGGCCTGATTAGTGGTTTTTAGCTGAAGCAGCTGGAGCTGTGTGCTAACTTTTGATCTCTCCTCTATTAGTCCAAATATTATTACTTCAAGTTTGTTTTTATTCAATTGAAGACAATTTTGGCACATCCATGCATTGATTTCTTCTAGGCATTTACTCAGTGCCTGAACTGGTTCATAGTCACCTGGTGACATGGTGATGTAGAGCTGTGTGTCGTTATGATAGCTGATGTTTTTATGATCTGAGCTAGAGGGAGCAGGTAGATATTGAACAGGAGGGGACCCAGGATGGACCCTTGGGGAACCCCACATGTAATTTTTGTCGTCTGGGATGTGAAGTTACCTACTGATACAAAAAAGTCCCTGTCCTTTAAGTAGGATTTAAACCAGTTGAGAGCTGTACCAGAGAGGCCAACCCAGTTTTCCAAACGCTCTAACAGAATGGAGTGATAGGCAGTATCGAATGCTGCACTGAGGTCCAATAGTACCAGCACTATGGTTCTTCCACAGTCTGCATTTATATGGATGTCATTAAACACCTTAATAAGGGCGGTCTCTGTACTGTGGTGGGCATGGAAGCCAGACTGGAATACGTCAAAGCGGCTGGTCGTTGTTAAGAAGGTGTTTAATTGTTGAAACACAGCTTTTTCAATAATCTTACTGATAAAGGGGAGGTTTGAGATGGGCCTGTAGTTCTGGAGTAGAAGTTTGTCTAAATTGTTCTTTTTCAGCAGTAGTTTGATAATTGCTGTTTTTAGGGACTGGGGGAAAACACCTGACAGAAGGGACGTGTTTATTATCTGAGTCAAATCAGACGCTATGACAGGTAAAACTTTCTTAAGGAAAACTGTGGGTAGAACATCAAGGCAGCAGGAGGAGGAATTTAGCTGCTGAATGATCTGCTCTAAGCTTTTGTAGTTTATTTGGCTGAACTGGAACATTTTGTCAGGATGAGTCCCAGTTGGATACAGCTTTGGTTCTGGAGTTGATATGGATGTACAAACTGATCCTCTAATTTTTAGGATTTTCTCAGCAAAGAAGTTAGCAAATTCATTGCAGGCCCTGGTGGAGTGGAGTTCTGAAGTCACGGACACAGGAGGATTTGTTAACCTGTCGACTGTGGCAAATAAGACACAAGCATTATTAATGTTTTTCTTGATGATCCCAGAAAAGAAAGATTCTCTTGCATTTTTCAATTGTAAGTTATATCTGTAAAGTCTCTCTTTATAGATGTCATAGTGAACCTGGAGTCTATTCTTTCTCCACCTGGGTTCAGCTTTTCGACATTCCCTTTTTTCACTTCTAACTGCTGGAGCATTTCTCCAAGGAGATTTATTCTTCCCGTAAAAAACCTTCACTTTAATTGGAGCAATGCAGTCAATGATGTCTGAGACTTTAGACTGAAAGTTATCTACTAGCTCATCTACTGAGTTACAGCCCAAGGTTGAAGTAGCAGAGTAAGCTTGAATAAAAGTTTCTGTAGCATTGTCCTTAAAGGTGCGTTTGCTTACGATGTCTCTTTGACTAAATGAGTCACTGGAAATTATGCTTTCAAAGGTAACAGAAAAGTGATCAGATAGGGCAACATCAGTTACATTGACTTTAGAAATCTCTTGACATTTAGTGATGATCAAGTCTAAAATATGTCCCTGTTTGTGTGTTGGCTGTTTAACATGTTGAGTTAAACCAAAGTTTGTCACACAGTTCTTTTGTACTTCTGTCTTCAGGGTTGTCAACGTGAAAGTTGAAGTCTCCCACAATAATTAAACAGTCATAATCAACACATATCACAGACAGGAGGTCACTAAAATCCTTAAAAAAGTTTGATGTGGACTTAGGAGGCCTGTAAACATTCAGAAACATAGTTCGTACCGGGCTCTTTACCTAGAGAGCCAAATATTCAAGAGTCAAAATTTCCCAAAAACACCTTTTTACGCTTTAGTGAATCATTAAACAATGTTGCCACTCCTCCACCTTTCCTTTGCTGTCTGCTCTCACAAAGAAAATTGTAGTTTGGAGTCGACTCCATCAGAATAGCTGCTTTGTTAAATTCATGTAACCATGTTTCTGTTAAAAACATTACATCAAGATTATTGTCAATAATTAGGTCATTAATTAAAAGGGATTTTCCTGACAGAGATCTAATGTTTAATAAACCCAGTTTATATGACTTAGTGGTTGATGTCTTTGTGACAGGTTGCATCTGACAGTTTATGACTTTTAAGTGTTTGTTCCTGTTTGTTATGCTTTTGTTTTTCTTATTTAAGCCAATTATCATCACGTAAAGGAGGAGGATCTTGGGCTCTGAGGCTTTTAGAAGATGCTGGTTTAGTCACAGAGCTGCGGTTGTCAGAATGGTTATGTGGAGAGGAAGTCAACTGTAGGCCAATCTTAAATACTTTGTTCATGTTGTAAGAAAATTCCAGAAAAGGAACTTCTGGGCTTTGTGGAGAAGAAGGGGAGGTGGGTGCAGTCTGAACCGGTGTTCGTGGGGATGGAGGTTCTCGGTCCTCTCTTTGTTCGCTGAGATCTGGGATGAATCCTCCTGTAGTTCTGACGAAGCCTCTTTCTGTGTCATCTTTCTGGCCATCTTTATCTTGGCATGTTCGGGCTGTACTGGGCTTATTGTTTGTTTTGGCACTGGTTGAGCTTTGTTTTGGGACAAAGCTGATGGTGCATGGTTCAAAGAATAGAAGATATTTGAAATCAGCCGTTTTGCACCTGACCAATTTAGAGAGAAATCATCTCTGTTGAACTGATGTCTCTTCTCCAGAAATATGTTAAAGTTGTCTATGAAGGTTACAGTTGTTTGTTTGCATATTTTTTTCAGCCATTTGTTTAGCATCAGAACCCTAGAAAAAATCTCATCTCCTGCATTTAACTGAGAAATACCTTGACATTAAGGCCATGAACTAAATTTAACAGACAAATGTAATCCTCTTTCAATACTTCTGATTTTCTTATCCAGGTGGCGTCGCCCAAGGCTTCAGCTTGTATGATGAGTTTTTCCAGGGTTGGGCGTTCTTTCAAGATCCTTGGAAGGATGTCTGATACATTAGACACCAGGCCATAGTTCAAAGGGTTATAAATCAACACCTCTGTGTTTTTCTTGTTACAGAAATGTTTAATCCCACTTACAGATCTATTGCGTAATATCAGGGTCCTTGGCCCTGTGGCATGTTTTTTCTTTGGTAGCTTAGAGTGAAGATTATTGACATACCTTTGATTGTTGTCGTGGTCCTCCTGTCATATTTTGGAGCGGAGTGAATCTGTTTAGTAACAGAATTCCAACATTTCCAGCAGGTTTACTCCTATCGTTTGTTATGAGAACAGCCCGTTGTTGTTTCACTTGTCTTGGGACAGTTCTCTGTAGTATCGGCCAGTTTCCTTTGTCTAGGTGGGGGGTTCGTTGAACCTTTGGTCTTGCACCCAGAGTGGTCTAGGGATTCTCATTTTCCTCTGGGAAAACGAGAATCCCTGTTCAATGAGTTGCAGGGCTGGTGGTCACCATTCGGAATCACAGGCAGGGTTGTTTCATTTCCATACGCGGCGTTTACATCATAAGGTGCACCTGATTATAAGGCGCACTGTGAAATAACGTGTCTTTATGTCTATGTCCACATAAGGCGCATCGGAGTATAAGATGCATTAAATATTGTTCCTAAGTGTGTAACTCTGCTCCTTCACGTACACTGCTCTCTCCTAAGAGGGAGAGATATCCATTTCTGTCAGGAGCAAACACTGCCCTGTTTCTCACATGAGGCCAAAACAAACTTACTAGGTTTATTGCTGCTAGCGCGTACTCTGGGCAAGGGCTGCCTTACATGAATGCACTTCTGGTTTAGACATTACAGTCAGGCAGTCTTGTAGACAGCTCAGGGGTCCGATCAGGTAGTGACAGTGTACCGTAATGCTCTGAATATCCATTGAGCAGAATGGCTTCGTTGCTTACCAGTCGTGCTACAGTAGAGTTTTAGAGATGAACCCAGACAAAGTAGCAATTATCTTATTTCAGGATATGTCTTATTTTACTTTTAACCTGGAGGGCGGCAGTTGGTAGCACTGTTGCCTGGCCCAAAGAAGGTCCTGGGTTCAAATCCCAGCCAGGGGTCTTTCTGTATAGAGTTTACATGATCTTCCCATGCATACACGGGTTCTCTCCAGGTACTACGGCTTCCTCCCACAGTCCAAAAACATGACCGTTACTCTAAATTGTCCTTAGGTATGAGTGCGTCCAGAGTGGACCTTGCGTCTCGTGACCCTGCACGGATAAGTCGGTGTAGACAATGGAAGGATGGATGGATTTCACTCCAGGGAAACATGATAGGTGAAATTTAAATAGAGCTTCAATCCTACCAGGGATATTAATGTTCTGGGCTGAACTGTAACTCAAGCTGGTGCAAAACCTACAGAACTCTGTTAAATGTAAGGTATGGAATAAAAACTAAACTTACATGGTTAAAACAGTTTCTCCTTTAATATGACACCCAATGAACGTTTTGAATGGCCTCATACAGACTGATTAGACAAGTTACACACAGAATCTTCAGGATTACACAATAATGACTTGAAAATGTATCATCTCATTTCAACACTGTAGACTAAAATGTGACCATGTAAAAAAATAAATAAATAAACCATTATTTTTTGACAAAACATGGAAACTTTCGCATCACATCTATGATGATCACATCTATGATCACATCACAAATGATGGAAATACTGGAAAGATGGGAGAAAAGCCGTCTCGGGATGAAGAATGTTTATGTGTGATTTGATCTGAGTCCATCTCTAATAATCTACAGTAAAATAATGAAATACTTATTCTGAATAAGAATTTTGGAAAATGTTATGCTTCATCTGTGCGGATGGTACGACTGAGCTGACCTAGCATTAGCAGGTCATTTGGTAGTGGAAGAAAAATGTTACAATAAAAAAAAAAATATAAAAAAAAAAAAAAAAAAAAGATTGTTAGGCATCTGATGACAATCTAAAACAAAACCACATCATTGAACACATTTGTGTCACGGCAAACGTTTCAACTGAAGAATATTGCTGCACTGGGAGCAGTTCAGCTCCTGGAGGTCTGAACCACCACTCCTATCAGGAACAGCGGGTGGGAGCCCACTCAGGGACCACATCCTTTAAGTGTTTTTACCAAAATGAAAGAAGCAAACCCAGAACTGCCTGAATCAATACTCTAACTACTTAGCCATACGACAAAAGCTGGGCTAGAAGTTGCGGTGAAACTATTAGCTTTATTGGAATAATTTGCGGGAGAATCAATAAAAAAAAAAAAACACTTAAAAGTTGTACTATAAATATTGGCTTCAAAGGCAGTCAGGTGAGAAACATTTGTCTGATCAGAGGATAAAAATTAGAAGAAAAAAAAAGAGTGAAGAGAGCAGCAGCCCATCACAGAAGTGGGTCTTCTCTGTTAATGCTGCTAAAGGGGAGTTAGAATGGCCTGAGGACAGTTTTAAAAGCCTGTGCCCGTATTCACACAGATTCTCAGAGAGCTACGATCTTAGCCTAAAAATTCCTACATTGGAGTGTTAGCTTAAGAAAGATTCAGATGCTGCTGAGAGACACACTGAAGAAGGAGACAACAGATATTTTTATCTTGGTGAGGAGGTGTGGTTGGCGCTGTAGCTTGGCATGACACTGTCTTTTAAGAGCTCTGATTGGTTGATAATGCAAGAAAGAATCCAAATGTGTTGTTTTTAAAGAATGGAGAGAAATTAACTGATTACACTGGATGAAGAAATCTGTCATGATGATGAAACAACAAAATAAATAAAAAATTCACATGGCACCAAAATGTTTGGCTGCACCTTATTTATATCCTCATCATAATTTTGAATTGATTATTGTTATGTTTAATCACCATACTGATCATTTTGAAAGGTAAATTGGTGCCTTTGGAGTACATTGCTGCAGATCAATGCATATTTTTCTCTACTTTTACACACCAGCATGGGAAGTGAGAAGTGCTGCATGCAGCAATCAAAAGCCAGAGAGGAGATGGCATCACACAAGTAGCCCCCTGAGGACCACCTGTGGCCCCCACGAACCTGTTCTACAAAAAGCATAATCCACCAGTGAGCTGCATCTCAAACTTTATTTAATTCCATTACTCTTCCTGTTTATCCACACTTGCATTTCTATAGATTTAAAAATGACAATTTCTATAACAAAGCATGAAAAATGTATTTTTTTACATGAAGTTAAGGTGACTCCTCGAGTTCAAAGGTCTGTACTGATAGCCCTTCATATGACAACATCGATGAAATAGTTTCTAAAAGGTTGGTGACCCCTGCTCTTGATCAACATTTAGGCTGATGACATTATTATACAATACAGAAAATACTTTACCTCTTTTAGCTGGTCTAGAGTGAGTTTATGTAATTTGTTCTTATTATTTACATTTCTGCAAATATCTTAATTTATATTCTTTATAAATTCTTTGTAAATTTTTCCACTTTTTGTTTCGTGATCATTCAAGATTTTTCCTATATTTGTCCTCAATAAAATTATGTTACTAGAGCTGCATTTAACCCGTTTTTTTTCACTGAAACTAATTAATGTCCCTTTGTGGCGATGATAAAGTTTATTTAGTTATTATTATTTGTATGATTGTTATAGAAGTTTATTTGCTCATTTCCTCCACTGTTAAGTTGGTATTTCAGCCAATTAGCTCTCTCCGTTTCCACCATCGTCTCTGCTTCCAGCACTCTTGGGGTCGCTAAAAGTCCTCCTCACTACTCCTAACATTTTTTTTTCTTTAGGAGCTCTCTGGACACCTAAGATGCTTTGTGAATAACTTATGATACTGAGGTAAAATTCTAAATAAAATAAAAGTTTTTCCTAAAATTGTCATTTTTAATCTTAGACTGTTTATTAAAACAAGGGGGTGCATGGTGGCACTGCCATGTCTCCAACATTAAAACCAAATTAACATTGAACCTCAACTGGTCTCTGCTGAGCAGCTCTGGTAACTAATATTCCTCATATCCTCTGTGCCTCTGGGCGGATCTGACTGTCTGTCCCATTATGGGCCGACTCCAGTCCTCAGCTGATCTGCCACCATTAGGCCCAGATGTCCAGTTGGGGGAGTAGCGCTGAAGAAAGGGTGGAGGCTCGCCAGCTTTGTCCTGGAAGGCATAGGAGGGGTGCCATTGGGGGTCAGAGGGTAAGTGGTACCTGGACCTGTTCTTCTCTGGGTTAGAAGGTCTCCTTCGCTGACCATCTGGGTGAAGGGGGGCCCATCTGTACGGATGGTAAGAGGCTGATGAAGGAACACCGAGCGGAGGATGGGCAAGCAGTGGAGGCCGGGCTGGGTATGCGTATTGGTGGGGGTATGGATGAGAGCGGTGGATTGGTCCTTGGGGAGGATGTGATCTGCAGGAGGATTACAATAAGAAAAAAAAAAGATTAGCTTTTACCTGTGCAAATTCTCAGTCATCACAACAGCAAGCAGGCTTAAATTGGAGAAAACCAGA
The DNA here is from genome assembly GCF_011125445.2 of Fundulus heteroclitus. NCBI lineage: Eukaryota > Metazoa > Chordata > Actinopteri > Cyprinodontiformes > Fundulidae > Fundulus > Fundulus heteroclitus. Next base: position 33,970,564 of record NC_046368.1, on the reverse strand, counting down.
CTTTTGCAAAGGTCTGGCTTCCTCCGATTTAAGCCTGCTTAGCTTTTACTCTAAATGTTTGGGATGTTTCTAAAGACTCCAGGGTTTTTTTCTGTTCTATTGTTAGATGCGTCGGATATTTAAATTATGTATTTTGGAACTTTTCAATCCACTTACTCTTCATTAACATTTCACATATTCATAATACGATTTTCAAATATAATATGGTATAATATTATAATAACATTTATAATGGATGTCATGCATTTGTTTTGTTTTTTAGATTTAATCCAGTTTAAAATTGAAAGCCATTTTTTATTATTTTTATTTTTTCATAGTATCAAATACTAATACAACATATATACAAACATTTATCCTTTTTTTAGTATCAGTTTCTAGGTGTCTTGAAGACAATTTTATGTTTTATACTTCAAAAGCACTTCTGCATTTTTTTTTCAGAACCTGCACTTCAGCATTTAGAAATGTTTATAAATGCACTTCTGCATTTCTAAACATTTCCTTATTAACTTACCATTATTATTGGAACACTATATAAAACTTAAGACTTTCTGATTTTTATAATTGTTCTGGATATTTCTGAAGCTCATCTATAGAGAAATCACGTTTTAAATGTATTGACTTAAAAGCTAATACCAATAACAACAAAATCATTCTTATTTTATCGATGACGCTGAGTTAAATACCTTTTAATTTTATTTTAAATATTTACAGATTTTCCCCTTTTGTCATTTCAACAATGTTTTTAGGGGATTTTGTTAAAGATTTCTGTTGGTGTAAAACGTCGGCGAGCGCAGGGATTCAGTTCTGGGTGCCGGCCCTTGTTAGAGAACCCTGGGAAGGAGGGTCCTGCAGCTCGTTAAGCCAGGAGGAGACAAAGCATTCTGTGAAATCAGCTTGTTTCCACAGCCTCTTTACTCACACAGCCTGCTGCTCCATGAGCCCGGCTGACACAGGAACAGAGCATACCTGTAGTGCCAAGGGTCGCTGAAGCCTGCTTGGGTGTCAGCTCTGTTGAGGGATGCTGTGAACGTGGGCCGATGGACAGCTTGGCCTCTCTGCGGTTCCAGCTCGGACTCCTCGATGCCCTGGTTACTGTTGATAAGAACCGGGGGATGCAACAGTCAGTCACACGGTCCAACAACGAGGACTCCAAGCATTAAGGAGATTTTAGGTTCTATTGGATCACTCTTAATGTTTCGGCACATTGTGACATTTTAACCAACACAAAACGAGATTTTAAAGTTTAGATCAGTGTAGTTTGCATCAGCTAAATGTCTGTAAATCTGAGCTGGAAAACCCCCCACTAATTCCAGTTTCTCCATTCCAGGGCCACACTAATGTTACAGGGCATCTGTGGATTCAGAAGGGTCACCGTGCTGCTCTCTGTGTGAAATGACAGCTGCTAAATCACCTAAATCCTAATTAATGATAAACTTCTACCTGAAAGAGATCAAATACGCATCAAAGGATGAGGAACTTACTAGCTACGACGATAGGATGTGATACATTACCTTGTTATGCCACTAGGTGGAGACTGTCCAATTTTGTACATTGAAGCAGTTTAGAAAAGCCATTTAAGGCTGAGAAAGTTGGTATATTTCTCTTTTTCCAGATAACAATAGTTAAACAATTAAAATGGAGCTAGAGAAACCCAAGAAGAGTTGGTTTTTTAGAGTTAGATCGCTTCTGCATCACCTCCTCTTTGGACCATGGTGAAGGTCCTCCAGGTAGTTCTGTCTCTCGATAGTGTGACCCCGTGATGAGTTGAACACTGCAGATAGGAACAGGGCTCTCAGATAATTCACATTTATGCAAAAATCCCCCCCAGTGTGGCATGAAAACAAGAGACTTACAATGCACAGCCTCCGCCGGGTCCATCCCCTCCACGTCGATCAGATACCTGCAGGTCCCACACAGCAGTTAGATGGCCCGACTCTAGCTTTTCCTGCTCATGCTGCAGGTGTGTCTGTGTACGTACCTGCAGATCAGGTAGCCGGTGCGGTTCAGTCCGTGGGTGCAATGGACTCCGATCAGCTTGTCTGGAAGAGAACTCAGCATGTTTAACCAGATCAAATATTTTAAAGTGATAAAAATCGAAAGACAATCAATGGCCATGTGAAACGCTTTTTCTTATTATACCAATAATTGATTTAAAAGCTTTAATCCCATTGTGAAAAAAATGCCACAAAAAAACTGTTATTTAGTTACAAGTAAATAAATCAAAGGTTAATTACTCCTTTATGTAGAAATTTTAAAAATTTTAATAGAATTTTAGACTTCATTCTCATTAATTCCCTTCACTGTTGTACTCCTGTTTTTCTCCCTTGCTCAGTCGTCCTCTCACCATTGTCCTTGTTGTCTTGGAGGAACCTGTGCACAGTGCGCTTGAAGCTCAGGATGGTAGCATCGCTGGGAACCTCATGACCCGCTGTAAAGATCTTCACGCACAGCAGCGACTGAGGCACATCCTACACAAAAACACAGGAAACACAAAACTAGACATGAAGGAAATATTCAGAAACTGTTCAGGGCTGCTGCTGATTCTAGATCCGCATGGAGGAACCAGATCAAGGTTTATTTTATCTCAATTTAAAACTTTGTCGTTCAACAGAAACATCTAATTGTATCCTCAGCAAATTAACAGCCCAATGGAAGCTCACAGTGGCTCACTAAATATAAAGAGTTAGGATCAGGGGCGGTTCTAGACAGGGGCCAACAGAGGCCTGTGCCCCTGTAGAACTGTTCCTGGCCCCTGTTATGGCCCCTGTACTAAAAACATGATATTACATTTCTTAGGATGATAAATGCTGACAAAGATACCGTGATTGACTGGTCATTTTGATCAGTAGTATTTTTTTCGTTTATGTTTTTACCCAATAATAAAATATCAAAATAATTAAAAAAATAAAAAAAAACATTAAAAAATAACAATAATTAAGCTATTTCACGTTAAGCTCCCGCTGTATTGAGAAAAGATCAGGGGTCTACAACCTGGAGTTCCAGAGCCACAATTGGCTCTTTGGCTTACTTAATATAAAAGATGAAATGTTGACCTGATAAGTCCTGCCCCCCATCTTTTGTCCTGTGCCCCTGTGAAAAAACACTGGCCCCACCCTGGCACCCCTGCTAAATTTGGTCTAGAACCCCCACTGGTTAGGATACCTGTCTGATTGAATCAAAGCTGCACACTTCCATAATCGTGTCTACCGTTTTGCTAAGTGACAATTTTAAATGATAGATTTTTCTAAACGAAGGATGAAATCTCAAAACTTATTAGTTTTATCCTAATTAAGGAAGTCAAAATATTGTCATATCGAAATGAATCATATTTTCATCATCTTAACTAGATAGAACCCTCTGCCTCCCAAAGAGGTTGCTATGGTATCAAATACTTTTCTTATTATTAGAGATGCAAACCAACAATCAAACTTACAATCAACTATTGATTAATAGTTAAATAGATTAAAGTTTGTTTTGTGCAATTAACGGTTATCTGCTTAGACGGACCTTCTTTAGGTGTTGTAGTGTGGCCATCATCCAGAAGAGGGCGTTGCTGCTCATGCCAGGAGCCAGACCCCAGTAGTTGTAAAACAAAGAACCTGTTCTGGCGCCTACATGCCAGCAGAACAACGTGAAACGGTCCAAACAGAGTCCGCTTTGTTTGGGATTATTTTGCTATTTAATGATGACAGATGTACAAAATCTTCTTTATTAGATTTTGTTTTGAACTATAAACACTCAACAAGCACCTTAAGCTCCCACCATTGCAGCACCATTGACCGTGCTGCATGGTGGTGCAGCGTCAGCTTCTCAACCAAAACTCACTGATGTGCTCGGAAGAAGAGGATGTGATGCAAAAATGTATAAGATGATTAAAAAAAAAGACGTGATGCCACAAACACAGTTGATGGAGAGGGTTTTCGTGAAGATTATAATGTTTCACATATTTCATTCTATTCATCTTATTTGTTCCCATTGAGTAACCTAATAGGTTCATGTTTATTAAGTCAGTATTTAATACAGGTGCCATGGTAAATTGTTAATGTTTCTTTTTAAATTCAACATAAAAACGAGCCCTTCATGTTATTGAAAGAATCTCTTGAGACAAGAGGAAACTCAGATTTTTAAGAAAATGGCTGCTTATCAGTTAGTTGTTATCAATCGGTAAGGTCAATCAACTATAGACTAACTCATTAATTGATAACTTGCATCCCTACTTACTATCGGTACTGAGTTTTACCCTAGTGTACTGAGTTCTATTTCATCCCTCCTGACCGCCAGAGGCGGTGCTGAAAGCACTGAATGTTCCCTTCGGGCATGCGCAGTTCGAGTAATTATACCAACAGAGTCACACCTGTGACGCCGGATGACCACTCGGAGGCTATATAGCCTGCTGTCATCCTTGGCTCTGTTCCTTTTTTCTTCTCGCAAGCGGTTCGCTAACTTCCCCGTTGTGTGACGCCCCAACGCGCGGAGTTGCGGTTTTTCCTCCGCCCTCCCAGGGCTGCAACGGGTTGATTGTGGAAGTTCTTTGGAAGGTAAGTAAGCTGTTTGTTGGTGACGGTAGCGTTCGCGCCCCCTCTCCCAGCTCACGGCTTTTCGTTACCCTGTTACCTACAGCTGGGGCTGTTGATTGTGTACGGCTAATGTTGTTAGCCCATTTCGGTTTACCAGTTTATACCTGGTGACGGCAGCGTGTTCGCCCCCTCTCCCAGTGTGACTAATAAGTTAATTTACCGAGGTCTAAAGACGACTAACGTTGTTAGTTATTTGGTTTATCAGTTTATACCGGTGACGGTAGCGTGTTCGCTCCCTCTCCCAGTGCGACCAAAATCATTTACCGAAGTTGTGTACGGCTAATGTTGTTAGCCCATTTCGGTTACCAGTTTATACCTGGTGACGGCAGCGTGTTCGCCCCCTCTCCCAGTGCGACTAAGTTAATTTACTGAAGTGTAAAAGACGGCTAACGTTGTTAGCGCCTTTGATTTATTGGTTTTATACCTGGTGACGGTAGCGTGTTCGCCCCCTCTCCCAGTGTGACTAATAAATTGATTTATTCAAGTGTGAAGTACGGCTAATGTTGTTAGCCCATTTCGGTTTACCAGTTTATATCTGGTGACGGCAGCGTGTCCGCCCCCTCTCCCAGTGTGACTAATAAGTTGATTTACCGAGGTCAAAAAAAAAAAAAAAACGACTAACGTTGTTAGCTCCTTTTGGTTTACCAGTTTATACCTGGTGACGGCAGCGTGTTCGCCCCCTCTCCCAGTGTGACTAATAAGTTGATTTACTCAAGTGCGAAGTACGGCTAACGTTGTTAGCGCCTTTAATTTATTGGTTTTATACCTGGTGACGGTAGCGTGTTCGCCCCCTCTCCCAATATCAGCCTCCTTGTGTTTGCAGCCTATTTCTTGGCTCTGCCATAACTGGTGACGGCTGCGTTCGCGCCCCCTCTCCCGATTTTAGCGCATTTTCATTTAATTGGGTTGAGCATTGCCGACCTTAGACATGGATGGCTTCCATAGCTGCAGGGATTGTGGGGCTGCCCTCCAGGCAGAGGATGGCCACGACCTGTGCCCTACCTGCCTTGGACATGAGCACCTTGTGGAGGCGTTGTCCGAGAACCCCTGCATGAATTGCAGTTTCATGCCACATGCAGTGAGGGTGGCCCGGTTGGCACAGTTGTGCCCCCAGGAGGGTTCTGACCTTCCGCCCTCTGGACAGGTGGATCCCCCCAGGCGTTCTAAGCGCCGTGGTGGGTCTGCGGTCTCAGCACCCCCTCCTCGGAGGAGACGGGCCAAACTTGACCAGGGCCTGGCCACAAGGGTGGAACAGTTGTCAGCGGAGTTGGCAGAGATGAAGTCCTTGCTGCAGACACATCGGTCTGATACCTCTCTTCCAGTGGCTGGGCTCTCCTCCCCACCCATGCCTGAACTAGTTGCGGAGGAGGACGTCATATCTCTGGCTGCCTCTGCTTCTCATTTCAGAGATGAGGAGGAGGCAGGGTCCTCTCAAGCCTCTGACAATGGGTCGTTTTCATCCCGGAGTGCAGTTGGGGAGGCCAGTGACAGTTCCATGCGGGATGTCATGTCCATGGCCCTGAAGCAGCTGCAGCTAGAACTCCCGCAAGGAGAGGTGTCCGACTCCGGGAGTGCCTTTTTCAGGCGCGGACGGGCCCCTACTCCATTTTCTGTACCTCCATCAGAGGAGTACCTTAAGGAGTTGCACGCTTGCTGGCGGGACCCGAGAGCGTTATCACGGCTCTCCTCAGACGGTCGGGTGTTGGCTGCCATGCACGAGTCGGTGAAAGCCGGCCTGGACCGTATGCCAGCAGTTGAACCAGCTGTTGCTTCACTGATTGTGTCACCAGATGAGGCCCTACGTCCTGAGGTCAGGTGCCCACGGACTCAATGCCGGGTTACAGATGACCTCTTGTGTAAGGCATACAATGCAGGAGCGCGTGCGGGACGTCTTGGCAACTCCCTGGCGCACCTCATGTTCGCCCTCTCTACATCCGTTCAGGATGCTGGTGGTGCAGCTGCAGCGGTTGGCTTTAGTGACGCAGCGTTGCAGGCCTTTGCGCTGATGACCAGAGAGCTCGGTCGAGTCATGTCATTCCTTGTCCAAGCTCGTAGACAGGTCTGGCTTGCACAGTCTCCTCTCACGGAGGCTTGCCGTAGGACCCTCAGGGGTGTCCCGGTCGTGCCAGGGGAGTTGTTTGGGTCAGCTGCCCTGGAGGCACTGGAGCGGACTATTCAGGCGCGTCAGACCAGCCAGCAGCTTTCTGGCCTTCGCAGGAGCGTACCCCCCTTTCCTCAGCGTTCAGGGCGCCCTGCTACTACCCCCAGCGTTCGGCCACGGCCTCAGACTGGTGATGGATCTGGTGGTTCCTATCCCCGTGATCTGCGGCAGAGACCCAGCAGGGACTTTCGTAGGCCAGTCGGCCGCCCAGCTAGACCGACCCGGGCCTCAGATCCTGGACGTCCTCCCCCCAGGGCTCCCAGAGGCCGAGGGGATAGAAGATGACGCCACCGGGCCAGCCGTGGGACATTTTTCCCATCAGCAGCTACGTTTCTGGGCTGCTCACTCTGTGGATCCATGGGTGGTTGCCACCCTAACCCATGGCTACAGACTCCAGTTCCGACGGCGGCCCCCTCTCTCACGCCGGGTCAAAATGACCATTATCACCGACCCGGTGAAATCCTTGGCACTAGACCAGGAGCTTTCCGCCCTCCTAGCCAAGGGAGCAATCGAGGCTGTGGATCCTCTGCGGCAACCCAGAGGCTACTATTCCACGTACTTCCTCGTGGCAAAGAAGACTGGCGGTTTTCGCCCCGTTCTAGATTTAAGGGGACTCAATCAGTACCTGAAAGTCCTTCCATTCCACATGCTCACCACAGCAGAGGTCCTTCAGACTGTCGTGGCAGGGGATTGGTTTACGTCAGTAGATCTGACAGATGCCTACTTCCATGTACCTATTGCGGCAGAACATCGCCGCTTTCTCAGGTTTGCTTATCAGGGTCGCCATTGGCAATTCCGGGTGCTCCCATTCGGGCTCTCCCTTTCCCCGAGGGTGTTTACTCGTTGCGTGAAAGCGGCCCTCTCTCCTCTGCAGGCCTCCGGAGTAAGGATTCTGCCATACCTGGACGACTGGCTTCTCTGTGCTCCCACTCAGGTAGCTGCCTCTCGGGATACGTCCCGGCTTCTTCTACAGGTGTCACGGTTGGGCCTCAAAGTCAACCTTGCAAAGAGTTGTCTGGTTCCATCTCAGACAACCACCTTTCTTGGGATGCATCTGGACTCCACTACCATGAAGGCCCGTCCGTCTGTTCGCAGGGTGGACGACATACTCCAGTTTGTCGGTCGATTCAGGCTGGGCAGGCAGTTTCCTTACAGCATCTTCCTGCGAATGCTGGGCAAACTGACATCGGTCACTCGTGTCGTGCCCTTGGGTTTGCTCCTTCTGCGCCCTTTGCAGCGGTGGCTCAACAGCTTTCACCTAGATGCCAGGCTGCACAGACGTCACAGGCTCATGGTGACGAGGCTGTGCCTCCGTGCCCTAGCTCATTGGCAGGACAGGACCCTCTTGTCCTGTGGCGTTCCAATGGGGTTAGTGGTGTCTCGAAGGGAAGTGGTCACCACGGATGCCAGCCCCAAGGGCTGGGGCGCCGTGTGGCAACACAGAGCGGTTCGGGGTCTCTGGGGACCAAGGGAGCGCACCGAGCACATAAACGTGCTGGAGCTGCGGGCTGTGCACATGGCCCTCAGGTGCCTTCTGCCCCACCTAGAAGGACGGCATGTGTTGGTTCGAACGGACAACACCTCTGTTGTTTACCATATCAACCACCAGGGAGGCACCAGGTCAGCACGTCTCCTGGAGGTGTCCAGGGATCTCCTGGAATGGGCGTTTCCCCGTCTGTCCACCCTGCGCGCAGCATATCTACCAGGGCGGCAGAACCAGGTTGCAGACTCTCTATCCCGCCAGGCACCTGCTCCGGGAGAGTGGTCTCTTCACCGCGACGTAGTGCGCAAGATCTGGAACCTCTTTGGCCAGGCAGAGGTAGATCTGTTTGCCACAAAGGAGTCAACCCAGTGCCCCCTATGGTATTCCCTGACAGGGGTCGGGGGCGCACTGGGCCAGGATGCGCTGGCTCATCCATGGCCACAGGTTCTCCTGTATGCCTTTCCACCCCTCTCGCTGATTTGGCCTACTCTACGGAGGGTTCTCGAGGGAGGCCACAGGGTGTTGCTGGTAGCTCCGTTCTGGCCAGCACGCCCATGGTTCCCGCTGCTTCGGAGTCTGTGTCTCAGTACTCCATGGCGTCTTCCAACAAGGAGGGACCTGCTGTCTCAGTTGGGGGGACAGATATGGCACCCCAACCCTCAACGTCTCCAGCTGTGGGTCTGGCCCCTGGGAGGCTGACTGGGTGTTCAGAACCTGTCAGACACACCATTTTGAGTGCTAGGGCGCCCTCCACTAGGCTGCAGTATGACAACAGATGGCGTCTTTTTTCTCAGTGGTGCTCTGCCCACAATGAGAATCCGGTTACCTGCTCGGTGCCCACAATTCTGGAGTTCCTCCAGTCTCTCCTTGATAAGGGCCGCTCTCCTTCGACCCTTAAGGTGTATGTTGCGGCAATTTCATGTCGTCACCTACCTGTCGACGACCGTACAGTAGGGCGCCATGATCTGGTCTCTCTTTTTCTGCGCGGTGCTCGTAGGTTACGCCCGCTGCCGGCTCCACGAGTGCCCGATTGGGACCTACCATTGGTTCTTGCGGCCCTGTGCCATTCTCCATTCGAGCCTTTGGCACAAGCGGACCTCAAGTGGCTTTCTTGCAAGACCGCCTTTCTGTTGGCTATCGTGTCGGCTAAGAGAGTCAGTGAGTTACATGCTCTCTCTGTCAGCCCTACATGTATCAGGTGGGCTTCAGATGACTCCGGTGTTACCCTGTGGCCTAATACTGCATTTGTGCCTAAGGTGTTGTCTCCTTTTCACCGTAACGAGCCATTGCAGTTGGCTCGGTTTCAGCCCCAGTCAGGTGCAACCGAGGGGTCTGAGTTATTGTGCCCAGTAAGGGCATTGGAAGCATATATTTCGGCCACCGCAAGTCTAAGACGCTCAGACCAGCTTTTTCTGTGTTATGGGGGTCCGAGGTTAGGCTACCCTCTTTCCAAGCAGCGTCTGTCTCATTGGATAGTGAGTGCCATCTGCCACGCCTACGCTGTAGGTCGCCGCTCCCTGCCAGTCAGGGTGAGGGCACATTCCACCAGGAGCGTCTCTGCTTCCTGGGCGGCTTTGAGAGGGGTCCCTCTGGAAGCAATATGTGCTGCTGCATCATGGGCTTCCCCGACCACCTTCACGAGGTTCTACAACGTCAATGTGACTGTCCCTCATCCACTGGGTCAGGTCCTTTTACAAGGTTCTGCTGGGCCCTCTCAGTGAGATATGTGCTCAGGATTCCTTGTGACATAGTTGGCATTAGTCATTCAGTGCTTTCAGCACCGCCTCTGGCGGTCAGGAGGGATGAAATAGAACGAAAGTTACGTATGTAACTACGGTTCTATGAATCCCGGATGACCGCCAGAGCTTCTCTGTCACTCAGAATCCTTGCTTCTGCGAGAAGATTCTGTAGGAACAGAGCCAAGGATGACAGCAGGCTATATAGCCTCCGAGTGGTCATCCGGCGTCACAGGTGTGACTCTGTTGGTATAATTACTCGAACTGCGCATGCCCGAAGGGAACATTCAGTGCTTTCAGCACCGCCTCTGGCGGTCATCCGGGATTCATAGAACCGTAGTTACATACGTAACTTTCGTTTTACCCTAGTGTGTGCTTGTACTTGCAGCTGACATGAGAACATATTTTTCATATTTTACCACCAAAGTGTAAAGTGAGGAGCTTTTTTGGACCTCGCGTTTTTCTGAGCTAGGGGTTGGGTTTGGGACTACGGTGTCAATATGGCTTAGGTGAGAATTAGGGTCTGGTAATGGTTAGGGTAAGGCCCTAGAATTGGTTAAAAATTAATGGAAGGTCCTCAGTAAGCATTAAAACAAGGATATGTGTGTGGTGTGTGTCTAGCGTGTGCTCACCTGCAGTTTGTAGTAACGTGTGGTGAAAGTCAGATCGATGATCAGCCCCAGCTCTTGGTCGTCTTGTTTCAGAGCATCCAGCAGCTCCCAGGGCCCAAACACCTCAGCGCTGGGAAGCATCCGAGTCAATGCCTAGGCAGGAGCAAACAGAGTGTCTTACTGGGGAACACAGACCCGGTTCTGTTTCCACAAAGCTCACTGTGACACATTGCTCACCTGTTTCAGAGGCACTTTGAAGGCAATGAAGCGAGTCCCTTTCAGCCTCTTCCCCACAGCGGTGTAATCCTGCCATCTGTCAGAGACAAACTCCCAGTTAGACCGCCTTGCTCTGTCTTCAGAACTGTCTCGGCTTCTTTGGCTTCATTTGTTCCACAAATCACCAAACTGCACAGCGCTACAGGTAGCTTCTGACCCAGGCCTGTGTTAAAGGGCCATTTCCGTTTCTTTGGTATTTGGACTAACAGATCGACTCCACAACAACATCTACAACAGCCAGATTTCTGAAACCAGACCCCAACTGTCCAACACTAAATACAGATTCCTAAAGCTTGGTTTTTTATTTTTTTTTACATAGTTCCTCTGTGTTTTAGGGTCGTCACGATACAAAAACTTCAAACTCGATATCGATACCCAGGAAAATATTCGATACCCGATACCATTTCGATACCATGGGTATAAAAAGATGACTCACCTTTTTCGATCTCAACATGGAACATGCTTTCTCAACAGAGTCATAGATGCTAGTTAAATAAGTGTGCAAATAAATGCTAAATAAATAACCAAAATATAACACATGCCTAGTAGCATGCTAGTCACAGCTAATCACACAACATGATTGCAGACCATCGGTCGCGCTACCATCGCAGTGTTTCCCGCAGCACTATCTTGGCGTGGTGGCCGCCTCGCCAAACTCACGCTACCGCCTCGCCAATATTCCAAAAAAACGAACTCCATATGCTTGCATGTTTATTTGACATTAACACGCAGTTTTTTGTTGTTGCTTTCTTGCGTGCATATAGTGAATGGCAGGGAAAAAACAGGCAAAAATACATGGATACTTTGAAGCGAGAAGCAGGTCGACTTCACCGTCGGTCATCCGCGCAAAACTTGTTCCGGCCGACAACTCACCGCCTTGCCTAAGCAAACTCCTGCGGGAAACACTGCATCGGTAATGCATTTAATGTATTAAATTGTTAACATGAACTTTACTTCAGTAGGTTGTCGGGTTTCATCATGAAGACCAGGGTATCGGTCTTTGAGATGTTTGCCCAAGTTTGTTGTGCTGCTCGACTTTGTTGACACTAGTTTAATTGTTTGCAAAATATTTAGCGTTGATACCATGACAAATTAGTACTGTATCCGGATACAGCGTTTGGGTATGGATACTTTTCAGAGTATCAATATTTTTTGGAAACCTTACTGCATTTACAAAAAAAAGCGGTTCTATAAGTTGCTGGAGTCTCTAAACACAAGATCCCTGTACATTTCAAACCCAACAGGACCCTCAGACAGAGGCTGGTCCAACCTAAGGACAATAGGGAGTGGGATCCGCGTTGCATTGTGGGACGTGGCGGCCATGTTGATGGCTACGAGAACGTTAACATAACTCTGACATAACGTTGTTGAACGAAGAGACTTAGAAGTAGAGTTGAGAAAGAATAGATAGAAAAAAGATTATTTTTTTTTTGCATATCGGACGTCTTTGGCTACCTTGTTTGTGGTGTGAGCGCCTATACTTCAGAACAGTTCCGAAGCTACAAATCCTTGGAGTCTCATGTGCAGTTCATGAATGGATGGGTTCAGGAGCTGCAGATCATAAAGCCAGCAAACGGTGGGAACACAGTAATTCGTACAAAGGTAAGCTGTGTTCAGACGGGCTCTGGCACCTGCTAGTTTAGTAACTGCTAATCGTTGGTGCTAACAACCACTCACGCATGTAATGTACTTTTAACTAGCTGCTATGTGTTTCAAAGGTGTAGTCAGTAACGTTAACTGGCAACCCTCCCTAAACCCTCCGGGTTTCTCACATATTTGAGCCTTTTCCCGTCTCTGGGCGCGCCTTTTCTCATGGCGATCATGTGTTGCGCTGTTACAGCCCACAATATAGCAACGGTTTACCATGGTTGAAATCAAGTTAAGGTAAAATTAATCAAATTAAAAACACGGCTGAGAACGAGTACAGTACGCAGTAGTCATAGGCAGTAGTCTGAGTAGCGGTAAAGGAGGCAATCAACATGGCGGCCATGCAAAGTAATTACGTCATGACGCCCACACCCTATACCCCCAAGCCTAAGATGAGCGGAGAGGTGTATGCAGTTCAGTGCAGTGAGGAAAGTTCTGATCTTTATGTTGGAGAAACCAAACAACCTCTCCACAGACGCATGGCTCAACACAGGAGGAGCTTCCTCCTCAGGACAAGACTCTGCTGTCCACCTGCACCTCAAGGACAAATGACACTCTTTTTGAGGACCAAAATATTCACATTTTGGACAGAGAAGCAATGGTATGAGATGAGTGAAGGAAGCCATTTACGTAAAGCGAGAAAAAAAAAAACTTTAGACAGGGACTATGTCTCCCGGCTGGCCTGGGAACGCCTTGGGATTCCCCCGGAGGAGCTGGCCCAAGTGGCCGGGGAGAGGGACGTCTGGGCTCCCCTACTGAAGCTGCTACCCCCACGACCCGACCCCGGATAAGAGGGAGAAGACGGATGGACAGACTTTAGACAGAGGAGGAGGGCTCAGGTTTCAACTTTCACAGCTTACAACACAGCAATAGATTTGATTCCTGATAAGTTTCACCCCAGTTCACACCTCCATGCATGTGACCACATTTCTCCTGTGAGCCAGGCAAATGATGAGTCTAACGACTCTTCATCGAGAGAGGCTATCAGTTCCAGTACACGTGAATCTAAACTCTAAAAAGGCCTCCCAGCAGGCCCATAAAGCTTGGAACTCCACACTAAAGATATTTTGAATTGAGAAAGCTTCCTGAATGGGAAGCAAACGTCTTCAGCTTCAGAATAGAAGTCCAGTTGTTTAGTTTTTTACCTCTTTTTTTGATTGATCATGACCTGGATGACTGAGAATCTTCACCAACAGTTTAGAATAATCGGCTAAACGTCAGGGTCATCTGCTTTGATAACATAAACACGAATCGTTCTGTATTTTCTGCTGGACTGTAAACCTCTCTCCCCAATAAAGAGACAGCTTCCAGCTGAAGAACGAACTGATGTCGTGATTAATTTGCTCAAAGTTCCCCCTAATGAATCTGAGAGAGGTCCATGCGGAGGTTTGCCGCTGATTGGCGCATACACAACAAAAAATATCTGTGGAACGATAAGACTTCCTTCGTCGTGCATCAACAACCAGACTAAAGCCTGCTGAGGATGAGGAGGAGCACAGCTCTTCACCCGGCCGGACCCCTCTCACCTGTCCGGGATGTCGTTCTTCCTGTGCGGTCGGGACATGGTCGCAGCTTCCCGGCTTGTTTGCCGTGTATTTAAAAGTTCTAAAGCCTGTAAAACGCCGCCTGGAACCGCGTGAAGAGCAGCAGGAGCGCAGGAAGCGGTTAACACGGAGCCATTCTTCTAAAAAGCCCGACACACATCACGTCCTGTCCGCCTCGGTCCGGACGCAACTGCTCCTCATGCTCAGCGGCCAGCCTTTCTGATGACAAAAAGTAAAACTAAACTCAGCCGGACACAACAGCAGGCGCATTTAACTGACGTCACAAGGAGGTTCCGGTGCGTCTTCTTCCCATAGATTGTATTGGGGGTTAAACAAATGTAAGGTGCGCATTACCGCCATCTATTGGTAGGGAGTTTGTTGCAAACTGCTCATTCTATTAATCTGCTGGTATTCATAAGCATGTCCTATTTTTAAAAAAAACGTAATTAGCATTTGAATAACTTTACTTCCTGGTTCTTTTTGTGGTATATTTATTGCATTAAATGTTTCTTTAATCTTTCTAAATTCTATCATACATCTTTCCCTCATATTCAACACACTAAAATTACGAATGAATTGCAAATAGCGTACTGTTGAGTCATGTATGTCCAAATCTTAATCTTCTCTTCTGCTCTCCATTTCTCATCTCTCTCATTCTCTTTTGGATCTTAATAATACCATCATCTAGTGTTTTTTCATCAATCCATTCATTCTACCACTTCTCCATTAGTTATTGATCAGTTATATTTTTCCATCTGATTTGCATGTAGTTACTGTGAAGTTAAATAGTTTTTAGCCCTTTTTGCTGTTTTATTTCTTTCAACCCCAAAGCGTGCTGGAAGCCATAAAAATGTAACTGCTGATCCCATCTTTTTTATCCTAATAACGTTTGCTGTATGTCTAACAAAATGTCCCATCTGCTCTCTGTTTCATTGCCCCCTGGTGGCAAGCATGTGGTGTTGCAGAGACCATCATCTGCTCAGGTGGATGCTGTAGATCTGCTAGTAGACAGCAGGAGAGAAAAAGAAGACAATGTTCCAGTTAAAGAAAATAAACTTCCATAAATACCTAACGAATAACATTATAGCTCAGTCAATTCTTTGACATTTTAGTTAAGACAAAAAGAAAGAAAGAAAGAAAGAAAGAAAGAAAGAAAGAAAGAAAGAAAGAAAGAAAGAAAGAAAGAAAGAAAGAAAGAAAGAATAAAAAGAAAGAGAATTATTCCTGTATTCATAAATAAACAAATGCATTAATAAATACTTCTGTGTGTCCATGACTTCAGGGAATTTCGTAAAAGTTTTAGTCAAGTCAAAGTTCCCTAACAGGGCTCCTGAGTTCTAAGAGTTCTCTTCATGCTGACAGTTCCCTCTAAAGCTCCTAAAATCTCAGACCTTCTAGCATATCAACTATTCTGTTGACTGACAGTTTAAACAAACTTAGAAAACAATTTTTTTCCCTCATATCTGATACTTGCATGCATTTATTTATTTGTAGTTTTGATCTGAATGCATGTTCCATTCTTTATTTATTTAGATACAGCTGTATTCAGGTGTTCAGACAGAAACACACCTGTCAACATTTCATTTCACCTTGAGGATAAAATACTTTCTTGATTCATTGATAATTATACTTATATTAAATTTGAATTTATTCTAATAACAAAAATATGTTTGAAAATAATACATACAATCATGTTCATTACATTAGAATATTTTTGAAAAGTTCATTTATTTTCATAACTCCATAATTGAATAAAACCCATTGTATTGCTTATTACACACAGACCGCCATTATTAGGCATCTTTTCCAGTTAATTTTGATGATTTCTGCTCACAGCTAATGAAAACACAACATCTAAGGTTAGAATATTAAATTGGACCAATAAAAACATTTTAATACAGAAATGTGGACTTTATAAAAAGGATTTTTAATACCTGACTGAGGTTTGTTATTTTTAAAAGGAGCTTTTAATCTGACAAACAATCCTCATCAGGAAGCATTTTCTAATGTATTGAATTTGATTCTATAAATCAATAGTTTTTATTACCATCTTTATAAACCACTTCGAATTATTGTCTTGAAGTATTTGTAAAACACAGTACTGTATAATGGTATTAGTAAATTTCACAATATTTAAAAAGATTTTACATAATCACATTTTTGTATTAATCTCTAGCCTTAATAGGAAATTACAGCAGCTTTATAAAAACACATATGTTAACCTGTAACTAAAATTTTGTCGAATCAATAAACATGTCTAACTTAACACAAATCAAAATAACCAGATTAAGATGCTGATTAAAACAGCAGAGGAGCTAATTACTCTGCGTAACCTAAGGGAGTCTAACTATAAGCTTTATTAGAAACCTCTAAAACCACCACTAACTGTGCAGTCTGAGAGGGACGTGCTGGAAAGATAAGCATAAACCTGGTTGTTCACAGCAGGAAATGTTTGAAACTGTCTTTATTGCAGATTTTTTTATCTCTGGTTTCAGTTTCCATAGAAGGCGTCGCAGTCAGGAACAGCAAGATTCCTCTGTTTCGTTATGTGTCAACACAAATATTCCCAGAAAACTTTGCGCTGACGTGTTCCGACGGATCAGAAGGTTTCCGCCTGAGTGAAGTGTTGAGAAAAGCTCTGGTGGACAGCTTTGACGACAGGCTGTGATGGAACGAATGCTGAGCTTAATCAGATGTGACACAACCGAGTGCACTCGGAGTAGATCCCCGCTGAGCCTTCTCTATTTTTCCTTCCAAAGACAAGTGCTGTGCCACCTAATAAGTTGAAAAAGGCCCAGCTTTAAATCTGCTTCACAGCCTGTAGAACGGCTGAGTCGAGGTGGGCAGAGGAGTACGTGTAGATTTTCTATCACCGATTAAACAAATAATAGCATTGCAGTAATGTGACTACTTGGCATGTGACTTTACAACCTAACCTGTGAGGAAACTCCATATAGGGTGTGCTTCTCAAACAGGTGTGGCTAGAGCTTTACTGCCCTGCTTGGAGTTTAAATGGAGAGTGATGCCCAGACTCAAAGTCTAACAGTGATACTGCACACATTCAAGCTGCTACACAGCGTTCCACCTGGACAACCATCCCACTCATGGAACTCATGGAAGGAAGCGAGGAGCGCAACCGGGCCGTGGTGATGTCTGTGGCAAAATTTAACCATGGGGTGCCCTTGGGAAAGAGGCCTGGGGCCAACCGGGATGCCAAGTCGCTCCACCGCAGCCTGAGCAAGCTAGGCTTCAAGGTGGATCTGCACAGCGACCTGAGCAGCGAGGAAATCTACCAGCTGTTTTCTGAAGGTAACAGATTTATACATTCCCGCCGGTTTTTACTTTCCAATTCTTTGCATCCATGCAGTTTCCCTTTTACCACAATAAGGGAGAGGATGTCATTAGATCCTGTTTTTAGATCTAATGACTAAAAACTTCTTCATTGCACGTAATATGCAGTTGAAATAATGATGGAATATCTCCTTTTGAATTTACAAGCAAAAAAAAAATATCTTGAGAATGCAGAAAAATCTCTGTTTGATGGTTGTTTTCACAAGGAAACGCGGTTTTGAGGCCTGTCATACAGTTCTGGAGAAATTCACACTACTGCAAATGTTCTTATGAAATCTGCACCTCCCCATAACAGCCATTCTATTTCAGTCCGTTGAATCGAAACCGAGTCCCGCATCCACATTCTACCTAAGGAGTAGTGATCCGGTGATCGCCTGAGCCCAACAGCACCGTGGCAGATGGCTGGATGGAGAAAAATGTAGTTTCTTTGGGATGTTTAAGGTCCAAAAAGTTTTAATTTGGACATTTTGTCATTTACTGCAAATAAATGCTTGAGTTGAGCAAATATAGCTATAGAATTGGGAGAAATGGAGTCAATAATAAAAGAAGAATGTTAATTTTACCCAAAACACAAAGCTGAATTACATAAAAGTAAGATTTTGAAGGTGTCTCTTAAAGAGTTATACGTCTATGTAAAATATGAAGTGGGTTAATAAAGTAGACGTGGCAGGGCTGAGCCTCGGAGAACACCTGCTCCATTTTATTCCACCCCTCTCAGTGATCACGGGACCAACTTTAAGGGCCTAAAACCTCAAAGCCCCATATATTTCTCCGAATGAGGGTTTGCACTAGAACTCCTTCCTGGACCTGGAGAACCTGTTTATTGGGCGTGAAATTCCCAATAAACCTCAAATCTTGTTAAGTATAGACCTTAAATCTTATCCAACAGCCTAGTCGGTAGGAGGTTCCTATAACACTCAGAACATTGGCGCCTACTCATGACTGAACACCTTTCTGACTTATGGTATTGAAAAAACTACCAACAGAAATTTAGGACTCTTATGTAACGTTTCTCCTATTACTAAGTTGGATCTGGTAAGACAGAAGAGAAAACAGCAGAAAATTATCTTTAGCTCATTTATTCTAGCTTCCATTCCCTTTTCAGTGTGGGACATTAAATCAGAAACTGAAAATGTCTTTCCAACTCAGATAGAGAGCAAACTCAATGTTCAGACGGAGTTTATGTCATTTTATCACTAGCAGATAAAGCTTTACAGCCCCATGATTGATTGAAAAACAGGAAAGAGAAGGGCAGGAACAACCTGTGACACGTTTCCCATGAATGCTACCTGTTTAACATGCAGCCCTACACTTGAACGGCTGTTACACAGAAAGTAGCAGTGAGTGTGTCTATTCTTGACTTTTTGAACATTGTGTACATTCACATGACGCTTGTTGCTGGACCTGCTCCCTGTCAGTGACAGTCAGTGAGTGATACCTCTAATGACTGGCTTTGTGTCTGTCTGCTGCAGAGAGCAAGCGGCCTGTGAAGGACTGTTTCCTTGCTGTACTTTCGTCCCACGGGGAGGAGGGCTGCGTGTTCGGAGCAGATGGGGAGCCCGTCTGGCTGTCTCGTATCTTCACGTACTTCGACAATGCATGCATGGAGAAAAAGACCAAACTGTTCCTCATACAAGTATGCCTTCTTCATTCTTGGCAAACAGGACAACCGTGAAGATTTCATCAGAAAATAATGTACAACATCTCAGGCTGACGTGTTCTCTGTTGATTTGATGGGTCTCCGCTCTAACCTCACAGGCCTGCCGGGGAAAAGCTCTGGATGATGGAGTGGAGGTGGATTCCTGTCAGCAGCCACCCGACGGCAACTTCTCACACTATTTCTCTATCCCGGTGGATACAGCTGTGATGTTCGCCACAGCACCAGGTGAATATGCAGCTGTGCTATGAAAACCTTTGTCTAACCACTTAACAGAGATAAACAGAACCTCCAAAAGACTGACCTCCAGCATGACGCTTACATGATCACATGAAAACATTCTATAGAAACCCTCACATTATTCTCAATGGACACTCACCAAAGCCAGGCTGCGTCCAGAGCTCTCTCAGACACCTCCACAAAATGATGAGCCAAGCAGCCTTCTAAGTGATCACCACACGCTCCCAAACGCCTTTAGACAATAACTAAACCTTATTATTGCAACAAATGCTCTCCAGACTAATGGAAATTGAGTGAAATTTTCTCACTGTTCCTTTTCTGTCAACACATCTACATGCCAAGATTGAACCCACTCCTTTGGGAGCAGCAGGGAGCATTCTGGGGCCAAGGGTCTTGCTTAGGGACCCAGATTGGCAGTCTGTAGGTTTTAAAAAAGGGAACGTGCATCCCTCCCAGGAAGCAAGCGCCCTGCTCCAACACTGGGTCAGAACATCCGGCATGTTCTTTGAAACTCAACAACACCCACATGTGTGCCAATACTCTGCTTAATTTCCACTGACTTCAGTCGTACTGTAACCTGACGCCGCCAGATAGATTTGCTTCGCATATCCATCTGGAAACCTTCCGTTGAAGTAATTTTGGGAAGGGGCGAAAATACTGGTTAGCTGATTGGCCTATGTTGGTGATAGACAAGCCAAATAAACCAATCAGATCAACGAAGCATATGACGTACTCGTCAACATGCTTCGTCGTCGCTCGACGAAAACACAACCACAAGCCAAGCTACTCTTGCTGCTGCAGGTAAAGGCTCGTTAGCTCGGCAAAGAAATACTCTGTAATTCCGATAAAACTTGCTCGATAGCCACGCTAACGCTAGTTTCATCAGCTGAAGCCGCCATGTTCTTTAGACTGAACTGTCGCGCTTCTCGTTGCGTCACACCTCAACCCGCCTCAAAGCCAGCGCTGATTGGACGTTTGTTTGGTGAACGGCTCCAAATTTTCTTTAACGGAGAGTAGCCAGACTGATTTGCGAGTGAAACCTTGAAAGCTCGCGAGATCAGGATGGTCTCACGAGGCTAGTCGTACTGCGCATGTTCCTTTAAATTGTGCTATTTTCAGAGAAAATGCATGCCATTGTGCTGAACACAAACAGTAAAACTGCAACAAATGTTTTAATTTTCATCCAAAAAAACATCCTGTGCACAGGGCCTAAGACATTTGGACTGAGAAATCTGCTCTCCGGGAGCATTGCAATTACATTTTGGAACTAACCAATTCTGAGCTCAGAGTACGAACAAAATGCATCACAGATCTTTCAACCATGGCAAGATGCTGAGATTATAACATTATACGAGTGACACATGACCAAAATGAATCGGTGCATTAATCCTTTGTCTTTTCTATCAGGTTACGGTGCTTTCATGAACTTCTGTGGATCAATCTTCCTGCAGACGTTCTGCTCATTACTAGAAGAGGAAGGCTACTCGGGCCTAGAGCTGACCAGGCTGATGACCCGACTCTGCCACAGGGTCGCCTACACCTTTGAAGCCAAAGGGCGGCAGTACGACGGAAAGAAAGAGATGCCGTGTTTGCTGACACGCCTGACCAGAGACGTGTTCCCATTTGCAGACATGGGGAAAGACAGCAATGCTGCAAGAATATCAGCCACATCACTGATAGCTTCAGGGAATGTTAGAACACGTATTGCTTCACTCAGTTAGGAGCAGCTCACCAGTATGCGTGACTCAGCATTTAAGAAGACTGCCATTATCTGGAAGAATGGCGAAAGGTGACTGATAAATCAGATTCACCTACACGCCTCCTTCAGAACTTCTGTAGAAATTCAGTGAAGGAGTTTTTCCTCCTACCTCATGTTCATACTTGTATATTTGTTGTACGTGGGAAGGTTTATTTTTAAGTTATTGATCTTTTTATTGTTTAATAAAGTAAAACGAAAAAAACCTGTGTTTTATTTTGTCTTTTTTTAATAAACGTAAATGGAAATAAGTACAGCTTTAAAAAGACATAGCATGACATATGTGAAAGAAACGTAACTTGACAAGGGTCTCATTTATAAAACAGTGTGTAAGATTTATACTAAAAGTTTGTGCATGCCCAAAAATGAAAAAATGCCTTACACAGAAGAAAAAAAAAAAAACACATAAAACCACGAGCCCAAACACCAGCTGGCAATTTTTCGTTATAGATCATAACTGCATTCAAAATGAGTATTCTTCCCCATTTCTTATATTTGTTTCAAAGCATCCCAACTTTTTACCCAGCTCTAATTTTAAACAGATAGATATCATGTCAGACTTTCTCTGAAATGGGAAGGTTCCTAGGCTGTCTGAGTAATGTATACAAAGATGTAAATCATTGGTAGGGATGGCATTATCGAACCTCAGATATCATTAATGGGCCTCTGGTTTTAGAATTTTTACATTACAGTGATGCTCCCTCTCCTCCTGATTGGCTAGTCATGGAGATCAACTCTGTGAAAGCACTGTCTCTCAAAGCTCTGCTCTATTCTTTCATCCAATCTTTGACCACAATCTGCTTGCTGCTGCTTGTCGGGACTTTGATGTATTCAACTGGTTTCCTTATATAGGACATTTTTGACCAATCTGTATAATCTGACCCAATCTGTATAATATGATTGAACTTGACTTTGTAAAGTGCCTTGAGATGACATGTTTCATGATTTGGCGCTATATGAATAAAATTTAATTGAATTGAAATTGAATCTAAGCAAATAACAAAGTTATTAAAATATCCTGGGATGTGGGTTATATTTAGATGGTATTTTGACTCACAGTGTTACTCTGCACATGTCCCTTTAGCCAATTATTTCCTCCTCTCTCCACCCCCCGCTCCCTTACAGACAGATCTTTTTCACATTGGTCAAATTTTGGCATTAGAATATTCAAGGTTTTTTTTGTTATTTGCAAGTTTGCCATTTTGTTCGCAGTAATTTTGCTACTTTTTCTAGCTGACCTGAGGACCTGAATTTAGACTCTTTGCTTTTGCCTGTTTCAAATGTGCATGTTTCCATTTCATTTATATATAAACAGATGGCATCAATACATTTACACTCACACAGCCAAATCAGAACCCTCTGGGAGGGGCCAAATGTATCTGATAAGCTCTGGCCCCAATATTGGCATGAGTTCAAAAGCCCTCTATTTGTCCAAAACATAGAAACATAGGTTTGCTCAGTGCAAGCTGGTAATATTAAATGACCAAAGCTCGATTATCCAAAATATATGACAATGTTTCACTGACCTGCGATCAACACCTCTTCCAAACCTCATTCACATGTTTTGGTCGTGTTTGGTGCTACCGAGTTATTGGACTCCAAAGTGATTGGTGGGAACATCCATCCAAATCCTTTCACTGACTTATTTGGGGTTGTGTCTGGACCATCCTCTGTATCCTTCTCCCAGTGGAACTCTGGCTTTTATGACCCTTTTAGCTATGAGGACAGTCTCAGATGAAAAACATCACAACCTCCCTCTTTCCCACACCAGCGTAGAGATGTTCTGTATTTCCTTAGACTTGCAAAGATTACAAGGTCCTTGCATGGCTCCTCTGATAGATTTTTGCAAATATGGCACCCACTATTTCAGAGAAATTGGACAAATAAGCTTTCCTTCGAACCCAGACTAGTCTTATTATCATTCTTCCGTTGGTCAGTTCCGCTCCATTTGACCGTATACACATATTGGTTTTCCTCCCTTTTGTTTCTAAAGGTATTGTGGGCACAGAGTATGATCTGACTTGTTTTTTTCTAATACATCTCCCAAGGTGAGTGGAGGAGTAGAGTTTATGTTAGTTTTTTTTTTTTTTTTTTTTTAAGGAATGGCACTTTATTTTTGCTTGGAGATACACTACATGACATGATGAACTGTGACTCTGTACAATTTCTATGAAGAAAAAAAAACATCTGAAGGTTTCCCTACCTGGTTCCAACAGATGTTCTGCCCTCTACATATCCAGATTCATCCACAATACCATAACCATCTTTATTGTCATTGCAACATACATTCCGACGGAATGTGTCCTCTGCATTAAATCCATTCCTTGGGTAGTGGTGAGTATTCTGGAGCTTGGGTATTGCTCAGGGAGCCAAAGTGGCAGTCGAACCAGGAATCTTGAAGCTTTTCCAGGACACAACTACTAGGCCACCACTCCCCCACAATAAATGTGTAAAACAGAGATAAAAGCCTGATTTGGGTTCCACACCGCATTCAATGTGAGCCCGGCATCAAGGTCCTATTACAGCACTGATTTTAGGTTGAGGTCTGGCCCTTTGCATCATGGCGAATCTTTGAATTTTTAGCAGTCCTGTTGAAGATTTCCTGTTGTATTTCAGTTCACTTTTTCGTTGCGCGATCTACTTTGAACTAAGATCCTGCCGTTGGACCGATGGCTATACATTTTTCTCTAGAATACTTTGGTATTCTCTAGAAATCTTTTGCTTCATTTGTCTCCCACATACAGCAGCTCTTGGTCCCTTTTTCTTCAGATCCACAAGACTACGCAAGAGGAAAACGCATGTGAACATCATCATCTCGCTGACTGAGGTAAAGACTGAATCTTCAAAGAAACCTGGGATTCAGAATCTGTACAGTCTCCTGTCTGACCCTATAATTCCACATCCTCCGCTCCATTCCAGACCGCCTCTGTGAGTCTTCTGCGGTTACCCCGTCTAGCTCCGCTCCAAAGTTCCTTGGGGCCCAAGGAGAGCATGTGTGATCATTGTCATTACACGCAAAATGCAAATCTATTTGGAGAGGATTACCACATTTGAAATGAAATGTTGAAATAAAAATTGTCCTTATTTGGTGCAAAAAGAGAGGTTTGCATCCAATATATAGATGACATAGTTAATTTTCTTTGTTAATATATATATATATATATATATATATATATATATATATATATATATATATATATATATATATATATATTTATATATATATATAAACATTTTTATTTGTGGTTACAGATCTTGTAATGCACCAATAATTCAGTGGGATTATTGGTGCACCAATAATTATTGGAGACCCAATAATTCAGTGAGACAACAAATGTGGCTTTTAAGACTTTTATTAATGTGAGTCGGGAATGGACTGGAACACACTCTGAGAGCACTGAAAGGAGGACAGACAGGTTCATGGCCGAGACCAACTCAGTGGAGTGAAATAAACACTGAATGAAAGCCACAAACCTTCTCAATGACTGGAAGGTTGCACTGGTCTTCACAAGCGAGTCGTCGGGTTCCACAAAGAAGAATCGGATCAGCGAACTACTGATCCACTCATGCACGTCACAACAATTATGTGTGAAGGGGACGTGTCCCCCCACTTTTGAAAGCTATCTGATTGAACCCCCTCACATTTACAGAAATATGACTTTCTAGTGAGACTTTCCATTTGATAAGAGGATTGATAGGAGAATACCATAGATATTATAAAGGTAGATGCCCCACGGAGTGGCACTGCCTATTGGAGCTGACGTTCAGCTCAGCCGCCATTTTGGATGGGTCTCTCACGTGTCCCTAGTGCATTTATTTGTACTGAGGAAGCTGTTTGTACTGTTTGAGAGGTGAAAGCTCCACCACGACCTACAATACATCGGAGTTAAACATCCGAAAAAGCCTCCACTGCGGAGCACTGAGATGTTTAGCCAGCTAGTTGAATGAGCTAGTTGAATACCTGGTGACATCTAATCTCCACCAGGCAGCCACTGCACATCTGTCTGCTACACAGAGAGTGTCTGACGATGAGCATCCTTCCTGCTCCCAGCTCGGACCAGCTCAGTGAATCAGCTCGCCATTACACATAAAACAGTTAAATGTGCTAAGAAAAATGTAGCGAGTTTGTACAAAAATGCCGGGTGGACGTTCAGAGGTTTGAACACAGGCAAGGATGTGGAAGCAGGCGGCAGGGATCACCCTTGGAGTCATTCCAAACACAATTAAGGGGTTGTCATGGGGTTACTGAGAATATTTACACTTAACATTCACGGTAACTCCCTCATTGCACTTTTTTAAAAAATTTGAAAGCCCATGATTCGTTGTCAGTATACTTTATTTGTGCTGATCACATGAAGTAACCCACTGAATTTTATTTGGAGCAGGGACTCAAACTCCCCTAAACTTAAAAGGATGACACACGCTTCATACTTTAGAAAAAGACTACAGCTCTTTTTCTCACCTACACAATCATATATCAGGATTGATTATATACTAATTGTATACAATATGTCTCGAATGGAAATATTGTTTTCTCTCACCACACAATGGCTGGAAACTATATCCACCCTCCACATTGTAGACCAGGCAAAGTGCTAAAAATTTAATAATGGCCTTTCACAAAACGATGCATCATTTGCATTCATAGACTCAGCATTTAAGGCAGTCCTATGTGGACAATTAATACAACATTGCTCATATCCCAAGAGGAAAGAGAAAGACAGGTTGGCTGGGCTGGAACAACAACTAAAGAATCTTAGACACCAATATGCACACGAAGGCACTTCTAACCAAATAAATGCCTGAAGCTGTGAAATAAATAGTATTCTTCAAAAGAAAGTGGAATTTGCTCTGCTCTGTGCTAAACAGCAATTTTACAAATCTGGTGAAAAGGCAGGGAAATTGTTGGCTCACAGGGTTAAGCAACTGAGCACACAAAATCCATTCCATCTATTCCAAATAATAAAAACCAATTAGGTAGAGGGAAGAGAGAAACATGTAATACTTATCAGGAATGTTACCAGGAACTGAAATTGTCACAAAGGGGTATTTCTACAGACAATCTTAAGTGCTTCTCAGCTTTAGAAATCCCATCTATTTCTCCTAAAAGATAAGCACCTACTGGAAAGAGACATCTCTGTACAGGAAGTAAATAATGTTATCAATGGTATGAAGTTAGGAGGGACGCCTGGGGAAGATGCCTTTTCAGCAAACCTTTTGTAAAATAGTGTGTGACATACTTCCTCCTAGGAAGTCAGTGGTGTGTAACAGTGCACTGGAAAACAGCCAACTCCACATGAGTATGAGAAAAAGCCCCATTACACTGTTCCATAAAAGGGGAAAGGCAAACAACAATGCAGCAGCTACAGACCTATGTCTCTAGGAAATGGAGATTATAAACTCCTTGTTGCAGCACTGTCTAACAGACTAGAAAATGTGCTTCCAACAAAAATATATCCAGACACCCCAGGTATATGAGGGTTCCTGCCAGTAGCGGCACTAGAGAATTATGAGTGAGGGGGCAAAGAGGGATCCAGAGTTTTTATAGGGTGTCCAATGAAATTTGAAGCAGCAAATAATAGTATTATAGATATGAAGGATTTACTGATTCCAGGCTATAACAGGTAAAAATTGTGAAATGCTGCTACTGACTGTTAACTAACTGCTTTTAATGATTCAACAAATATCAAACAGAAGCTCAGACTAAGTTGAAACAAACCACAGAAAACTTCTTTCCCAGAGTGGAAAATATAGAGCATCATCCTGGACCTTGTCTTGGACCCTCATCTTTTGTCTTGTTATTAGTATTAATATTTCAGTTAATAACACTGTATAAATAAAATGGTATCTGTGTTTTATTTTGAATAAATCTATCTTCATTTAATTTAGTTTATCTAACATTACATATTACACATATTTCTCAGAAAAATAAAGAAATTAATTAATGATACATTTGTGAACAATTGCTATAATTTCTTTTTATTACTGCAACCCAGAGCTTTATGTTTTGAATTAGCACAGAAAATGTGGCAGAGGAGAGGGAGGCTACAGTTTGATAGACATGAAACCACACAGAGCAATCTTCAATGCCACGATTTGACAGACTTTGGATCAGATAAACAACAAACCCCAAAATATGAATCTTTAATCATTAACAATGCTGATCTTGGGAGGGGGGCATAAGGGGGCATAGTCATTTCGAGGGGGTCTTAAGACTCCCCATATGCACCTCTCTTCTGCCGCCGTTGGCTCCTGCAAATAAGATGGTGAAATATAGAAAATCCAGACCATGTCAAAGCTTATTCACTGGATGTAGAGAAGGCCTTTAATGGGTTGAGCATTTATTGGGCTTGAGCCAACAATATCAGCAATATGAACGTTACTGTAGAAGAAAATGACATTATGTCATGTCGAGTCACCAGGAGCATACGTTGTCGTTATATGCAGATGATGTATTAATAGTCACAATTAATCCCCAGGTTGTTGTTCCAGTAACGGAACACATATACTGTATCTGGTTATAAAATTAACTCAGCCAAATCAGAAATTATGGCAATATAAAAAACCTTTACAATCACTTTGGGGGGGAATGGGAGTTGAGATGGGTGCCCTGACTTCACGTGCTCCATATTACCTACACAATCCATTACAGAATTGTTCTCATCACCCACCAGTGTATTCATGGCAGTGCTCCAGAATACCTCCCCACACCTCATTCATCCATCCTCGCCCTTCACCCACAAAACGCCAACCTTCTCCATCCACCTCAAACTTAATTACAGATGATTGGTGAACAGGCTACACCACAGCTAACCCCATTCCCTGGATGATTTCACAGCTAACAGAACACCAGACCAGGTGTAGCTACTATGAAGAAACAAAAATGACAGAGAACAAAAAGGTAAAAGATGATATAACAACAAGCAATGCAAATTGGAGAACAGTAGGAGAACTCAGCAAAGTGAGAAAAATAGACCCTGATGTTCTCCAGCAGTCTATGCCTATAGCAGCATAACTACAGAGGTAGCTCAGCGTATGCTAAGCCACTCTAACTATAAGCTTCATCAAAAAGGAAAGTTTTAAGTCTGGTATTAAAAGTAGACAGGGTGTCTGCCTGACAGACCAAAACCACAGGAGAGGAGCCTGATAGCTAAAGGATCTGCCTCCCATTCTACCTTTACTCTATGAACCACCAGTAGACCTGAAGTCTGAGAGTGAAGTGCTCTGTTAGGAACATCCAGGGTAAATCAGAGCTCTGATATATGATGGAGCGTGATTATTAAGAGCTATATACGTGAGAAGGAGAATTTTATATTGTATTCTTTTTACATTATTTATTGTTTAGTCCTGTAGCACCTTTTTTTTTTTTTTAGGTTTTTACGGCACTAGTGGCTTGTTTTTCGTATAGTGGGCTGACAGGAGCGGGGGTATGAGAAAGGGAAGAGACATGCAGCAAAGGACCACAGGTTGGAGTCAAACCTGGGTCGGCCGCGACAAGCACTAAGGCCTCTGTACATGGGTTGTGCGCGCTAACCACTGTGCAACTGAAGCACGCCCCCTTTTCAGATGCAGACTTTTAGAAATATTTCCTTCTTAGACACTGTGTAGACTGAAACCTGGTCCCAACCCAAATACCAAAATTCAAAAGCTAGTACTACAGGAAGCTGTGTAAATTAAAATATAAGCCTTTAATGGCCTCCTTAGAGGAAATAATACCTAGAATGGAGCGACTCAAATTGGCATGGGAAAGAAATATTGGAGAACAACAATGGGACAAAGTTATATCTGGTTGGTACGCTTCTGTCAGACAAATCTGGACACATCTTATTAATTAAAAGATCCTCAAGCGATATGCCTGTGCAAATTCTCAATTATCCGGGTCATGGCAGCTTGCACAGAACTGACAAAAACTCCTGGATAGGTGTTGAAGTGTTTTCAGAAAAATACTGAGCTGTAGTCTGGGTGCCTTCAATTTAAGACTGTTTAAGTAATGATGATTTATGTTGCCGTTGCCATAAAGGACCAGGAACAATGCCACACATGATGTATGAATGTGACATATGATTAAAGGTCTATGGGATGAGATTCTGTCCCTTGGAAATTAACTTTGCAATGTTTCCTTAACCAAGAACCCAGCCTTATGTTTCCTAGGCACAGTACCCAAAAACCCTCATATAAAAAGGGATCTGCTCTGTTCTGTCTCTCTTCGAGGTCGGTCGTGTTTTTCTCTTCTCTCCAGCTTTCACCCGCCCCTCCCCCTCTCCTGCTTCTGCTGCTATGTCTTGTCTTTCTGAGCTCTTCCTTCATATCAACCGAACTCTGAAAAACATGGATCTGGTAAGCTGGTCTCTCAATGCTATTCATAATTTTTTTTCCACGGGTAGGCAACGAAAGGGGGACCCGTCCAGTCCTGATTTGACTCATTTTGTGGGATACATCCTATATTCTTGGATGGAAAACGGTGTGTCTTTCGATTTTGCCCTTCCTGGATGTTTGAAACGTTTGCATGTTTTGATTCAGGATATTTGGATTTCTACTTATTGGATTTGGTGGAGTTTTGATGTATCAGCAAATACAGCGGCCAATCGGTAGCCAATTGGCCACGATCAGGCTGCTGGCTGCATATGACACGCTCACTAAGGCGGTGAACGGACAGTCCTGGAAGGTGGAGGAGCAGAGCCAAAAAGCTGGATGTTCTGGTACTCAGACTGGCTTCGGTGGTTGAACTCAAAGAGATGATGGGATAAAATCTGGAAGTGAAGTGCGGAAAAGCCCAACAATTTGGAAAATTGGATTTCACTATTTGGAGCCAGCAAAAGACTTAAAGCTGACCGGAAAGTCAGTGCAGCTTGTCTCATAACAAATGACATATTTGGATTATGCCTTCCCTATCTAATCGATCCTGGTTTGTTATGTTGACAGAGCTCAGAACTGTTCCCTGCTCCCTGCTCCCTCCTCCCCCGCTGACACCTGCGGATGCTTTCTGAACTGTTGGCCGGCTGATAACATCAAGGACAATGGCCTCTGGAGAGCGTTCACGGAAATATAAACACTTTCACCCAAACAGACACACATAACTGATGCTCATATAAACTGATGAACTTACACATGACTAGTCTCAAATGTTTACCTTCTGCTATATGTCTCGTCTTATTTGTGCTTTTTGTGCAAGAGGTTTTTGATATCTCAAACTGTATCCTGTTACAGGATAGAGTATGAGTTGTGTTTTTTCTCTCCCTCCTTCCTTTTTGTTGCCTCTATCTTTTTCACAGAGTAAAAGCGGTTCCTTGGCAGCAAGGCCTCAGTAAATCGTCTCCCCCTTAAACGTTTGTGATGTTTGTGATGTTATGGCGATTGTACTGAAACAGCAATTTCCCTCTGGGATTATTAAAGTATTTCTGATTCTGATTGCAACAGACTGTGGTGCCAATCAGCCATGCCAAAAAGATGCAGAATCAATTTGAGACAATGGGAAATAACAGCACCATCATATTTTGAGGATTGGGTGGAGCTAATGTGTACAATGACAGCATGTGAGGAAATGACATCCAAACTGTCAGAACAACCACTCATTCTTGGGAAAATGGAGACCTTTTCCGGATTACATCAACACATTCTGATTTGTATGGTAGCACTTTAGAAGATGTCGCCCATGTTTTAGTAGATGCAAATGAGGACTACATATAACCATATATGTGTGTGCATGTACGTGTGTAATATGGTTAGCCCATACTCTCTTTTAGGGTATTACCCATAATAATAATACCTGTTTGACATCGTATGTTGTAACACCTGCTGTAACCAGTTAAACAGGAAATATGTGGGTTCGGAGAGGTCATTTTATATTGGAATGGTTTATTAAATGTCATACAAGTGTTTTGGGATTATCTGAGCTGCTTTGTAGCCTGCTGGACACAAACATATAAGCCATATAAAAAAACTGCTTTGGTTGGGCCGAGTGACTGTGGCTCTGGGTAGTAATTTTGTAATTTTGGTTGTAGGTTTGATTCCAACTTTCCCCTGTCACTTTTTGATGTATCCCAGAGCTGCTTCCTGCCAGCTGGCTTCGTTATGGGATTTTGATGTAGACTTTCTCCTGGTAATTTCCTGTATTTCCTCCTGCAACACTTTCTGTAAAAGTTCTCCTCCCGATTGGATACTCAACCTTGATTGTTCAACCAATCCTGAAAGAGATTTACTTACTTAAACAGGCACTTCTTTATAGATCGAGGCAGCTGTGTTTTGTTGTGCAGCTTGCCGTGTATACATGGTGTCTCCGTTTTTGTTATGGCCTTCGAACCAGGTTATAACAGCATTGTAGAGCACATACAGTGGTAAAATGAAGTGGGAGGGACCTAGCTTGGATTGCTAGGTGAGGGGCAGTGCCCGCAGATTATGACAATAATCAGGGTGTTTTCCAGACACCCACAAAACATTTACTTATAGCCAATATAAGTAAATATAGTTTTTTTTAGTGCTTGGACTATTTCTAGAAGCAACAGAAACCCAAATGGAAGTACATAAAAGTGCAAAACGAGTATTTTGCATAATAGGTTCCCTTAAAACATACATTGGCACACTAAAAACTGTAACATCACTCCATTGGTTCCAATTGTATTATCCATTTCTTTTCTCCACAGTTTTTTTTAATTTAGCTTTTTTTCATTTTTACTTAATGGTTTACTACACAGGTGTCAAACTCAAGGCCCGCGGGCCGAATCCGGCCCGTCAAGGTAATTTATCCAGCCCTCAAGAGCCAAAAAAAAGGCATATAATTTCATAAAGTAGAGGTATATATCCTTTTAAAGTGTATAAAGTGGCTAAAACTGTGCCTCATGTAAGTGTAACTCACCCCAATATCAACTTTTCTTGCAGATAAATTGGGCCTAAGGTTGCTATTTTACTGTGCATTTTTTATACTTTTATGTGAACTGCAATGAAATTATGAAATGAAAAGCATCGTCTATACACGTGCTACCGGCCCTTTTAATGACTTCATGACGCCAAAGTGGCCCCATATAGAAATGAGTTTGACACCCCTGGTTTACTAGTTAGTAGTTGTTTACCAGTGTTACTAGTCAAGTCAAAGTGCTGGTGAAGGTTCTCAGTCATCCAGGTCATGGTCATTCCAAAAAAAAGTAAAAAACAAAGCAACTGGACTTGTTTTCCTTGCAATGGCCTTTGTTGTTGTTTTTATCTAAGCCATTGCAAGGCCTTTGTTGGGCAATGGTATAAAGCTTGTTACTCCGCATTACTCCAGACTTTTTGAATTGAGAAAGCTTCCGGGAGAGGAAGCAAAACGTCTTCAACTACGGAAAACAAGTCCAGTTGCTTTGTTTTTTACTTTTTTTGTGGAATA
Organism: Fundulus heteroclitus; assembly: GCF_011125445.2. Lineage (NCBI taxonomy): Eukaryota > Metazoa > Chordata > Actinopteri > Cyprinodontiformes > Fundulidae > Fundulus > Fundulus heteroclitus. Next base: position 33,938,166 of record NC_046368.1, on the reverse strand, counting down.
GTCAAGTCAAGTCAAGAAAACTGGTCCACAAATTCCCTCCTTCAGTTGTTCTAGAATACCAGAGCTCACCAGGCAGGTATGGTATTCTACAATGGCTGGTATGGCTGTTTGGTTATAAATTACTAATAGTCAGGTGGTAATAATTACCTCTGGTACATATTGATAATGATTTATAGCTAAACCAATTATATTGTCACACAATACTTTCATTTCTGCTGCAATGTACTTTTGAGAGATACCAGGTTTCCCCTCTGTAACACTTCTAAATAAGCCAGTTATTTCATCGCTTCTTATAGTTTTACTGTAACACACTCGAACATTTAGCGTGCTGATTGGCATAATTTCCAATTTAGCCCAGGGAGTTAGAACCACTGCTTATTTTCCTCCTAAAAGCTAAGGAAGTAGAAAGGGTATACTTAATTTTCTTTAAGCACAGTATTTCCTTTTTGTTTTCTTTAAATAAATTTATTTTGATATATTGAATCTGTTTTTTGTTTTGTAAACTTGAAGTTTCCATTACGTAATTTCAGAACCTGGAAAATACCAGATCAGTTTGATATGTAAAACACTTGAGTTAAAACAGGGTGTGCTTATCTTTTATGAGTATAGAACACAGCCTGTTAATTTGTAAAATATACCTGTCAAACGTGTAAATAAGGACTGTGTATGGCTGTAATGTGTATGGAGGATTTGTACATTCGTGAGCTCATTTGGTTTGGATGATGAATGAATGTCTGCTAACTTCTGGGAAACGGTCCACCAGATATGAATCAACTGACCTCATCAAAGGTGAAAGTACTGGAAAAAATTTCTACAGCAGAGACTAATTCAGCTTTATGGAACTAAGCAACGTGACCTGATGAATGGAACGATGGGAAACTGTATTATCAGTAAAATAACTGGTTTATCAAGACAATGCTCAATGGAAGCCTGTAGGAAAAATGCAACAAATTTTAAATGTTAAAATACTATCCACTGCTACCACTGCTGATAATGTGCAATCCTTCTGCATTTAGCTTGAAATTTAAACATCTATGTCTGGCAAAGACAAGCAGAATGAGTCCATTAGATCTAAAGAGGCCTGTTAGTTGATGCAAAAATATTCTGCAGGAGTTAGGGGCAGATAAGCATAGAACTTTACTTCTATGTTATTTACTCATTCATTCATGGTTGCCAAAATGTCCCAGCATAACACTGTTGTGTTATGCTGGGACAATGAAAAGGCTCACACTGGTTTGCTCAGAGATGAGATGAAAGAAGGGTTGTACATGGATGTATACATACTTGCATAATGTTTGTGTGGGCTATAGTATGTAGGTAATAAGTGTCTGGATGTGCATAGGCACATATTTGATAATATGCAATCCTTCTGTATTTAGCTTGAAATTTAAACATCTATGCCTGGCAAAGACAAGTAGAATGAGTCCATTAGATCTAAAGAGGCCTGTTAGTTGATGCATATTATTCTGCAGGAGTTAGGGGCAGATAACAAAATGTTGTGTTATGCTGGGACAATGAAAAGGCTCACACTGTTTTGCTCAGAGATGAGATGGAAGAAGGGTTGTACATGGATGTATACATACTTATATAATGTTTGTGTGGGCTATAGTATGTATGTAATAAGTGTCTGGTTCATTTTAGATAGGTAAATTATTTGCTTGCTTACTTAAAGCAGAACTGTGCAAATTTTGACCAAATATTAGCTTAATTTGAGCTATATTAAATTATGTTTCAAGTCAAATCTCAGCACTTGGCACATATTGATGCTCCGTGCGCACTGCTCTTTTCAAAACTCACCTATGTAACTTGAGAGTCGGATTTGTCACTCAATGGGTCATCTGACTTCGAGCGCCACTTTAAGGCAGTCTGAGCTTCTCTTAAACGAGAGAGCTAACCTTACGTGCTTCAACTTATTGAGTCAAAGTTTGTCATGGCCAAGGGAAGCAAACAGAGAACTGTTTGAGGAGGCCAAAAAGAGAAAACGAGACAAGGATTGTTCCAAAGGTTGGAGGCTTGGATCTTGCAGAATCCAAGCAAATTGCTCATTGATGTTTGATGAAAAAGCTGTAAGAATGCAACACCCATTCTCTTTTTGCATCGTTATTAGACTGTTAACTTATCGTTTTGCCTCCTCTATGTCTGAGTCTATATTTTTCAAGTTTTGTAGGAGCTATATGCTAAAAGTTGATGTTAAGACTACAAAAGAGATATGGCACCTGATCAGGCATGTTTTTGGTTCTGTGATGAAGGATTTAATCTAGAGGGGTGAATGTGGCCTGATCTTTACAACTAACTCCATAATTTCTGGTCCAAAGTGGTCTGCTATCAGATCCCAAAACACAGAGGGAGACTGTTTAATTTTGGGACAGATCAGTGTTGCCAGTGGCCTTCAAGGGTGCTAAACTTGGAAGTGACAGGCCTAGCACAGCTAGTGACTAAACGTTGCAAACCTTTGTAGCATCAAGCAACATTGATGTGGTTCAACAGCAGACCAATTCTTAAATTGTTGGTTGTTGTATTTTTGTGACTCCAGGAAATGTTTTGGGAGAAAGAACTCTGCCACTTTAGGATCCTGAGGAGGAAGTGATCTGCTGGTCACTGTTCTCAGCACCAGGTTACACCCACTGATCAAACACCAGAACGGCCCACTACACCCAATTATGGCATCCATAATGGAACCTCCTCTCTGCTAGAGGCAAACCAATTAGTTTCTGGAAAACTGAACACTCAGTTATCTCCACCCATTTCAGGTGCTAGAATTGCATAAGTTGTCTCTCGTTCAGGCCGCTCAGACAACTTGGGAACGCCTCACACGTTTTTCACAACAGCATGAGTCGTTCTTTCCTTGAAAACAATACTTCTGACTTGCCAGGAAATAACTCGACTGATCAGGTGAGGAACCAGAAAACTGCAGCAGTGCAAAGCTGGAAGATTTGTAAAGAAAACATGGATTTTAAAAATTATTAATCAGTAGTGTGTTGATTCTTTGTTGAGTGATGGTCTGATTTCATTTATTATTTTTTTTAAATCATCAATTCTTTCTTAGGACTCTTCTGCCATTATAAACATTACACTGTTTCAATCATCAGGAACATTTCAACTTGCTCTTTTAGAAATGCTTGGGCTGCGCTGTCAAAGGCAGCTGCTAACTGACAACAATCTCTAAGTGTTTGTTTTCCAAGTTTTTACACTAGTTTAATGTTCAAAAGAGAAACCATTTTAGGCTCCTGTCAAGAGCTGATTATAGAAAAAAAAAAAACATTTTTGCTATTGAAAAGAAGCAAATGGCCAAATTAATGACATAAATCCAAACACTGTTAAAAAAGACAGGAACACCAAAGGGATCTAAAGGCCAGAATAATGAACGAGAGCGTGATAGCACTCAGTGGGAATTTATTAACACAAGGAACCAAAACCCTAGCTTTACATGAAGAACTACAATGTGAAAAAAAGCCTTTCTGAAACCAATGTTGTGCCACACGTCACATTCACGTCCAACAAATCGTTTCCTCCTCATCAGTAGAAAAAGTGAAATAGTCAAAAATACAGTTTTAAATGCAGTCAAATATTGACCAAATATGTCCTTTTCATACTAGTACAAAATATAATAGGTCTATAAAAAGGGTTTCTTTTTAAAAAGAAGCTTATTTACAGCATTTAGAAAGAGGCACGTTTCTCTGTTGTGTCAGATCCTTCAAGCTGACTGGCTGTTCAGAGCGAGGGAGTTGGCAGCTCATCTGTGAGAGGTTGTAGGAGGTGGGACAAGGAAAGGGTGAGAGACCAGCAGAGGAGGCTGTGGGGATCTCCTGGAGGAGGACGCGGGGGGTGAAGAGGTGGGTGTGTCTGTGGAGGAGGGCGTGGAGGGTCCTGGAGTTGCGACGTTGTGGCTCACAGGTTGGGCGGTGCGGCTGGGCTTGGTGGTGAGGGACAGCGGCTGCAGCTGCTCGCCAAACGGCGAGCTGTGTCCGCTGTAGCTGTAGGAGGAGTGCGTGTGCTCAGTGTGTGTGGCAGCCGGTCCGGCGGGGGAGGCCAGCGCAGTGGTGGGGGTTGCCGGGGAGTCCAAGGAGGAGGCAGGGCTGGCTTGGGAGAGATGGGTGTGCGTCAGATGGGACACGGTGTGTGGATGCGTCAGGTGAGGTCGCGTGTGTGACGTCTGTGTGTGTGGCGGCTCCTCCCGAGGTTTCTTAAGCTGTGGAGGGAAGTCGTCTGCAGCTGCAGCAACTACAGAACAGAACAAACGCATCAGCACACTGAGCACCGCAGAGCATCTGTAAGTTACAGAAAAGCTGAAAAACCCAACCCAATTAGTCCAACTTTCTTACAATCAGGAGGGAGAGGGAAAGCTATGAACAGAAAGTGGGTCTAAAAGGAAGGTCAACCCTACGTGAGCGGCGCTTTGTCAGCACATCTCTACAAAAAACATTACAAAACCCTACACTGGTTGCATTTTAATGGGATTCCATGGTTCTGGACCAAGACCATACCACTGTAGCTCTGGCTGTCCATTTAGGCGTACGGTCCGGCTGGAGGGTGTACCTCCACCCCAGACTTTTGCTGCCTCTAACAGGTTTTCTTCTAGGATTTAGCTTCATCCATCTTCTCATCAACTTTGACCTTCATGAACAAGTGTCCTAGCAGTATGCAACCCAAAGTTCTGCTGATCGCCCCCCTCCCCCCAAACAACGGGTTTCATCTTCCATAAAGGCCAGATGTGTGGAGCGATCAACTGACAGTGGTCCCACCCCAACAGGTGTCCCACCTGAGCCGTGGACCTCTGCAGCTCATCCAGAGATAGCAAGGCTCAGGGATTGAACAGTGCCTTGGGAGATGTTCAGTGCTAATATTGTTATAGAACCCAATCCTGCCTTAAACTGGACCAGAACTTTCTCCCTGACCGTCCTGCGTTGTTCCTTGGCCGTCTTCAAGCTGGTTATTCTCTAACGTTCTGCTTCTGGCTTCTGAGGAGGCCAGAAACAGAACACCTGCATTTATGCTGGACTTTATTTGGGGGTATTGAGGTAAATGGACCTTCATGAAAATATCCGTTTCAGATTTTTGTTTTTTTAATGTTGAAAACTTTCTGCATTTTCCTTCCATTTCACTATCATGAACTACATGGTGTTGGTTTATCACATAAAATCCAAAGAAACTGAAACTTTAAGGGTTTGGATTAACATTACAAGGCGCTGTGACCAGATCGCGTGTATCCTGGTAACTGCATGAAACCCAGAACCGTATGTTATGCTGATCCTTCTGAGCGTCTCAGTAGATTTCCAGCAGCAGAAAAAATAGAAACTGCTGCGACCAAGGAGCCTTTATGATCATGTTCACACAGCAGGCTTTAGCACTAATTTAGTGCGTCCTACAAAACTCAATTATGCAACGTTTGACCTTTAAATTAGGAATTTAACACAAGATTTGCGACCACGACCCGACCCCGGATAAGCGGAAGAAAACGGACGGACGGACACAAGATTTGCCTCCTTCAGCTTGATGACAATACCTTAAATAAAGCTTTTATTAAAATACAGAATTACAATCAAAAAGCCAAAGAATACAGAAGATAATTAATATTAAACCAACCTTCTCTTGATTTAATAGCCACACTGGGCCCGTCTCTTCAGAACAGTTCTACCTCACAGTGTCTGAATCTGTGGTTGTCATGGCCTAACTTGAGGGACTTCCAGGCTTTAAGGCACATTGTGTTATTTTAACCCTCGGGTCTTGATGTTATAATAGAGATTTGTTTTGTTACTTTGAACCACAGTATATAAACCAAGTAAATAAACTGTGCTTGTGTCATCTCATAGATAAAGTAAACAATGTTCACAAATGGACAAAAAAGTCCAGTTTCAGCCGTGTATGCCTGCAGCGTGGACACAGTATGAGGTCCTTCTGCACTGTATTCCTTTCAAACCCTACAAACCATCAAACACAAATAGACATCCGTTCACCACAACCAGGTCACAAATCCTTCCAGAACATCGTCTCACCTTCAAGCTGAGTTTCACTCTTCACCCTCTTCCTCTTCTTCTTCTTCCCCTACACAGACATTGATCAGATGAGCATCTAAGCCAACACGAGCTGACGGTTAAAGGTTGTGTGTTCACCTGTCAGCGGACTCACATAGTTGTCTCTGGCGGACCAGTTGGGGTACAGCTTGGAGTGAAGGAGTCTCTCTTTGCGAGCCAGATCATAATACTTGGCTTGTTCCTCTTTGGGCAGAGAATGCCACTGTAGACAGAGGACACGCGTGAGTTAATTTAGCAACAGGCAGCAGCTGCATGAAGGTCATGTAAGGGCCATCTTAAGGTCTTAGAGCATTCCTCTTTGCTGTGAATTCAACATGGTTTTTGACATGGATCATCTGTAACAACAAATGCTGACTATCTGGTGAATGGACTGACCCGCTGGCCCAGGATTTGGTTGATGGTGGCGCTCTCTTTCACTTTGCACTGAGCCACAACTTTAGGCCTCTCCTCCCTCATGTAGAGCATGAAAGCATTCAGCGGCTTCTTGATGTGGGGCTTTCGCTCCTCCTCCCTGTCATGCTCAGAGCTGGAGGTGGATTTGCTGCAGGGAGAAACAGAGAGTGAGAGCTTCAGAGGGAAACACCTACATCAGACCCACGGCCCCAGGGGCCATATCAATACATGGTGGGTGGGGATCCTGATGAGTGGTTGCCGTTACCCAGGCTGTTGGCTGTTACTGCATCCAGGCTCCTGCTTCACTGCGGCAGGATGAGGCATAGACGACTGGGGGGTCGGCACCAAGCGTGGAGAGAAGCTGCTCGACACCAGACTGTAGAAAAACATTCTCAGAGTTCCATCAAATCCTCACAAGCTCATCAATAGAAGAGCGTTACAGGAGCAAAAGCTGCTGATGATTTCATCATCATTGTAGCATTACATTAAAAGGTTGATTTTGTTTTTGAAGGTTGATCACAGGGTATTTTACAGATAAAAAGAATGAAACATTAACATAACTAAAACATTCTGAAGGTCGTTAATCTGAATCCCAAGAGCCGTGATAAACACAGGGTTCCCACACCAGGAGTCATTGGCTATTCTGGTGGCTTCACTTGAGCACCCTGCAGTTGCTGCGCTGCTGTTTTTAAGGACATGGAGGCCCATCCTCCTAGGTGCATTCTAAGTCAGATGCAAATCAATGAACCACCATCACTTTCCTGGGTCGTTAGAAGCTATCGCTTGGTGTGAGTGGAGTACGTGGTCATCTGAATCATGATGAGACTGCTGATGTAATCTCTTTGGACTGTGTTGGCAGACCGAGCTGTAAACATTGGGGAGTTGGAATCGCAATCATCTCCCTCTTTTTAGTGATGGTTTTTCTCTCTTGACCAAGATAGCTTCTTTCACCCCTCTTTCAGACCACCTGTTCTCCCTATCCAAAATCTGGACATCATCGTCGTCAAAAGAGTGCCGTTTGTTCTTGAGCTGCAAGTGGACTGCTGAATCTTGCCCTGGGCTGCTGGCCCTCCTGTGCTGTGCCATGCCGTTATGTAGCTGTTTAGTTTCTCTAATATAGAGAGCAGTTTGGGTAGTCCTCACTGCACTGGACCGCATACACAACGCTACTCAGCTGTAGTTTGGGTGTTCTGATTTGGGATGAACCAGTTTTTGTTTGATAGTGTTATCTATTGCTATGCTGTGTTTTGAGAAAATTTTCCTGAGTTTCTCAGACAGGGTTTATACAGGAATGAGTAACCCTATATATATATATATATATATATATATATATATATATATATATATATATATATATATATATATATATATATATATATATATATATATAGTACTTGATGGCCGTGTTCAGACAACAGAGCACCTCCGCATGCCGTGTTGCATTGGATCCAAATGTTGTTCGAAGACCGTCTGATTTCCCTACGTTAGTGGCGGTAGAGCTTGCTCCAGCTGCTGCTGTGCTGTTTGCGGTAGCTACTGCGGACATGAGTGCGTTGGTTACAGAAAAGTAACTTGACATTGTTAGCTGTTGTCTGCCCCTTGCAGCTGATCTGTGGCTGTCCGCAGTGGTCCCTAGAGAAGTGGGTATACTGTCAATGTTTGCCCTTTTAGACGCAGCTCAGAAACATGCCGTTTTAGAAACAATGACATGTAACACTGCTCTATTTAGTTTACCCAAAAATCCATGACTAGGGTTTACTCATTTTAGCCTAAAATATTTAGCCTAAAACATCTACATTAAAATATTTCCTTGAGCTACTACGTGAGGTGTGAAAATACTGTTGTCTCTTTTATAAAGATTTTTTGTAAAATTTTCTTTGGTTTATATTGAAGGACTTCCTACACTACATCCAGAATCAACATTTCATTATTTTACTGTAGGTTTTTCAATATAGACCTAGGTGATAAGGCATATGGAAAGTCCTAAATTGAAGGAGAAAGAGAATCTATAGAAAGAGATAAAGGTAATGATGAGATCAAAACTCAAATCACTTTGTCTTTGCAAATCATAAATTGTTAAATATACCAGTTGAAACACCCAAAGAACTGTAGATCCTGTTGATTAAGACCCAGTGAGAAATGAATGTTTAGCCCCTCGATTTTAAAATGATTTTAAACTTGACAGTCAAAAAGGAGCCTCAGTCAAGTCATTTTTATCATCATGTAAGGAACAAAGCAAAGGTATAACCTATTATTTCAAGGCAAAAATATGGAAACCCTACTGTAAGCCTTCATGGCTGGATTAGTGTAATTCTCTGTATCTCTGAATCGGTCAGTCCTCGCTCAAACGTCTGCAGCTGGTTCAAACGCCTTTTAATGGAAAAACACTTTACCCCATCTGGCCTCCCTTCACTGGTAGCCTGTTTATCTTAGAGTTCAGTTTAAAAAACTTTCATTTGTTTTTAAGGATTTAAACAGCTTATTATCATTGTTAATTTAAATTGTTGAGTCTTTACCCAAGTCGTTTTATTAGATGTTATTTTGTTTTACCTTGTGTTAAAGTGCTCTTTAAATAATGATGACAATGATGATGATTATGATCACAAGAAACTTTTGCATCATCACCCAGAAGCTGGTACACCTCACTTAGTAACTCAAGGAATTATTTTAAATTAAATATTAAACTGTTTATTGGTTGTTTTTTTTTCTTCAATCCCACCGTTGTGTTTAGTAATTTCTGCCAAAAGCTGCAGCATTTTCATTTAATCCATCTGAATGCAGTATTTGCAAGCCCTACTCTGATTGGATGGAAAGAAACCTGTCTGTGATTGGCTGGTGAGGTTAACAGTTTTTGAAGTCACGAGCGCACAGACAGAATCCAGTGAGCGCACAGCTGGTATTGAGCATGGAGGTAGCAGGTCAGACCGGGCAGACACGGAAGCGAGCGCGAGCATAGTGGGTTGAGAAGAGCTTATCAGATTTGAGCGCGCGCGCGTGATGTTTAAACGATGAAACCTGTCTCACTGTGCGCTCAAACAAAAGACACAAATATAGCTGCAGAAGTGGGTATACATAATTCTGGCTGAAAAATAAGAGGATATACGCTGTATACCCGCGTACACCCTGGACTACACTGTCCGACTTCATGTGAGATTGTGAAGCATTGACACCCATTGTGCAAAGCTTAATTTTTTTTACAAACAAGGCAAAATCCTTCGTCATCTTTACCGTCGACAGGCTGCAGCCATGTCCCGAATTCGTTTTTCATCCACTTTTGTTGAAATTTGCATTTTCCCACTCTCTACCTCTTTCTCCGCCTCGAGCTCTGAACATTGTAAAAACATGCGGCTTTACGATCAACCGGAAGCAGTTCCGCGCAAACACGTGGAATGAGTTATATCTGATAATATATCTGACAAAACTGTTTTTATGACCGTATTTTTTAGAAAAAAAATAAGGCATTTTTAATGCCACAGATAATTACATTTAATGACTTTTAATGCCAATAAAGGCCTTAATTTTAAACAATTTCATTTAATGACTTTTAATGCCCCGCGGAAACCCTGTCAGAAACTCCTGACACATATGGAATGACAAGGTCTTTGCATCTCTGTTTTCTCCTCTGTTTTCGACACAGGGTTGTTTTTTTCTGCCAACTTTGTTGGCTGATTTGACAAAGGCTCAATTCGGATAACGACGTGCTTGAGTACTTTTTGCTTCTCCTCTGTGGCAGAGGGAATGTTAACAGCCTGATAAATCAGAGTTCTGATAACAGAGAGTTGGCATTCCAGTGGGTGATGTGAATCAAAATGCAGATATTGGTCTGTGTGTGTGCGTGGGCTTCCAGTAAACCTCAGTTTTCAGACTCCCATCTTCCTCAATGTGGAAGACGATCCACATTCCAGAAAAGATAACATGTTCTGGGCCTCCTCTCTGGGAAACCTTATGTGGCTTTCCACTGAGTTGATGTCATTGGTGAATGCCTCCACTTCTTTGGTTTGGATTTTGACCCAAGAGTTCTTGATGAATCTTAACCAGTGAGTTGGTGGTGTTCCCTTGTAAGCACTGAGTACCCTGCTCTCAACCTCCTGCATGTACAAATTGGCCAGAATAGGTGATACTAGGGAGCCCATGGTACACCCATGTTTCTGTCTATAAAAGTTTTCTCTGTACCTGAAATATGTTGTTGAGAGACGGAGGTCCAACAAGTCACAAATCTGGTTTACTGTTAACTTTGGTCTATAGCGTTATTACAGTAAGTAACAACACTGTGACAAAGTGGGTGAGAACACCATTTGTCAGTTTAGATATTTTTAGGTAAAATTCTTTTTTGCTTGATTAAGCCATATTTTATTTAGTCTATAGTCTGCAAATGTATACTATCCCGGGTTTGTTTATGTTTTGCATTTCTACAGGAAATGTGTAATTATAGCTTCCTGTTAGTGCTGAGGTCACAGGAAGGGACCAAGTGAAGAGGGACAAAAGACAACCATTTAAATTTGATGTTAAATTTAGGCAATCTGTAAAATCATTCTGTGGGGATTTAATTTTACATTGTTATAGCCATACTCAAAAGATGTTACTAAAGCACATTGAAAGAAACTATAGTAAGTTCAAGCAGAAACTGTTTTAGGGGTACCTGTTTTTGGAAGAGTCCATTGGAGGCCATTTTGTCTGCCTGGAAATCATGGTATTTAAGCAGAAATTTGAAATGTTCAGGAGGGAGAAGAGAACCAGGGCAGTGTAGCTGAGTGGACTTGACGTTAATTTAGGTTGTTTTAAGTTCAGTTATGGTCTGTTGAGCCTGTTAACTTCTGAGTTACTTTTTGGGATTTTTGTAAATATTTTTCTACTATTTTTGCTGTAAATAAACCACCTGCTACACTGGACATCATCTGCCTACTGCCTTCTTTAGCCACTTTGGCCAGGCTATCTCACAGACACGTTGACAGCAGTTGTCCTCCATATAAAATTTCAAACCCCCAAAAAAACATTCAAGGACTTTCATAGAAGAGTGTATTTTTATGGCTGTTTTTAAACACCTCTAGGACCGTGAACCTTTTTTTTCCCCAAGTTCACAAACAAGCAAGAATTGCAAGGACCCATTGTAACCCTGTAAAACACATCCCCAATAATAGAAGGAAATCACAGACTGGAAAACAGAGCAACTCTGAGCTAAAACCAAGAGGCTCACAGAAACAGTGATGTGAAGCAGACGTGTTGTCAACATGTCATGTCAACAGGCAAACATGCCATTAATTTATGATGACTCATCAACAGGAGGTTCTCCATAATGTTCAAATAGTAGACACGTTTACGAAGGTGTTTTAACCGACCAAAAACTCTTTCATCTACGTTTAAACTGGAATTTAGAGCTCAGCCTGCTGAGAAAAGAGAAAACAAGCAGAGAAGAGGCAGGCGTACTAAAGTCATGTGATGCTGTGGCTCTGTGGAGCCAGCCACGGTGGGTGATTTTTCCAGAAGTTTCCCCAAGTCCCTGAATAACTGCGTATGTGCAAGAGCGTCTTAGCTTGCTCTTCAAAGGGATTGCGTGAAAAAAATCTCTCAAATCCACTCTGGTCTTATTTCTTTCTACTGAGTCTTTCCTCTTCCACACATAAACATCAAGGTGGTTCGCTTCTTGTGACTCTCAGCCATGTTTAAAACTTAGAGCAGTGAAGCTTCAATGAAAAGCTAACCGGATACATAAACACTAGAAGTGCGCATGCGCAGCCAGCAAGCAGGAACAAGCATGGACACTGGTGTTATGCAAGCGCGTCAGAATTCCCCACTGACCCAGAACTTTAGGGTTAGAGGGGGTGAGAGCAGGAACAAAATTATGACAAATATATACTATATACTCTTCAGGCCGAACGGGAGAGATTGGTTAGAGTTGTTACAGGCCTGTAGCTCCCAAAGAGAATGATTTTTGTAACCTCCTTTTTCTGAATACATAATGTATTAACTACTTTCAGGATGGAAGGACGATTTTGCCCAGCATTACAAAAAGTGTTTCTGAGCAGGATTACCAACTATAGCTTTAATATTAGCCCCTTTTCCATTGAAAGACCCAGGATTTAAAGCCCCAGGCTTTGTATTACCCTGGTAAACGAAAGCCTGGAGCTTTTGGGTTTTCCTGTTTCCATTAGCTAGGGGCAATTTATGTAAAACAGCCGAATGACGTGTGGGACACAGTGATGAAAAACTGCTGTAACACTCCGGTCCAGCGGGTGGCGGCAAGAAGACAGCGGTCAAACATATTATTATAAAAGAATGTGGACAAGGACACACATCATTAACTGCCAATTGGTAATAAGCTGTCTGTCTAAGGAAGCCCAGCAAGCACTCGGCATGAGTTTGCAGCAATCTTGCCTGCTAAGCAAGCATCTAAGAACAGCGGACGGGAAAGACTCAATTTAAACAGGTAAAAAAAAAAAAAACTCAAGCAGGACCAGAACCAGCAGCTATCTGCTCCAATCAACTAAGGGTTGAGCAGACAGGAGGCAGAAAACCCAGAAGCACAGTTGGGGCAGCAATAGATCTGCCAGTGAATTCTTGAAATCAATATTTCATGCTTGTTTTGTTAGGTTCCTTTAGAACATTTAAATATTTTATTCTATGTTTTTATGTCTATTGATGTTTATCATTTATTACTCAAGTATAATGCAGTGTTGGGTGTGTACCTGTGCTGCGTAAACCAGGGCTTGTATGGTGACTGACCTCTAGTGGCAGACATTTAGCACTAAAACACAAAGTTCCTCTGCTGAATCGGATCTCTGGGAATTTTAAACTACGAGATCAACAGAGCCTCTTCAGTGAGAGGAAAGTGTCCAGGCATTGTGTCTGATCATGTTAGAAGGTAGGAAATGGGCAGCTGGTGGAAATCTGACATCAGTCTGTGTCGTTCACAAAAGACAGTCTGAAAACAAAAGCTACAAAACGACAGACTGATCCGGCATCATTCAGCAGCTGATAGTTCATACCTTGACAGAGCTGCAGGTGAGAACCCCCCTGCCATGGGATACATGGGCTGGCCTGGCCTGCGGATACAAAGACAAACACATGGTTAATCCGGCTGCAGACGGCTGTGCGTCACCGATCAGGTTAACGCGTTGGCCTGCAGGAACACATTCTGCTGTGATATCTCACGTCTGACAGGTTTAACGAGTCCAGAGGAAAAAAATTATCTGTGGCAATGCCTGCTCTGAGCCCAGTGGCACACAGAGAACCCTTTCCCCAACGTCACTTTGTTCCCGCTTCATGACGGAAGGGTGAACAAGTAATGACCGATACGTGTCAACATAGTGTCTCCTGTACTGAATGTAGGTCTGGAACTCCTCCAGAAACCGGCTTTTCTAACCCAGGGTCACAACCCAGAAGTTAAACTCACATCTACAGCTGCATCACGTAAAAATATTAAACCTTTCAGTAAGACATTGTAAAAAGAATCCCCCCAAAAACCTAAAAAAAAAAAAAAAACAGCGTCAAACACTACAGAAAGTAGGTGCTCATCTCTTCCTTGTTAAAAACCAAAAAACAACTGTCATTTTCAGTTCTGGGATGGCAGAAAAGCAGCAAATTTTCTCAGCAACTAAGGTCTATGTGGGATAGGAACACTGCTGGTGGCATGGATCAGCAGCAGGGAGCATGAATGCTCTGTTGGATTTAGCACCTCCCAGAGATACAACCCTTAGAGATCAGTGATCAAAGGACATAAGCTGTGTAGTTTCACAACACGCTGATTGTCTTCTAGAAAACCTAAAGGGAGAAAACTGTTTATTTTACTGGGCTGGGATAAAACAGACCAAAGAACTGAAATACGGGGAACCACATTTACACAGAACAGTGGAGATGCATTGGAGATGCATTGAGCAAGGCCAGAAAAATACTTTTTTTTGTCTGATCATTTGAAGCGTCAAGTCTGAGTGTTGCTAGGTCCCACTGACGGCGTTGTTGTTGGAGGAAGTCTCAAACCTTGCTACTTTTAGTCTCAGCAATGAGCTGATGATGAAGTCAGATGTCACGCGGAGAGAAGCTTTTGATCAGGAAACTGGTTCCTACAACATGCCAGAGGTTCATGCAGGCTGGGAGAGAGCGAGAGAGAGCTAAACGTTCAGCGTATGGCGGTGAGGGTGAACAAAGCTCAATAGAGGAGCTTGGTTTTATTCCTGTAGGCGTTCAACAACTGTCTCAGTAATGCTACGTAACAGAAGGGATGGGTGACATGGACCATTAGGCTTAGCACCATATCTCATGGTGTTTACTGGAATATTGGTGATAAATAAAAATCCAATAGATTGCATGACAACTACTGAACATCCCAGCAGGCAAAGCCCCACAAACGCTCCTCCGATGTGTGATGCCTGCTGGCAGAAGCTCTGATACTGTTGCTGCTCTCATGGAGCCAGCAGTGGAAGAAACTGGAACAACTTGTGATCGATGCAGTTTTCAGGGCATGAAAACATCATCGTGTATAGTTTATTACTGTTGCGAAAAATTTGGCTTCTAATGACAATAAAACCCTTTCCCAATAACTGTAAAAAGTAAAATATCATCCTGTTTGCTGACAGTTTAAAACCCTCTGATCCTTTAGTGGTGTATTAAAATGCTAAAACCATACAGTATATCAACTGCCTTAAGACGCTGTGAAGTCTGTAGTCTGCATCAGGAGGCCAGAGCTTCTTACCAAAACTGGAGAGCAGAACTTTGACCTTTAGGGCGATTTTATAAAGGCAGGCCGATCGGTGCTATGTGGCAGACAACAAACATTCTGACCCTATGACTGATTCCAATCTCTCTTCAGCATGAATGTTTTAATGATCATTAACGATGCCTCCTAAAATCACTAACTGCATGACAGCATTACGATGTTCCTATTAAACATCACATGGTTCCATTTTATTGCCACATTTGCACAAGAAATGGCACCGTAACTGCTATCTAATATCAGTATCTGTCATCACAATCACACAGGAGTTCTTGGGTGTGATGTCTGGAAGCATGAAATGCTTCGGGTGCCTTGCATTGCTGATGTCCAGCCAGGTGGATGGCCTCCAACCCCCACCTGAACCCCTTGTAGTTCCTCTAGTGGCTAAGATGTTACAGCTGATGAACACTGATGACCGCGTGGCGTAACTTAGAGAACGTTTTGGTATCGCTTTGCAACCCTCAGCACCAACAGCATAGTTCCATGTTTATGGCATATTGTGTGTGGTTGGGAACACGGAACGGGTGCCTGAATAGAAAACACATGTTCAGCATCTCTCAGCCGCTGCACTCATTTTGTGGTGAAAACTACTTACCGATCCTGTGTTATTAGGTGTAAGGATAATTTTAATCGTAATGTTTGAGCTTTTGTGATCACTTAAAGTGACTGCAGCAAAGTAAGTGACCCACACAATAAATCACCACCAGAGAGATGCGGGTGTAGGAGAATCAGCAGCTGTAGATCAGGAGTACTGATCAAGTGTCCATGCTAACACTGTGAGAGACACTAGCAGAGTCAGTGTGTGCTTCACTCACAGCCATCCTAGTGGGTGTGGGAGGGGAGTCATGCCTCCAGGAGAAGATGGATAACAGGCCGTGTGAGGGCTCCTCGACATTCCTGCTTCCCAAACAGAAGCACAGCTCAGAGTCAGAGAGGAGAAACAATCTGGTGCAGCGATGTGTGGCAGCTGGAGGCTTACCTGGCTCAGGAGAGAACCCCGGTGAAGCCCTCTGCGGGGAGAACGCCTCAGGACTGTATGACAGCAAAGGATGGAGGTGGGTCATGTGGGGGTGCTGCACCACAGGGACACTGTTGGACTGGAGACGACACAAGGAAGGCTCAAAAACAACAAGAAGCAGGGTTTCTGCAGACATCACCAACTCACATTTAAGACTTTAAAGTGTAACTCACTCCCATGAAAAAGCAAAATCCCACCCCCAGACAAAACTTCATCAAAGTGGGCGGGGAAACGCGGGAACGGGAGGAGGCTGTGTTCAGCCGCAAGCTTGATTTGCCATATTGATTCATGGAGAGAGAGCTGAGTCAGGCTGCTAGTTACGCCACGGTTCGGTCTTTTGGGGTGGAGGATCTTTCACCCCCCTCGTCCCTGGAGGTTGAGGGAGGCTTGTGGAGCCCAGCAGGGCTGAACATTATCAGTTTGAGCTGCTGGCTCAAGGTGCTGACTAAAAGAAGCCCGAAGCCGGTGCTGCTAAGGCAGCGGTGGACAGGATCGGTCCAGTTCTATATTATAAGTTATTTATTTCCTGCTTTGTAATCCAGGCGGGATCACCGGCAGTTTAGTGCATCATGATTCATTTGTAATGTGGACATAAAGCAGGGTTGATCTTCTCTTTGCTCTGACTGTAGGTAGCTTTCAATACGAGGGAAGGCAGAGAGGGAAGTTTAGAAGTTTGAGCCGATACAGGGAGGCTGATCTGGGGCTGTCAATCTCTGCCTGCCGCTGGCTGTTGAAGCTGCGGAGCGCAAATGTCCAATATCCAACCTAATACTAACATAACCGCGGTTTCACACCAGCCCCTTCTCTGCTGCCTCAAGACACTAATGGCAAAACAACTGGTTGCTTTCACAGAAATTTGCCAATGACACATAAAAAGTTGGTTGATTTGTTTCCAGGCGCTTTTTTGAAGAAGAAAAAAAGTGGCTAGAGGGTTTGAAAAGTGCAGCAGTGCTCACTCTGGAGGCACAAGATGGAGGGAGCTGTGTTTTTTTTTTTAAGAGGGAGCTGTTATTATACTCCACAGCAGCAGAGCTAACGATGTCTATCTCTGAATTACCTCACTTCCACTGAAAGCAATGTTAATCCGAAATTCAATGCAAGACCCTCGTTTAACCTGAGGAGGGCGAACATCGATGATTTTAGAAACAAAAGCAAGATTTCAACAACTATGCACACATTTTTTCAATATAATGACCAGGATATGTAGACAGTACTATAAGACAACCATGTTAGCAGTTTATTGGCAAAAAAAAAAAAAAAGTTGATTTGGGGGTAAGTTACCCTTTGAAGGGGAAGTCCGGTCAACAAGGAAAAATCAGTGGCTCATTAGCTATAACTACAACAAATATGTTTGTGGTTATTTAATGAATTTAGCGTTAATAAGAAAATAAAAGCATAAATTGTCGTCTCGATTGTATGGGGGCGGCCATTACTGATCAAATATGGGCAGTAATGGCCGCCTGACATCACATCCTCCGACGTCTTTGTGCGGTGAGGCACTGCGCTTTACCAGCTAAATCAATAGGAGCTGTTGTACACAGCTGCGATTAACAACAATTTTTTTCAGATTTCCAGAGGACTTCACCATTGACATTCGCGAGAGCTATAGTTGGAGCAACAATGCTCACGTGCATGGGTGTTGGATGTAACAATACATCGGGTAAAAGTGAAAAAAAACAAAAACAGTTTTTTTCCACTTTTCCCATTCATGATCCACCGGGTTCGTTTTTTCTTGGAATAACTACCTGAAGAGAGAGGATTTGCCATCCAACTTGTGGCCAGAGAGAAACAACGTCATATGCAGCCAACATTTCGAAGAAGAATGTTTTGTGAATTTCTCCATTGTGAGATCAATAAAGACTATCTTATCTTATCTTGAACATGACATGAGAGCAAGGATTTTTGGTAGGTTATTCTTTTTTTAATGTAGAATTTGCTGGAACATTTGTTTACCTACCAGAGCGGCGGAGGGATACGACACACTTAGAAAGCATGCTCACTGCGGCGAAGCCCACTTATTTTATGCAACTTTGGTCTTATTTTTCACTTGTAAATTTCATGAGTTGCGGGTTGCAGATTTTTTTGGGCTTGTTTCTGAAAGTGAAGTCAATTGTTTGGGGTCTAAACTAAGTGACGCCGAAATATCCCTCCGCCTCATAATGCACTGCAGCTCATCCTGACAGCAACAGAGAGAAAACTCAGAAGGAGCTGATCTGACCGTATTTTCTGCAGTTTACGGTTGCAATAACAGATGATAACTGCTGAAAGTAGATTAGGCAGTGCAGATCACCATTTTGAGCAGAGATTGGTTCTAACGATGACTTTTATACTCATCTTTAACATTGCAGAACCCAACCCATAAACCGTACTTTAATGCTTGTCCCTAAAATGTAAAATTTGTATTAATTTAAATTGAAATGCTTAATACCATGTTCTATCTTTGTTTAAGGGGTTAAAAAAATATTTTGGCATGAAAACGGATATTTATTTACAAAGGGACAGATAGGGCATTGGGACTTGCTCTACAGCTGATCCCGCACAGTGACGTCACAAACTGGGAGGTGGCAGTACTGTTCATCACCAATATATAAATAATGAAGCGCACATAAAATCCTTACATTTTCTCATAAATTGATGGTGTGTCTTACAATTCGAGCGCCTTATACATGATTACTGTTGTGCTCTCTGACCAATTTTATGTGGTACAATGCGCACAAAAATCTGTTAAAATGTGTAAATGCAACTTTGTAAGCAGCGAATCCGCTCTGTTCAATGGATATTTAGAGCATAACGGTACATTGTGTCACTATCTGATCGGACCCCGGAGCTGTCTAAAAGATTGCCTGACTGTAAAAAACTAGAAGTGCATTCAAGTAAAGGCCCCTCATACTCGCGTGTAGTTCACTCCGTGGAGGTCCGTGCGTATTCAAGGCGTACTTAAGGAAGACTCCACGAATACAGGTACATGTCACACTATAAACTTCTCAGAGGCAAAAAGTCTTTATATCAAACTGTTTTATATCTGACACCGAGCTTGATACACTGAGCTGCTCCAAGCAGGCGGTCACAAGGACACACAGCATCACAGTCCCTCTCTGTTCTCACTGACAGGTGGGAGCCTGCTAGAAAATAAACGGCTCTAGCTAATAACACATTTTACCATCCATTCTGCTGATTTGTCCCATTGGCAGAAAGTATGGGAATTGTAGGAATTTGCCACAAGAAATGTAGGCAGTAGAACTATGACATCGACTATGAAGTGTAAAACGTCCGTGGAGAGTCAGCATGGAGTCTACTAAGCTCACAGCACGCCCAAATATGTGGGAGCATTTAGGCAACCAGTTTTTTCTAATCATGAAATAATTTGGGTTTTTCATGTCGATCAGATAAGACGCAACAAGTCAAGTCAGTCTGAGAAATGTATTTCCTCAGTGAAGAAACGTTTCTCTAGGTGTAAAGCAGGGTATATCAGTGTGCTGGTCACACATATTCTCTAATGTTAACATGTAGAAATGCTGGGAGCATGTTGATGTGTGGCCAGGAGATGAAAATCATGTTTAAGAAGAACGATAAACAAACAGCATGACCTAAAATGGTCTGTTATACAAATTTTAAAAGATGACATTTTTAATTCTAGTTGTGAAACCCTGTTTATTTATTCATCCAAACTGTTGTTTGGATGAATAGTTGTTTTGTCGACCGATTTCAACCTTTACCTTCACTGCTCAACTAACAGGATTTTAAGCTCCATGTTAGGAGACATACTGCCCTCTCCAGGCAGACAGGAGGTACAGCAATGATGGTTTATACTGGATTATCTAAATCCTCTAAAATCAGGGTCACCAACCTTGTTGAAACTGAGAGCTACTTCATTGGTACCATATCATAAGAAGGGCTACCGGTACTGACATTTGAACTAGAAGAGTCAGAATTCACCTGAACTTGAATAAAATTTTCCTGCCTCGTTATAGATATTGTTATTTTTAAAATCTATATAAATGCAAGTGTGATTAAACAAGAAGAGTACAGGAATAAAATCAAGTTTTAGAGGCTCGTGGGCACCACAGGTGGTCCCTGGGGGGGCTACACCATGTTGGTGACCCCTGATCTAAATGATCAAGCCCTTACTTCCTCCTTCAATTATAACCAAACTGAACTCTTACTTTATGCTCTCCAAGCTTGTTCAACATTCCACATCCTACCTGCTGCTAAGGCAGCATTAAATACCATGTTTATCTACAGAGCAACAGTTTACCTGCATAAGCCTTTTCAGACCCAGTAGATGGGTTTTCCTCAGAAATCCAAAATGCTGTATGTGTGTGTGTGTGTGTGTGTGTGTGTGTGTGTGTGTGCTCTTGTACTTGCAGCTAAACGAGAATTTATTTTGCTTACTTGTGGTTAGGTTTAGGACTAAGGTGTCAAGTATGTGTGTGTGTGTGTTCGTGCGTGTGTGTGTGCGTGCGCATGCGTGTGTGTGTGACAGAGAGAGAGCGAGACAGAGAGAAGTCTTACCAGGTGTGTGGGAGCAGCAGAATCTCTGATAGCTGATCTTCCTGGAATATCGAGAAGGGGCCACTGAAACGGCAGGTACTGTGAGAAAAAGGAGACTGTTACCAGACGCTGACCCGTTTCATCATGTTGTTCACACAAATGTAACTGCAGTATGAGTTATTAACAAAGACCACAGCTGTGAAATGGAATCTATTAAACATTAATGCCCCTGAGTGGAACATCTTGAAGTGTTTTTTTACCAGACATTCTGCAGATTTTATGAACAATTACCGTTGAGCGTTCTTTAAAGACTGATATGTGTGTGAATATTCCCCTTGTGTGAAGCCTACGTACAGGGCCTGCTCTTTTTGTCCCGTTACAACCACAAACTATCGGGCATTTTACTGGGGTATTATGCCAGAGCAAAACAATGCAGTTTTCCAACAGGCTTGACCTAAAACATACACACAGAGCTAAGAATACCAACACACACCACACTCTTCACTCTTTGTCTTTTAAGAGACTTATAAAGCCATGTTAATTTCCTTCCACCTCCTAATGGGGCACTGATGTATGCTGCTCTATCCCATTAAAACCCCATAAAATCCATTTATGGGTGGAATGAGACAAAATGTGGAGAAGAAGCATGAGGACTTCTGCAGGGTGACGCCCCCTGTGGTGATGAGGGGGGAAAGGCATGTTGGGAACTTTAAATGACCCTCTCTAAGAGAGGAAATATTTACCCAGCAAACCTAGGATGAGATAACACAGTTAAGTGTTCCTCATTTGCCACTTGTTTACATCTCCCCCCACCCACCCCCAACCAACCTTCATCGATGAGCATGCAAATTGCACAGGAGAAAGCTAGACTGCAGATAAGAGCTCTGAGCTGGGGCTCATGAGCACCATGACACAGAACAGAGTCTACTCCCTATATAGATCCTCGCCAAACTACCAGGACTACACCCCCACCCGTTACAAACAGAACCCCACTGCTGAAAAGCCCTTTGCTGCTCGTTCAGCTGTGACAGATGCCTACAGGCCCTCAACGGTGACCTTTGACCTTGACTGGACAGGGGGCAGCAGCTCTGGTGCCAGCTGACTTCAACCCGACACCTTCAGCTACAGATTAATCGTGAACATTCATCTTCTACGTTGTTTAGTGATCAACATTTTAGAGACGCAGAATTAAATCAAATTCCAGCTAAGTTAGTGAGGGCATTTTCTAAAAAGGTCAGCAGCCCTGTATTAGTCACTGTGAAAGGAAATACCGATGGTTTAACTCAAAATAAGCTGCAGCTACAGGTTCAACCAGTCGTTGCTACAGGTCCAATCATGCTGCTTCCTGTGGGTTTAATCGCTGCGAGGTCCTGCTAGTCAGACGGCGTGGTGGCCAGCGGGTGGCGGGGGACTCCCTCTGTGAAAGCAGGAGCTTTAGCAGGCTGCTGCGAGCAGACGAGAAAACTATCACAAGCCGGAGAGAAATCAGTGACGACCTCAGAGTCCTTCCCACGTCTTTAATTGATCTGCTCCAAGAAGCAAAACCGTTTTCTAGTTTTGGATCAGCCTCGTCGGTTCCGTGAAGGAAATATGACACCCTCAGCACCGGACCGCCTCGTTTATAGTAACTACGGTAATTTAGCAGAACAGAGCGAGTGCAAAAAAGAAAACTATACAAAAATATGGTCTTGATATACAAAGGTTTGAAGGCTGCTAGTGAAAAATATCACGCGGTTTACCAACGAACCGTCTTAAGATTTCAGTCAAAATGTAAAAAAAAAAAAAAAAAAGAAAAAAAAAGCAATTAGAAAATCCACAAATGAAATAAATCAACATTACAAATAAAGCTTTGTGCAGTACTAAATGAATGGCTTTATTCATGATTAGGTTTCTAAACAACACCGTTTATTTTCATTTCACTTTTAATAGGACATGTTTAGGGCTCTGACAAAAGGCAAACACTCCTTAATATAAGAACTAAATACAGGAGTTTGCAAAGTTAGGTCCACTCAACCTTTCTGTTTGCAGACTAACATTTCAATGACTAGACTCACCTACACGTTCATTCTAGTTCAAACAGCCAAAGCCTTTGTCCCAATGACTAAAGAGCAGCACAGCTACTCATGTTGGGCCTCATCAGTCCTGACTCTACCTTCAGGCACAGGAAGGAGCGCCACACCTCCCCCACCCGCACGACGTCTGACTGAAAACGAGAGCAACCCGCAGAAAATCCACCACCCTGTTTCTCCTTGGCCTTCCAGAGGACGCCGAGGCTGAGCGCTAACTGGATCCAGCTGTTGAAATACCGCCACACTGCACCTACTCCAGCACACCAAAGATCCATTACTGAGGGGAGGATGGGAATCTGTGTGAGCACTGGGGAAACTTGTTGGGATTACTGCTGTTCACAAGTGGCTACGGTTCTACACAAAGATCCGATAAGAAGCCACTGGAGGACAGCAGTCGGACTCAACGGCAGAAATCCTGAGATTTTGCCTTGTGTCATGATTAAACATCTTTACTGGCTCAGGTGATAGAATGTCTGAAAGTCAGACATCAGGGACAGTGTGCTCACTAAAGGTGGATGTAGCCACCAGATCTGAGAGAACGCCTCAGAGGAAGCATCTGAACCACATCTGGATTCATCAGAGATGTGAAAGGTTTCTTCTTGAACTCCAAAATAATATTTTATCACCAAGTAGCTACGTCCTTTCCTGGTTAATATGCTGCTTTTATCAACATAAACCTGTCTCTACACAGCTACAGTAGCCAAGTCAGCCACAATTAAAATAAATGACAATGAAGAAAGGATTTAGATGAGAATGATGAATGAAGTCATGCTGGACGTAAAATGCATCAACATCTAATGATGCAGAGCCTCAGCAGAGGTAGATGTACACCAAACCAATTCTGTGTACTGGTCAGACACAATGTTTGGCAAAAACAAGTCAGTGTAAAGACATGAAACAGAAGCAACAATGCCACAAATAAATGATAAACATTCACTGATTTTATCTTCACCTAAAAATTTGCAACCTCAGCAGAATCTGTACAAGTTGTATAATCAGACTCGAGAAGCTGACGATTTATGTTCCACCCTGAGTGAGGATCAGCTAAGGATCAATAAAACTGAGTTAAGCTGCTCCAGCTTATAGTTGGGCCTGAACACAAACAGCCACAGCTCCACTCAACTGCTGCTCTAACATCCAGATAAAGGACAGCATGCAGTCTGCCTGTGATTTTCTAGCAGTCCTCCCAGCCAGAAAAGTGTTACACTCTGTTCTAAAGTGGTTTCCTGACAACCAAAACTGCTACAATAGTAATACCCCATTTACACTACCCCTTTTTAACCGAGCCGAGACCAGTCCGAGCTCGGTAACCGCGATAACTCTCGAGTGTAAACGGTAAGCAGACTGAACTGAACCAAGCTAGACATAACTGGACCGCGCTAAATGCAGATTAGTCCCATATGTGGTCTCGGCCTGTTTTTTTCTGTCCTGGTTATCTGATAACGAAGAGTGCATGAGCAGACCGCATCATCCCCTTACAGTCAGCTGACTGTCTGCGGTTTTTCCGGCGTGTCTGGCTGCACGTCCCGATTCACACTCCATTCAGACAAATTTCAGACATTCATAAAAATACTAGCTTCCATGCCACACAGTTTCCAGAGATGATTCTGTTTAGCATTGTGATGAACATCAGCGTCTGTCGTTGTTTCCTGCTTCTGTAAATCCTTATTAGACGTTCGTTTGTCTTTTCCACGTCCCAAAAGCCGACTCTGTCCAACCATAACTTCCTGAATGTTACGGAAGCCGCCGTTTTGATTTGCTTTGTCCCGCCTTCAATCCCAGAGAACAGTAGTACCGCTGACCGGAGGGGGCGGGGGGAGACAAACTTTGCGCCGCTGACCGGCTGAGCGGAGCGGCGCTCATATCGAGTTAGGTTTATTTTTTTATTATTATTTTTTTGGAATGTCGGCTCGTTGGTAGCGTGAGGGAAACCCTACAATGTTACTTACAATCGCATCAGCAGAAACGCGAGGTCCGCGTCAGCCTTGCAGCCTTCTATGTTTACCAGTGTACGACTCCTCTCTCTGTCCAGAGCCCTTTTCCTCTTTCTTGCCTGCTCCAACATGGGCTTTCGCTGTTTTCTCGCTGGTTCCGCTATGATAACTGCACAAATATCGCCACTGCGCTACCAACGAGCACACCTTTCACTGCGGGCGTGTAGCAGTTCTCGCCGTAAAGCAAGACCGACTCTGGCGATGCACACGAGACTACTGAGCCTGTGAGTGCGGGCCGAGGGCTCCTGCAATTGCAAGTGCGGTATTTCCCCCACAGACCACCAGGGCGGCCGAGAAAACCTTAGTTCAACCTGAAATGACTTATTTAATCATCCAAAACGGTATGGAACATATTAATTAACTGAAAAATGTTGCATAGTATGCCTTTAAGTGCAGCACTGGCAGAAGACAGCTGATGGACCACTTCAAAAGGTCACTGTCCCCAGGCCCACTGCAGTGACAGGGTACAAGTACATGGGAGGGGTGGGCACATCTGACCAAATGACTGGAACAAATTCAGTCCATAGGAAAACCAGGAGGTGGTCCACCACTGTTCCAACATCTGGTTGACGTAACTGTGACAAACTCCTACGTCATCAACAAGGATGATGAGGTAGGAGGAAAACTTCTGACATGCCATTTTGCATTAACTTTTTTTTTTTTTTGCTTTTCATCGGATCCGAGTGCAAGATTTGACACAGTTGATCACTCCTGGAAACTTTACATCAGAGAACACAAAAATCTCATGTGGAGTTCCCCAAGGGTCCATCTTGGCTCTCCCACTAGTCAATATCTACATGCTCTCTCTAGCTCAGATTATAAAAAAACAACATCAGCTACCTTAATTACACAGACGACACACAACTCTACATCACCATGTCACCAGGTGACTATGAACCCATTCAAGCAATGAGTAAATGCTTAGAAGAAATCAATGCATGGATGTGCCAAAATTTTCTATAGTTTAATTAAAACAAAACTGAACTAATAGTTTCTGGACCAATGGAAGAACGATCAAGAGTTAGCTAGTAACCAATGATCAGGCCTTAAATCTGGGTGTAGTGACTGAATCAGAGCTAAACCTTCAAAGGCATCTAAAGACATCCCATCACCTGAAGAACATGTCCATTATTAACGGACTAATGTCTCAGCAGGATCTTGAAAAAAAAAATCCATGCGTTTATCTTTAGTGGAACTGATTATTTCAAGTTCCTGTGCAAGTTTTGCCAAAAAAAGTCAATCAGACAGCTGCAGCTGATCCAGAATGCTGCTGCCCGCATCCTCACTAAGACTAAGAAAGTAGAGAACCAACCCACCCCCCACTTCTGAAGTCCTCACATTGGCTCCCTGTATCTCAGATAATAGACTTTAAAACACTCCTATTAGTTTATAAAAATCACTGAATGACTTAGCACCAAAAGACACTTCAAAGGGATACTGCTCAGGTATGCGTAAAAGGTTTGCTGTAGTAAAACAACTCTTAAAACTCCTAGATACTTGAGCAAACTTGGGTCTGTGCAGACTTTAGGCGAACTTTGCACAGACAGGTACACGTAAAGTTCAATATTTATGACCGCATATGTGTACACGGTGCAAAACTATCAATTGCTCACCGGGAAGAACTGTTTATATCGAACAGTTTTATGTGCGACACTGAGACCATACACTCAGCTGCTCCAAGCAGTAAGTCGTGAGGGTACGTGGCGTCACAGCCCCTCTGTGTGTCTGCTCAAGAAGGAACGGCTCTAGGCACTCAACTAGCTCGTCAAACTTGCTACTTTATAGTTACTATAACTGTAGTTTATTTTTTGATTTACTCAAAAGTAACTTCTTACTACTTACCTCTGACCTTCATAAATCAGAAATCCAACCTTTTCCATCCATCCATCCATCCATCCATTTTCCAAACCGCTTATTCCCTCATGGGGTCGCGGGGGTTGCTGGTGCCTATCTCCAGCGTTCACTGGGCGAGAGGCGGGGTACACCCTGGACAGGACGCCAGTCAACCTTTTTCTGACTAGTAAATACACCATATCTAAACCCTGCCAGGCGAAACTGAAAACAGTCTTCGGTGAGAAGGTTGTTACCGAGGAAATATTTAAATTTAGCAAATTTATGCGTCATGTGATGTTTCAAAAACACAGCCAGAAGCTTCATAAAACTGTTTAGCTATGAAAAAGGAACCCTACATTCAGACTTCAACACAGACCTAGACTCCAAGAGTTGCCAGTCATTTTGCGCTTTTGCTGCATCGTAGGTTTGAGCTTGAGATGAATATTCCCAACATTCAGCTCATTCTGATAATTAGCAACTTAAAACCGGGTTCCAGACTGGGGGGGATTGTTGACCTTTATTTTTAAACATGCAGTACTACATGTATACAGAGACACAGAAAGAAGCCAAACACAGGAAGACACAGGGTCATGTGTTAATGTAACGCCCGTAAACAAAAGGGTTTAAAACAAAGCAGTGATTGTCTAGACTTAGCCCCCCCCCCCACCCCCCATCAGTTCTACCTAACCACGGGGTCCGTTTCAATGTAAAGGAGTTTTTGGTCTGACAGCAACCAAACTGAAAAATAAAGCAAATGAAAAATGTACCTACTCCCAACTACTATAAGTAGTTGGGAGTATCTGGATACAGCTGCTGCACCTCTGCATCCAATGATTGTCCTGGGATGCTTCTTGGACCACTGCAGTTCCCAATGCCAGCAGACCCAGAACTCAATGGAGGGTCTAAATAGGAATATTTTGTCATTGACATCCAGAACGCTCTTTCCTGGAACTTCAGCTTTCATTTACCCGGGCAGTTTTTATTGAGCATTTGGACTGTGGGGCGGGGTGATTATGTCAGACGGAGAGCAGTAATCCCTTCCACAGCAGCGGCGTCTGCAGACAGTGGGACAGACGTGCCCCGATTTAAAATCCCAGATTCTTAGCAAAAACTATAAAGCCAAAGATTCTGTGAAGAACTCCACAGATAGTTGTCCCCACGTGCTCCCAGAGACCTCTGGGTTCCCCCACCAACATGAGGGAAGAGGAGTGGAGAAGGGCCAGCTCTGGACTAAAACCCAGTGTTTTCTAAACATTTGATCAATTCACAGCATTCACACAGTGAACCTGAATAAAAAGTTTATTTGAGTCAGAAAAGGTGAGAAATGTTAATGAACCATCAATTTATTTGAGGTATTTTTTATCTCTCTGCAACACAAGCCATTCATGGTTCAGAACTAACTTATGGCTGTGGATGAACAATTCCTGATGGGTGGAGGTAAACAGAAATCTACCCATTGAAACCCAGTCTGGACTCTCCAGGACAGGTGAGCTTATTCTCAGTAAGCAGGGATGCTTTGTTTACACACCTAGCCGCTCACGTTGTGTACTCTCAGGTGCTGTAACGGTCTCCTTTACTCCTTCTGCAGCAGGTTGGAACCTAGATGCAACAATTGGTCCTAAATCAGGTCAGACGTCAGCAATAATTCAGACTTACAGCCGGTTTTCCTAAAATAGCTATGCTATGGATCACGTGTTACCATGGTGACGCAAGTAAACAAGGGAGTGCAGCTATAAGCAGAGATAAAATGGGAGCTGGCGTGGAAAAATTAGGTGATGACAGCAGGAATGAATCAGTGCTAAAACAAGAAAAACCCTCCGCTCATCACTCACATCCAGAGTCAAAAACCAGATATTTCCTTTCATTTTTGGCTGCCCACACTTTAATGATTGACTTTATCTATCAAACTGTCCCAAAATGTGAACAAAGAAGACTTTCCCCGTACTTGTGCATCAGGGTCAGATTTCCCTGCAGCTGTTCTAGAGCAGTGGGAAGGTTTGTGCTTGTAGTTCTCTGGAAAGCAGAGTTAAAGTTGTTCCAAGCGTCGTGAACATGCATGGGTTCCAGCGCTGCAGCCGCGTGTGCTGCTGTGAGGGGGAGGCGGGTGAGGAAGGGGAGCTTCAGGGAGGAGGACTAAGCGAGCAGACAGGTCGTCTCTCCACGCTGCCTCCTGCATCCTGCCTGCACCCATCAGCACAATAAACAGTCTGTATTATGGTTGGAGTAGCAAACAACCAGCGCCCGTTTGTTTACAAGGACTCTGCTTCAGATGGCCGGGCTCGCCTCCTCCTCCTCCTCGATAAACACGCGCTCAGTCTGAGGGGGCTTAGAGAGTCTCCTCTTTGACAAGAGGACTGATAAACAGCAGGATCAACTCTTGGTCCAAGGTTGAATGTAGCCTTCAGAGGAAAGAGTTTTTATCTGAATCTGGCCAAACTACACCAAGGTCAGAAGGCAGCGTTCCTAGCAGAGAAGGCAAGGAGTGTATGAAGTCAGCAGCTTGTCGCTGAATGCCCCAGAGGCCTGCTGCTAGGCTGAGGTTAAAGAACATGCATCACCAACACAACATTCAGTTCTAAACTAGGACCTATGCTGGGCGATAAATTGATTTAATCAATTAATACGAAGTTACAATTTTTTACGATTAAACTTTTGGAAAATCTGGATTTAAGTAAGTCATTGGGCTTCCATGAAGAGAACAGCATGCAATGCTGAATATGTTTAGGAAAATATATTGTCAAAATATTGTAAAGAGGAAACGTTTTTTTTTTAACCATAATACGAGGCGCTTTAAATTTACCCATTTAATTATTTTTTCTTACGTTAGTTTGAAGTTACATTAGTGAAGTGAAGCCTGTTCTTAGCTCATTGTGTAAACCCACTAGCAGCAAACATTTTGCTATGTGTCCATTGTTTACAACGGCGGGGCCGCCATCTTGTTTTACCAGCATGTTTCACAGCTTGGAGTTGCACTTTGAATTCAGCTCAATCACAGACGAAATGCTTGCAATAATAGCAATTTTTTTTTAAATTGTTTCCCTAATTTTTTTTTTGTGAAATGAAAAGCAGTAGAAAAAAACATACATTTGTGGGGTTTAGTATAATAAAATTATACTAAGATTTTATTTTTAAGCTATAATCACCCAGCCACACTAGAACTGGTCCTAGAAAACCACAGCAAAGAAATAGTTCTGGTTCCATTGCCAGAACACCTGCTCAGAAAAGTCACTGTGACCCTTAAACAAGTCTGGCTCTAGATTCTGTGGCTCTAGAAAAGCCTTCAGTACAGGCAACTTCACACTTCTAAACTGCGTTGAACAACAGTCTGGAGAAGAGAAGCGGCTGCTGACAGGTCAGCTGACTTTCAGCCTGATCCAATCATGTTCTCCACAGTGAACAACCTGAATATTTTTAGCTGTCTTGTAAGCGACCTGTTTTTAGATAGAGAACACACAAACACTGAATTCAAACTCAACCCTTTATTCAACCAACTTTTTACCAAAACTACAAGTTTTTAAAAAAGAAAAAAACAAGGCGTGCTCTCTGAACTCTTTGAAGGGGGCGGAGCTTGGTGACAGAGGTTCCTGGGTCTGGGTTTGTGATTGGTTGGGACGACGTAATGACTGTATTATTAACCTACATGGCTAGAATGGAAAAAGGAAGGAAAACTCTTATTTTATTGAACTTTGTATTGACCCTTTTTTCCTGTCATTGATATACGTCTATCGATCGATATATATTGTTATTGAATTATCATCCAGCCCTATTGCAATTACTAGTGGTCCCCATGCTAACTGCCTTTATAAGATGCAAAAGACAGCTTTAGTAATCAGCTCCATAATTATGTTTTATTTGCTGTTAAATATCAGTAAAAGCCTGTTTAAACAGCTCTTCCACAGAGACATGAGGTCGTCTCTGTCCTCAACATACAGGAATAACTGCTCATGGCAATCTTGTGAATGCTGTTCATCAGAAACCAGCCAGAAAGCAGGCTGGTTTTTCTTTCCCATTTTCCCTGATCATTTTCCTCAAATGTATTGAAATTCCTCGGCCCGCGCGTCACTTTCCACGGGCGCCATTGTTTTCCAGCAAACTCTCGCAGTACTGTCATCTCATTGGTCGGTTGTTGTGGTACAGGTATAAATTAAGCGCTGTTATTGGTGGAAATCTGGCCACATGCAAACCTTTAAAATGAGCCATTTTTGTGAGTGAATTTCATAAACGTTTCCAAAAACGAGACGAATCATGACAAAACGCAACTGCTACACTAGAGCTGGACGATAATTCAATAACAATATATATCGAACGATAGACGTATATCGATGATACAAAAAAAAGGGTCAATAAAAAGTCCAATAGAATAATAGTTTTTCTTACTTATGCATTCTAGCCATGTAGATTAATACTCATAATAGTCATTACATCGTCCCAACCAATCACAAAAAGCAGACTCAGAAACTAAGTGGTGCACAAAACCAACCCCTTCAAAGAGTTCAGAGAGCACGCGTTCTTTTTTGCTTTTTTAAAAACTTGCAGTTTTGGTAAAAAAAAATTGGTTGAATAAAGGTTTGAGTTTCAATTCAGCATTTGTATGTTCTGTATCTCAAAATAGGTTTCTAAGCAACAGCATAAAATGACCAGGGCAGCACTTAAAATATATGTTTTGAATTTGTTGATAATTATCTATATTGATTATTATGATTTCTATTTTATCTATATGCTTTTTTTTCTATATCGTCCAGCCCTACGCTACACGAAAGCCGATGATCAGGGGGCGATCTCTGCATTTCCTGTTGCATCCTTGGCAGTGACCACCACCCGTGCAGATGAGGAGGAGCGGCCAGAAAAACACCCCAATGGCCCGTCTAGGGAGGGGGGCGCCCCGCGCCAAACGTCACGGACAAAGCTGGTGGGACTGGTCCCCCCACATGGATGTTTGAGTAAGAATAAACAGAGCAGTAGTTTGTTAAGCTATACCATATGAAGGTAAGCATTGTGTATTTGCTCGCAATTGTTACCTTTCTACTAGTATTTGTACATATTGTTAGCAATAAAAGTGTCATTTGACCTTAAGAAGAACTTGGTGTTGGATATTTTATCAAACTTAAGTTGTATATTTAGAGTGGAGAGAAAGCTTGAGTTGCAGGAAATGGCCTCCGTTTGTACTTGAAACAGTGAAAATGCTCGAGCTTCCTCTCTAACGTACCGACACGGAGCAGGTCCTGGGTGGAAGTGGGCTTAGGGACCATTCAGCCCCGGCCACTGACGACAATGAGCGAGCGATGGAAGGGACGGCTGCTACAAAGCTGAAGAATGCAGGTGTCTGCGCGAGGAAGCCTGGCTGTGCCTAAATACGCAGAGGCACCACCTCCACACAAACCCAGAAAGGAAAAAGGAAAATGCCAAAGACAGCCAGTCATAACCGGACTGCAGCTCAGAGAGTCTCTAGATGCTGCGATGGGCAGCACTAAACGTCTACTTACACACTGCAAAAAGGAACTAAAGGGAAGTCAAATTTTGTCCTGGATTTGAGCATTTAAGTTTAGATGAGCTGCCAGTGGAACTTAAAATAGAAACAACTCATCTCCATCTTATTTGAAGTGCAGTCTATCCAATTATCCTATTTTAGGGGTAGAAATACTCATTGCATTGGTAGATAATCTTATTTATCTGGTCAAATCAAGGACAAAGACTAATTTCATGAAAACTTTCCTTACTTACTACCTCACTGTAGTTTGAACTTGCTGAATGATGTGGAACAACTTCAGCTCAGCTTTCTGCCTGAGGTCATCAACCCCAACTGTCCTGCGCAGCAACACTTCACCCTAACCACCCCCCACCCCTCTCCCCCACTTCCAAAGAGGCAACATGTTAAATATGGCTGTGAGCGCAGATGTATTAAAGCACCTAATCCTAGCTTATCCTCCAAAGAGTGGCCGGGAGGGGAAATTGGGCAACACTCTGCAAATCCTGCCGTGCACCTAGCAGCTAAAGCAGCTAATCTGCTGCAGAGAAGCAGACACAATCAGAGCTCATCCCTGCTGCAGGCCGAGTGTGTCCAGGCTTGTCTAAAGCTGCACCGTTACAAACCGCCTCGTCCGCACAGCCTGCAGGCGCGCACGCCGACACCCAGCCACTCAAACGCAGGCGCACAACAAGCCTGCAGGCAGCCGTTTCTGGCTCTCAGGCAGCTCAAATGCTACATTCCTGCCGCACGGAGCACAGTTTCAGCTTCGGACCTTTCTGATGGCAGCTTCTGATAACGTTCAAGTCCTTCCACATCCAGAAACCACAGAGCCCTGAGGCGTATGGTACGTCTACTGCTTAGACCTCTTCAGGTGGTCTCACGTCGCCACCACAGACTCCAGTGGCTTTCAGGAGGACTCGGTGTGGACGGGCAACAGGAAGCAGAGCAGAATCATGAAGCAGAAGGAAAACGATGCCTAGTTTTCAAGGTACTCAGGGAATGACAATCTGAAAAGTGTGATGTGCATTTGCATGAAGCCGCCTGAGATCTAGTCACAGCGGATAAACCTAGAGCAACCCAGCAGTGCAGCATGGTGTAAGGTACGCAGACCGTGTGTGCCAATGCTGATGCAAGTCATGACGGCTGAGAGGGGGATCAAACCGGCAACCTGACAATTGCAGGACGCACTCCCCAACTCACAGAAGTGGGATTTTTATCTCTAAACTACACCCAGTAACTGTACTTAATTCTATTTTCAAATACACTGATAGTTATTGATGGTCTGTAGGAAGCGACAGTGGAGAAAATGGCTAAATTAACAACCCTGACAATGTTGTGTTATTATGCAAATTTCCCCCGATAACAATAAAACAATGTCAGAAATGCCCAGCACTACTGGATGAACAAACACATACCCAAGTATCTGGTGCTAACCTCGTCCTGCTTTGGGTTCATAGCAACCAGACTCTAGCCAGGGACGAGTTTATCCTGGTTATTAGTCAATATATACAGCAGTCCAAGCAGTTCTTAGCCAAATTTCCCTTTAGACCATATCAGAATGGCAAAGGAAATGCCGTGTGCTGTGAAGCCATGTAATCGGGGGGGGGGGGGGGGGACCAGCTTTGGCTGCAAATACAGCAGCAAGTCTTGTGCGGTAGGCCTCTGTCAGTTACTGACAACATGGCTCAAGCTCAGAGTGGACGGACAGCATCTGTGAGGGTCAATATTTAAGAGGGCAACATGTTTTCTGTTGGATTTAGGACTGGACTTTGACTAGGCCACTGTAACACAAATGTGCTCTGATGTGAGCTATTCCACTGTAGCTCTGGCTGTGTGTAAGGTAACCGCTGGACGGCCAACATTTGCCCAGTCTCAAATCTGTTGCACCCTCTCACACGGTGACCCCAACCCTGAGGCCACGGACCGGTACCACTCCACAGGTCATTTAGTACCGGGCCGCACAGAAACAATAAGTAACTTTCATTATTTCCTTTTATTCCTTATTGATTCAATTCAATTTTATTTATATAGCGCCAATTCATGAAACATGCCATCTCAAGGCGCTTTCCAAAGTGAAATTCAACTATACAGATTGGTCAAAAAGAGTTTCCTATCTAAGAAAACCCCGTAGATTGCATCAAGTCTTGACAAGCAGCATTCACTCCTGAAGAAGCGTAGAGCTACAGGGACAGTCGTCTGCATTGTCCATGGCTTTGCAGCAATCCCTCATACTGAGCAAGCATGAAGCGACGGTGGAAAGAAATTGGATTGTTGGATTCTGAACCACGTTTTATTTGGAAAAATATCCGGATTGTCCCCGTTCCATCCGTCTATGACTCACTCCAGATGCGTGTCTTAACAAACGTGCTGACAGCAGCACGCATGGCAGCTAACCCTGTTGCTAAGACTAAGAAGGCATTAACCACAGGGGAAGAACTGGTCCCGCCGCCACCAAAGACATTTTGCAGGAAGCTTCCAGAAGAGGCGGCAGCGGCTCTAAACAGACACGAGGACCGTTGTAGAGACAGAAAGTTTAATTACAGAGAAGACTGGACGTCAGCAACACTTCAGGTGTCATGGTCTCACACCACCCCTAGGTGGGGCCGACTCGTTGCAGAGAAACAAGCTCAGGTCTCTCACAGCAGAACGGTGAAATGCAGTTGTCATGCACTTCATATCTGTGGATGTTTAGGTTAGATTTAGAAAATGACAGTTTTTATGCTGGTCACACCTATTTTACCTTAAAGGCCGGTCTGTGAAAACATCGCAGACATTCAGACACCAACCAGGCTGGTTCTGAGAGTAAATGACACACAGGTGACCTTAACTGAATTTAGAGGCAGGCGATTCTGATTTCCATGTTCCCCGTTTCTGTTGGAAGACGGCCCAACGAGTCGCTACGGGGCCATTAGGGCCGTGAGGTTGGAAGTCTCTGATGGTTAAAACTTGAGAGCTTCCCATAGGAACGGCCGGGGACGGAGTCATACTCTCATACTCTGCTCAAGTTATTCTGACCCGCTCAACAAAGCTGCTCCCTCAATCAATTCAACTCCAGCAGATGACTGATGGAAGATCAGAAAAACTACAGGAAGTCTAAAGAACCACTTCGGGTCATGTGAGTCAGTGTACAGGAAGCAGCTGCATCAGTTAGAACCCATCTGGGCCACTCAGAACCAAAACCTAAAGCCCAGGATCCATTTTGGTTCCCAGTGCAGCTTCGTTTCCTTATATATTTGTCCTTTCCATCCTATACAGTGACCAACTGCTTCCTATTGAACTGTCTGTCACGACTCATCGAATGATTCGAAGACCTCAATTCATAAAATCCATGGAGGCAAAATGATCTGCCTCCAAGCTTCGTGTTTATTTATTCAGAGCACTGTGCTTCGGCCAGGCGGCTAACGCTAATGATAGCCTAGCCTGCTAACGCATGGAGGCCCAGTGCGGTTATCCACCATGGAGGGAGACAGCGACGGGCAAAAAGCTGCACAGAGAAGGAGACCTAAAGTTTGAAAGAAGCGGGATCCCTTTAAACTTTAAAGCCTGGTGCTGCGCAACCTGCAGATTGTGCCAATTTGATTTTTACCCCGTTAATCGTCAGGATAATCAATAGAATGCTGGATTACAACAATGATCGGCTGCGACTCAGTCAAGAACCAAACAAGAGAGATTCAAATGTTCTAGAGAGGATTTGCAGACATTTAGGAACACAAGCAGGAAGGAAGCGCCGTAACATCCTGATGGTTAGCGCTCAAACAGCAAACTTTTATGAATCTGAGTGCAGGGGGGAGTCTTACCGTCCGGCCGCTCGAAGCGAGACCTCCGTTTGTGAGGTAGGGACTGCAGAGGTTCCCGAGGTCCGGGATCATGAAGATGGGATAGCCGACATACGGCGACGGCTGGTATAGGCCAGCGCCCTGCTGCTTCCTCAGCCCTGGGAAACAAGCTCAGCATCACATATTGGTCCACTTTGTTCCTGAGACATCCTACAACACGTCTAATTTGAGTTAGACCTATATAAACGGATTTTTTGATAAAGACTAAAAGAACTAGAAAGCAGTTCTTTAAACAAGCCTAACAGCTTTACTGTCTCCGTTTCATTTTTTTCCCCCCTTGGCTTCAGCACAATAAGAAGTCATTCTAATCAACAAACAGATAGAATGTCTGCATTTTAAATATCTGACATTTAACCAGAAAGGCTGCGCTTCTAATCCCCCCTAAACTGTGAGTTGATAGAAACGCTGTGGAACTGCCGCAGAGATCCAAAGCCAGAGCGCCGTTGGTGTGTGGCACACACGAAGGTTCGTCTGGTCACTGCTAGCTACACCAATGGCCACCAGGGTGTGATTGGGCAGCACACAGTTTAATGGACGTCAACAGTAACCTAGAGACGCACTAATCAGGCTTTTCCAAGTCAATGACAGACACCCATTTCCTAAGTCTATTTTCCCCCTAAAACTATAACGCATAAGAGAAAAAGCGTACAACAGGTATTTTGATAGTTAGTGGATTCTGACAATGAAACGGAGATGTAAGCTGATGCACTTTAATGTTTTAAAGCATATGTCGCTAACCATTATCTGATTTCTATTCAACTTCTAAGTGCTTTTATGTAGATTCTGCTGCCTGCATTTATAGACTAATAATGGCAGTTTAAAGAACGTGTAAAGAATAGGCAAAAAAATATGTCAGTGTTTCACCTACAAATTACTGATTTGAAGAAAGTAGTCAGCCTTTGTGATCTCTGATTGGTTCATCTCTATCACCAGCCCTACCTTTCCCAGAGTTTGTCAGACACACCGCCCTGAACCCACAATCTGCGTCTGCACATCTAAGTTCCACCATGTCAGACAGAACAGATTTCAAACTGTAGTTAATAATTGTGTGATTTTTTTTTTGGTGTGTGTGTGTGATCTGAGAATCTGTTTGCATGTTTTGCTCTGATAACGTTGAGAAACGTTTAAAAACGCGCAATCTAAAGACGAGAGGACTTTGCGCATTAAAAACCCAGCTTCTCCTTACCTTCCTCAAACAACTGGCCAAGCCTGGCCCTGCTCCCGGCATCTGGATGGGGCTTGGGGCGTCTGTCTGCCTGCGCGCGCACACACACACACACACACACACACACACACACACACACACACACACACACACACACACAGTGTGAAGACACCCGGAGCACAGCGGGAAACACATTCACGGACCTCTAGTGAACTCACCTCCGAATCTGAGCCGCTGGTGGTCTCGGACTCGTTGACCAGGGACGACTTGACGTCATCCAAGTCCCGCTCCGAGGACACGTTGGGCTTGTCCTCCTGCTCCCCCTCGTCTTTGAAGGCGATCAGCTCATCGCTAGCCCCCAGGTCGTCCCCGTCTCTGCTCAGCTGCGGCATGCTGGGACGCTAGCTGCGGAGGCTAACCCGGACCGAGTTTGTTTAAACAACCTGCGAGCCTGGGATAGCTCCCACAGAGCATTTAGCTCACGTCAGCAATATGCCGAACACCCCCGATCCCCCGTTTAGGCAGAATCACGCCTGTTGTGCCTCTCACGTCTGCCGGTAAATATCGAAACAACCGTCCAAAGTCGCTACCAAGTTAGCTAGCTACCTGCGGCGTTCACGGACCCTTCCGCTGCTGGCGTCCAATTCCTGAGCCGTGGAAGTCGCTCTGTCGTTTTTTCCCACTTGGAAAACAGTCCACGGAAAACACGGCTCTCATAAAAAGATTCAAAAGTACACGCAACTCATAACCCACTGGGAAGCCGTGACCATTATAGGACTGTGAACAGTCCAAAAAAAAGTTTACGTCCACTTCTGCTGCCCAGTTACTTTGTTGGAAAAAGTCGAGGCTCGGTCTGATTGAATTCCAGCATCTTTAGTCCCATCTGAAATGAGCATAATTCCCTAAAAAGTGGGGTTTCAGCCGTTCTGACTCCTTTGCAGCTTGTTGGTTTGGCGGTGCGGAGGCGTGGGAACCGCCAGCCTGGTCGGTGGCTCTGAGGTGGAGTGGAAGTGGAAGGAAAAGGCTGCGGAGTGGAGCTGCTGTTGGAGCCCAGCGGGGCGGGGAGGACTCTGACTGATCTGAGAGCAGCACAGCACAGCCTACTGCGCTGACCAACACTTCACTAATCTGATCCCACGCCAGAGCCAACAGGTTGCTACTAGTTGTTTGCAAAGAAAGGATGGGAGGAGTTTTAAAAGGAAAAGGGCACTTTAGAGTTTAAAGGAGCAGTTACACACTTTTCTAACCGGATGAGCTACGATTGGGAACGTGCTAGTCCTCATTCACCGCAAACCCCCATGGTCTTATAAACACATCTAAAGGTTTACAGATCGACTTGTAACGTTGGCTTGAGTCATACCAAGCAGAAGACACACACACAGCGCCAGTAAATACAGGCTTGTTACTTTGTCATAATCTTCCTAAATTCTTGGAAAAATCCTGAATAAGTTCAGTTCAGAATTTTTTTTAGCTACTATATCATAGACAGCAAAGGTTAGGAGAGTATAGAAGAATATGCTTTAGGTTCTTAAATAGTACTATATTGGTAAAGTGCTTATTTTAGAATTTGATTTTGATTTGTTCAAAGTAAAACTACAGATTCAACTGTTAAATATGGGGTTCCTCAAGGTTCAGTGCTGGGAACAAGGATGTTTTCCTTTGTATATTAAGAATCAAGCATCATTATTGTCACTATGTGAGGACATTTGTTTTGACACAGACACCGGCTCAGGATGTACACAGAAAACATATAGCACGCAGACCACTGATCTCTATTATACACTGGAGTGCTAATCGCCGGCTGTTAGAACGAGTCGCTTTGAAGTCACCAGCCGCCATATTGGTACTCCCTATTTTCCCCCAGTAACTGGGGAATATGTATGCTACAGCATCGAATAACAAGGATTTTCTCATGTTCGGGGGGAGGGGGGGTCTTAAAACTTTTAAAATGTAAAATGCTATATACTTTTATGTTATGTACTAATCAAGTACTGAGAAAGTCATGTGCTGAAATATTTTGCATGGTATTTGTATATATATATATATATATAAACATATGCACATATTTATATATACAGATATATATATATTTAATATGAATAACATGTAAAATATTTCAGCACATAATTTCCTAGTAGTTGATAGTGTTAGTACATCCACTGACTGTAGAATTACCTGTGAAACATTTTTCACACAGCCAGAAAACTGCTTGTTGTTGCAACCAAATCCTATGGGATTCTGTGAGAGTAGGGAGTAGCAAGATGGCGGCCAGTGACTTCCGTTTTTCGGGCAAATCAGCAATCCAGTGAATAAATAGAGATCAGTGACGCAGACACAACTGTAAACCTACCAAGACAAGGTCGTCCACCTAAACTCACAGGCCGAACAAGGAGGGCATTGATCAGAGACGCAGCCAAGAGGCCCATGGTGACTCTGGAATGACCTGCAGAGATCCACCGCTGATGGGGGAGTTTGTCCACAGTACAACTATTAGTCACGCACTGCACAAATGTGGTCTTTATGGCAGAATGGCAAGAAGAAAGCTGTTGTTAGAAGAAAATCTTTAGAGGTTCCATTTTGCAGTTTGCCAGAAGCCATGGTGGGGACACAGCAAACATGTGGAAGAAGGTGCTTTGGTCAGACAATACCAAAAATGTAACTTTTTGTCCAATATCCAAAATGCTATGTGTGGCAGAGAACTAACACTGCACATCACATAGAACACACCATTCCCACAGTTAAATATGGTGGTGGCAGAGATAGTGATGATGGTTATAGTTGGCGTGAAGATGGATGGAGCCAAATTCAGGGCAATCCTGGAAGAAAAACTGTTTGATTCTGCAAAAGACTTAAGACTGGGGCAGTGGATCACTTTCCAGCAGGACAACAACCCTAAACATAAAGCAGGGCTACAATGGAACGGTTTAAAACAAAACATATTCCTGTGTTAGAATAGCTCAGTCAAGGTTCAGACCTAAACCCAATCGAGAATCTGTGGCAAGATCTGAAAACTGCTGTTCACAAACACTCTCCATCTAACCTGACTGAGTTTGAGCTGTTTTCCAAAGAAGAATGGGCAAAATTGTCAGTCACTAGATGTGCAAAGTTGGTAGAGACATATCCTAAAAGACTAGCAACTGTAATTGCAGCAAAAGGTGGTGCCACAAAGTGTTGACTCAGCAAGGCTGAATACTTTTGCACAATGCCCGTATAATTTGTTTATACACAATTTCCACAAATTATATACATATTTTTAAAGAAATCACGTATAATTTTCTTTCTAATTCACAGTTGTATACCACTTTGTGTTGGCAGGGAGGGGAGTCAAGAAGACAGTCTGACCTGCTCCACAGTTTGCCTGACAGACTTAGAATTTGGGTAACCTGACTCTAGCCAGATTAATATCGCTCCGCCTAGCTTCACTCACATCCATCTGGGACATCTCCCATAGAGAGTGATTTTTCCAACCAATTTTATTGTCCAGCCAATCAGGACGCAGGGCTGGAGTTTCATAGATGTGATGTAGTGGAGAAGCGACCGTGAGACTGATTCAGACAATGGCGGCTCGCATCGAGGAAGCAAGCGCATTGATGCTGCTATTTCTTCCGTGTTGTCCAATCTACCTAATATTGTTTCATTAAAAGAACATCAGAGAACGGCCCTGAAGGCTTTTGTTGGTGGAAACCATGTTTTCGCCCTTCTCCCGAACGGATTTGGCAAGTTTTGTTTTCCGGCCCATGGCGGAGCGGTTAGCACGGACCATGTTAGGAGGCCTTTAGTCCTTGACGCGGTCGGCCCGGGATTGACTCCGACCCTTGGTGCTTTGCCGCCTGTCTTTTCCCCCCTCTTCCTGCCAGCTCACTGTCAATAAAACGCGTGCCACTAGAGCCGCAAACATATTTAAAAAAAAAAAAAAAACGTTGCTCTCACAGCGTCACGGGTTGTCTTCGGTGTGAGTGGTTGAAATAGCACGTCGATAAAGATGACAGACAAGTGGCTTATCCAATCATATGCAAGGATTTTTGATAAGGCCCAGCCTTCAATAAAGGCAATTCCTATGGATCAGTCCCAGATGGATGTGAGTGGAGCTAGGCGGAGCGAAATACATCTGGCTAGAGTCAGGTTAGAATTTAGGGCCATATAATGACATTTTTGCCTCAGCCATGGTGAGAGCGACAAGAAGTACTTTAAAGTGCAAAACCGCAGGGTTTTGACCGCTGTGAAATTCATTTCATAGGTTGGATATTGGATATTCTCGCTGCACTGATTTCCTTCCTCCGTTTCCTCTACTGCAACCAATCAGAGAGCCTGCCTTTTGCCGCACACACAGGGGCCATGCACTCTTTAGGGACAAAACATAACACCTTTCATTGTGTGTAAAATAAGAGAAAGCCTTGTTAAATCCACCGATCTGATTTAGGTTATTAAATACAGAACCCCTGTCTGAATATAGAAAGCTATATTTCATTTGGACCCACTCCGTTCATGGTGGTCCTTAATGTCAATGCTTTAGTTTAACTTTTCCCTGGACTTCTTCAGTGAGAACTTTCTCATTTCTCCTGGCCATTGGCCAATCATTAAACAGCATTGTGTTCAGAACTCGGCTCTATTCTGCTCTGATGGACCCTACTCCTGAGCAGGGACGGCAAAAAACAGCCCAGGGCTAAAAGAAGTTGTTGCTGTAAAAGAAAGCGGGCGGAGCTGAGTAGAACCCGGTCAAACTGAGCCAGTGGAATTGAGGCTATTGAAAACAAATAAATTCACTTTCAGCGTTTCAACTTAGTTCTCATTAAGCTTGAACTTAGAACACCAATTAAGACAGACTATGAACAAATAAAAGCCAGGCTGTAACTTTAATAGATCCTGGAATTCTGAGGAACTGCTGCCTGTGGCAGACTGGTGACTAATACCCAATGGACGCTGGAGATTAGATCAAAAATGATTAAAGCACAGAAGGATTTATACGACACTGGTGAAAAGAATATTTCAGCCTCCCAAAACTTGTGCTTTAAGAGCCCAGAGGAGCCTTAGGGTCTGTGTCATTGCAGAATATGCTTTTGAAAAGTTTCAACTCCAATTCTTAATTTTCATTTACATCATGCAGGTTTATTCTTCAGCTGTTTAATTTGATTAAAATGAGACATATCAACCTTTCCTTCTGTCC
Organism: Fundulus heteroclitus; assembly: GCF_011125445.2. Classification (NCBI taxonomy): domain Eukaryota; kingdom Metazoa; phylum Chordata; class Actinopteri; order Cyprinodontiformes; family Fundulidae; genus Fundulus; species Fundulus heteroclitus. The sequence continues at coordinate 33,895,997 of NC_046368.1, read as the reverse complement.
ATATCAGAGAGTTATCACACTGTAAAGGTGCAGCAGGCAGCAAGACACATGAATTTGCCGTGCTGCAGGACAAAGAGCACATAAACATACCCATTATTGGTCTCACTTACAACTCAATTGGGCCCCCCTGCAGAGAGCAGCCTGGCAACAATTAGGATGCATTACCTTGTAATCCACCCTATAAGTTTCTTTGTTAGTTCTCTTCTCCTTTTTAACATTCTTGTTTGCTCTTTGTGCAGCTTGGCTCACAAATTACTAAATTAATGAGGTCACAGTTTTCTACCAGATTTGGTTTTGCTTTTATTATTAAAATGAGAAAATAGATATTACAGGTTTTTAAGGTTAATTATGATAAGAATATTTACTTCTATGTTTCTTTTTTGTACAGTTGCCAAACTTAAGCAGTCACAGCTATGTTGCTACATCAATTCCCTCAGCTCTCAGCAAAATGACTTTATGCAAATATATATAAATAAAATTGATTCTAATAAAAGTACATAACTGAAACTTAAAAACTTCTACCTGTTAAACGCTTCTGAAACATTAAATAAAAAGATGAATGGACTCAAAAACTTCTTTCCAAAAGCTGTCACCCCCTGCTGAGAAGTTAGTGGTCTATTACATGTTATAAACACCACTGGTAATGCCTGTTTGCACACTAGTTTCTCAGGGAATGTCTGGCTGGACACCCATCCATGCAGATTGCGCAGTTCAGTAAAACGAAGGTTTAAAATTATTGCACAGTATTTACTGTGAGCATGAGTGTATCATCAATGGAGCGTTTGGGTAATTAATTCATGCAACAACACAGTAATTTGTATCGTTTGGACTCAGATACAAGTTTGATCAGACTCTAAAGACTATCTGCATGCTTTAAGATTTTCAGGAGGCATGTTGGTCAGTGCAGTCCATGGTTTAAATAATTCTGAAATTTTCATTAGTTTTATTATTTTCATTATTTTTGACTTCTCATTTTCAATTCTATTTTAGTTTTAATTAGTTTTAATATTTGTTTGCTAGTTTAGTTTTTTATTATTTGAAAATGCTTAGTTTCAGTTTAGTTTTTATTTGTTTGAGTTATAGCTTTAGTCTTTTATACAACTTACATACCAGGGGAAAGACAGACAAAAAAAAATTGTTGTGTGTAACAAAATCCCTAAAAACAATCAATGCAGTACAGGGAAAAAGCAAAAACTGCAACCCGAAATTAGACTTAATGTTAATACATTATGATAAAAACAGACAAATGAAAACTAAATACATCTTCTCTTAATATTCACATGGTTTTAATTTGTTTTGTAAACTCTTATTACAGTTTCGTTTTTTTTTTTTTTTTTTGCAAGGTCTTGTTTTTATTTTTATTTCAGTTAACTAAAATGTTTTTTACTTCCAGTTTTTGTAATTTTGCTCATGTCTGATGAATTTCTGATTTGTCACTCCCCTTAAACTTTAAATAAATAGAAATGTTACATTTAAACTGATTTTAAATTGCATTCACTGTTCAGACCAACTTTTCAAATGAAGCTTATGCACAATAATTCTAACTCTAAGGAAGTAATTCATTCATTCACAAAACTCCTGTGCAGCTTTGGTGGCAAATGGTTTTAAAATATTAGGCCCTTGAAATCAGTCACATTTTTGCATTTTTGTCATCAATGAATGACAACATTTTGTCGGTAGACCAAACTATACTTTGCACTTTGTGATTTTATGGAAAACAGTCTGCAGTGCTGCTAGCACATCCCCTGCTCAGTGGGGATTTCTGTTACGTGAAGACCTGGTGAGGATTTAGTTTAGATGTCATAATATATGAGACTTGGAAATCAAAGAGAAGTAGGTAACAAACAGGAGTAGATGGTAACAAAATGGAAATGCCTGGGTAAAGGGAGCTGGTATGTAGTGGTGAAGGAAATAAGTGACCTGGTCCGGGGGTGAGCTCACATTTGATTATCAGGACAGCATAGGTCCAATCAAAAGCCTTCTTTCAGATCTCTTAATGGGAATTTGGACCATAATTGGGATGAACCTGAACACATAGACAACAGTCATCTTGTTCTCGTAGTTATTAATGCTTTCTGATCATTTTGGACCTAGCATTGGTCCTTCTAGTTGCTCTTCAGGTCAAACAAAAAGGATTCTTTCCCCTCCATCTTAGCTGATACCCAACAACACACACAGCCCAAACAGGGTTTTTTCCTCTTGGTCTAAAATTAACTGCTCACTGTGCAGTCCAACGTCTTTTGTTTGGAGGTAAACTTGATGGGTGTAACTGAACAAAGATATGCAGCAGCCACTCCATGCGTCTTCCCTGTCTCCTCCCTGGGTAAAGGATCTTCACAGTCTGGAGCTCTGCCAAACACTGAAGCCTTTTTATAATCCCCTCCTGCTGATACACACAGCTGCTGGTGTGTACGCAGCCCCAGAGCACAATGGTTGTTTCAGTGTGCACAAAGTTTATGTTTTTTTTTCCTTCAGTCTGCCTGACAGGGCTGCAGAGACCCGTGAGGAATGAAATGGAATTCTGGAGCAACACAAACCCAACTCTCTAAATCAACCGTGAACATTTGCAGGTCTCAGGTCCGTAACCCCCTTTTCCTGCTCGTAATGGTGGATGTGAAACTGGAGACCCGGGGTGTAGTCCTGAATCCAGATGTGCTAATTCCCTCTCTCTCTGCTTTTCATACTTATTCGCTGACTGGAACACAAAGAACACTTCTCAGATTGGGGTAAAGAGTTGGTGCAGCAGAAACACTGAATGAAGCTACTGTCTGGAGAAACAAATAGATTAAAAGTCAAAGGGGGGGGACTGTTAAGTGCCTTGAGATGACATGTTTCATGAATTGGCACTATTTAAATAAAATTTAATTGATTTTAATTGAATTGTTATAGCCTCTTGGAATATTAGTCCAGCTTCTATATAGGACAATTTCTTTAGTAAATTTCTATTGTTTGTTTTTTACCAAAAAATGCACAACTGCACAGTGGTGCAGTGGGGTAGCACTGTTGCCTTGCAGCAAGAAGGTCCTGAGTTCAAATCCTGTCCTGTTTGTCTCTGTGTTGCTCTGTGACAGACTGGGGACCTGTCCAGGGTGTACCCCCCCTCTCGCCCAGTGAACACTGGAGATAGGCACCAGCAGCCCCCGCGACTCCATGAGGGATTAAATGGGTCAGAAAATGGATGGATGGATGGATGCATGGATGGATGGATGGATGGATGGATGGATGGATGGATGGATGTTTTTTACCACTTCGGTAGTAAGAGTTTATATCTGAGTTTGGTATTTTATTGTTTTTTCACACTCCATCGTGTTTTCCTAAACTGCCTTCAATTGTTCACTGTTGCTTGCCTTGTCATTAGTCTGGATTTTGGACTGGTGATGTTTGACTTCCCTGCAACATTGCATTCCCCATTTTATATTCAATTCAGAATTTGGTTTTGAGCTGTTCAGTTTCTGTATTGTTCACAAGAACAACTATAGATGTGTTCCTTATAAGTTGTTACTTTGTTGCAAATACAATCTCAGGTTAACAAGAGGATATCTTGCATATTTTACATTATTATAAGACCAAATACGGAAGTTGTGTTTGAAAAAAAAGATAAGTTCACCTTGTGATTCCATAACTTATAAAAACCACCTGTCACATTCATACTTTCCATGAATGACCCGGAAGCAACAAAAATGGAGACGGTAATGCAATATGAATGGTTTATTCTGAGGAAGGCAAAGAGGGGATAGTGGAAGCGGACTTGGGTTCTGGCCGGCTGGGAAGGCTCTGGTCGAGGACTGTAGGAAGTTAGAGAAGAGACATGAGCACCAACAAAAGACAAACCAGCTAGATGGTGCATCAGAGGCTGACTTATAGAAATGGTGGTGGTTGATGAATTGAAGGGAGAGTGGCAGGTAGTGGTTGCTGATGGTGAGCAGAGGTGTGGTTCTGGGATTGATGGTAGATCCACAACGGAAGGCGGACAGCTCAGGTGAAGATTTGAGGACGCCAGCGGGAATGGAAGAGCAACGACTGACTGGAGTGCCAGAAAGGCTCTAGGGATTCGGAACTGCCATAAGACTGGATGATGTTGTCCGAGGGGAGTTGGAACCAGACTGGAACAAGGTAGGATCTGAGTGGGAGGGGAAGGAGGTAATTATTTAAAGGGAGAATTTGGAAAGAAGGAGAAACCAGGAACTAGGATGGTCAGGTACTGCTCAGGTGAGCTAATGCTCTGACACCTTCCATCCATCTCCAGCCGCCTCAAGTACTCCTCCTGATTGGCTTAGGTGAAAAACACCTGTGGCTGACGTCCACCTGTTGCACCCTGCAGGAGCAAGGTAACAGCAGCGTCACACCTCTACTTCACAGAACTTCATACCTGACACCACCATGAGAAGCAAAAACTGGATATCTGCAGTCTTTTACGGTAGTGTGGAGAAATTCTGTCCCAGTTCATTGAGGTTAATATGCGCACATCTCACTTATGATTCCAGCACATTTTGATCAGGTTGAGGTCTAGATTATGACGGGGCTGTAGTAATCCCCGTGTGTGTGTGTGTGTGTGTGTGTGTGTGTGTGTGTGTGTGTGTGTGTGTGTGTGTGTGTGTGTGTGTGTGTGTGTGTCTGTTATTACAAATTACTCCTTTTAAACAAACCATGCGTGTACTCTGTTTATACATGGTTCTCTCTCTAAAAAAAAAGTACCAACCGACTTCCTAATGAATGTCTTTTGGAAAAAGCAGACCAAAGATGTGCCTGGCTGGAATCTACAGAAGCAAGTACAGAAACAGCCTAATACAGCTCCAACGTTCAGAGACAGGGGGCTGGTGATTTGGGCCTGTTCTCCAGTAATTGACTAGACCATGCCCTCATCTGAAAACCAAATTATTTAAGAGTCAGTTTTGAGGTCATCTTTGTCATCTGCCTTTTGGCTAATGGTTATCCCAAACTGGGTACACCTGTGGGACAATGATCCAAAACACAGCAGCCAATCTATAGCCGAGTGGCTGAAAAAAGAAAATAATGTAAGGGACTGATTAGGTCATACATGACAGTTGGGCTATCTAACTGATAATACTGTCTTTCTCTAAAGGAACATGCTCACAAACAGATTGTACATGACTATGTGTGCCACTGGTTTACCCCCTTAACTGGCAACGGGTCACCAGTGACCCATCAGAATCTATTATTGACTTCTATTTTAAAAATTCTTGTTTCAAGATGTTCATCTTGGGCCTCTGTCTTTGGTTGACACCTGTTTTGACCAACTGTGTTGATCCACAACAACCAATCAGTTTAGACGCTGATTACGTGAAATTACCGTCACGTGGATGCATCGCTTGTGGGGCAGGACACCTAAGACTCCATAGCAACAGCATGCGTAAAGTTCATCTGGTTGCTGTACTCTCGGTACATCCTTGTGTGTTAAAGTCTGTTTTTGGTTTTAGACGTACGTTTTTACCAGGAAATATATGTTACGCTTCTGAGAAGACCCAAATAGCAACAGAAGAGCAGGTGGAGTTTGTCACAATGATTTTTCTGATTACTTATCAGAAAGGTTTTTGGAGAGCGCCTAGACATACTTACAGAAAAACAGGTCTGGATACTGCATTCAAATTTTAACCTGTCACACAAAAGACAGGCTCCCTTAGTTTTCAGCTAGAATCTCCTTGCATCAGCCTGCAGCTGCATGTTAAAGAAAGAAACAAGAAAATAAGAGCAATAAAATTGACAATTTGTGTGTTCCAACTTCAATAACTGGAGCAACACAAACCAGTGTTGCTCCAGTTATTGAAGTTTTGTAGATTCATAATTCATTATGAATCTACAAAAATGGAACTAGGTAAATATTAACAACGGTAAACCTTTAATTCCAACTTTATCAGTATCAGTATGGTGTTCTGGTTACCAGAACACCATACTGAACATCTTAGTTTAAAAAATTTAAGTGTTACCTCTACAGAGACACCAAATGTGTGCCTCTACTCCAAAGGGTTCAAGAGCAGCATCTAATTAAATTTGGGTTTATTTATTTTTTTGCCGTTTTTGAAATTTAGGGTTCATCAGTTCATTAACTAGATACGACCGAACTGCTCCCATAATGAACAGTTTATTCTTATACCTTTCTGTGGTTTATATCAAATAACTTACTCGGGTTGGCTGGGGAGCTTCAATTGTCTAAATAGTAATCTCCTCTTCAGGAGACATAAATTTGATTGTCTAAGTTGTAACTTGGGAATCTAGGGCTCCACAGCAGCACAGTTTGTAGCACTGTTGCCTTGCAGCAAGAAGGTCCTGGGTTCCAATCCTGGCCTTCCTGCATGGAGTTTGCATGCTCTCCCTGCGCATTTGTGGCTTCTCTCTGGATACTATGGCTTCCTACCATCATCCTACCATTGTCCAAAAACATGACTGTCACCACCAGCAGGACGTTTGTCTCTATGTTGCCCTGGGGTGGACTAGCAACCTGTCCAGGGTTGTACCCCGCCTCTTGCTCATTGACCACTGGAGACAGGCACCAGTCTCTGCACCCTGCACAGATAAGTGGGCAGATATTTGATTGAATTTGACTTTGTTAAGCTCTCTTGTTCTCTTGTTAAATTACATGTGTTGTGAATTGGAGAATTGAATTGAATGGAGAAAATCGATGGACAGAAGAACTTGGGAATCCCAACTTTGGACAATAGATAAAATCATCCCCATTATTGCTTATACAGATGGCTCTCGAAGCAGCAGAATCATGGAGTGGTCACATTGCTTCTGCACTCTGGATTGCTTTTTGTTAGAGAAAATAATTTACTCCATAAAACATGAGTTTGATTAGTTACATTTGCTACATTAATTTCTAAACCATGTTCCTTGTGGGGTTTTTGGGTCTGTTTTTGTCATGAGCAGTTTTTTACAATAGTGGAGATAACTGTGGCCAACAAGCAGTGCTCTGGATGTGAAAAATGGCTCGGCAATGAGGTCATGGACAGCTGTAGAGAAAGCTGGCTGCTGGAGGAAGACAGCTGGTGGACAAGCACCTGGAGCTGAGCATTAACATCCCCCAAAGTGTCTGCTCAGGGCCTCTAACTCAAGTTTTTTTCCCCTCTTGCAGTTTTTCTACAGATTTATGGATCGCGGAGTCTTCGAACAAATCAGTGCAGACAAAAGCTGATGTCGACGATGCTGCAAATGGCTGGATTATTTCCCACAACGGTTATACTGATGTCAAAGTCAGGGAAAACAGAGTTCAATTGTACCATATCAGCTCCCACCATTAGCACGTTTCAGTCGGACGTTTGGGCAACAAGTCTGGCTTTTATAGTTAAGTCTTAGCCGCAGCTGTTGTCAAAGGAAATGCTCTAAAACCTCTTCACACAATCTTTAAAGCCATTCTTATGTGATCATCTAGGGAATTTAGAAAATTTGAAGAGATGTCGTCCTTGGCTTACACAGATTCACAGATCTTCACTTATTCTGCTTTAGGTTTCTTATTATTAATAGAAACAATTAAGTCTTTCTGTATATTTGTTAATGTATGAAAGAAGTCTAGTCAAGGATTTATTTAGCTTATTCCTTTGTTTTCATATGTCTGTACGGTTTTTCTGTTCATGTACAGGGATCAACTGCAAATTTCTGCTTCAGATATGCAATGTTTTAGATTTCCGTCAATCCCTTTATACTCAGAGAAAGAAAATCCCAGTTACCGAGATTGAAAGGTAGAGATCCAAACATCTCTTATGCAAAATACGACAGCTAGTTGTTGGCATAAGATCCTATTAAAAAGAGCCAGAAAACAAAATGTAGGCAAGACAGGGGATGATTATAACATGGGGAGAGCTCAAAAACCCTTCAGTTCCAGCAATAAATACGTAGTTCCCTAAAGACCAGAAGTAAGTGACTCCAGAAATTCACCATGTTGATAATATAACGGTTTATGGTGTTACCTGGGAACAGCGGTACTAGTGGCATTACCGAGGCTTTTATTCCGGGAGCATTTTCCATGCGCTATGGCTTTGTCAAGTGCTGGAGTGCTTACAAAGACACATTAGATTATGTGACCATAAAAACATACGAAGTAAAGACACTTGTTACTGGTATAAATCCATACGAGGTACGAAGTGGACAAATGCAAACTGTCTGCCGAGTTGGATTCACTCCCAGCAGTCACCTATTTCGAAATTATACATTATTAATGTCATGGTTATGGTTCTGTTTAGTTTGATTTTACACTTATGAGGACTTTTTCTGTTCATTCATTCACCATTTCAGCCACCAGCAGTTATTCCCTCCAGCTCAGTCTGCCTCCAGCCACCACCCCACTGTAGATTATCTCCACCTGTTCCCACTAATTAGTCACTCTGCTCACCTGTTCACCAGCCTACTCATACCTGCCTCTGCCTACCCTTCTCTGCCAGAACGTCTCACTCACTTCCTCCTGCTCCTCATCGCTCACTCTCTTCTTCACCCTCCCCACGTTAAGTAAACTAATGCGCCCTGTTTCAGCTGTAATACAACAGAAAAAGGACACATTTATCCTGATACATCTTCACGGCTAGTGGCTAGATGCTCAGCGCTCCTGACTCGGTGGGAGTTCTTAGTGCAGCCATCCTCAGCACAACATTTACATTACATTTACATTTTGACCTTGTCTGACTCACCACCCGTTAGTGTTGAGTGACATCAGTTTCTCCAAATTATGTCAAAAAACTTTTGAACCAATAGTAATACGGATTTGCAATTTTAATGCAAGACCACCATTTAACCTTAGGAGGGCGCCACACTGACAATTTTAGATACAAAAGCAGCATTCCAACAAATATGCACTATTTTGTCAAAAACAGGTACAGTTATCGGCTGGGTACAAGGATGGATGTAGTATGACAAAATATGAAAAGGTTCAAGGAGTATACATTTTCAAGGCACCTTTGCAAAACATTGTTTCTTATCAAGAACCTTCCACCATGGAAGCCACAACCTCTCATGACAATAATGTTCTGTAGGATAATGCCCTCTGTTGCACAGCGAAGATAATATTACTGTATATAATATGTCAGAAATTCTGACTCATGGAGGTTACACCTACAGCAACGGGCACCAGCAGCTTGGGGCAAATTTACACCATAAGAAAAAAAATTCAGTACGGGTATTAGTTATAATAAATAGTATAAATGAAAAAAGTGTGTAAATGAATAGGGTAATTTAAACATTTTTTTTTACAAAACATTTGTGACAGTGTTTGGGTGATGTGTCGCTTGTGTGTTGTCTTTAGGTGGCCACTGGAGGGTGCAGCTGAGGCAAAGCTGAGCAGGGCACCTCTGCACACCTCTGGTTCATCTTCATCATGAGAGGAATTGGCTGCCAGTCGAATAGAGATATCTTTTTTTATGTACATTTACTTTTCCCCTCCACATCTAGGGAGGGCAGCGCCCGAGCGCCCCCTATGGGCCAGCCGCCACTGAATATATATATATATATATATATATATATATATATATATATATATATATATATATATATATATATATATTGTATAGTGAACCCTGGCTATATCGCGGTTCACCTTTCACGGTCATGCTGCTTCATGGATTTGCGTTGATGAGCCGTTCATTACAGTTGTCAAACATATTCGATGGTGGCATGTTGGTTTATAAGAATATTTTTGCCCAGAAGAAAAAAGAGCAACAACAACTACCGATAACTATGTTCTTTCCCAAAAAAGAGCTTTAGAAGAAAATAAAAAAACGCTACAGAGCAGAGTCAGGATGCAGCGGCTCAGTCAGAAGAACAGCGAAATACACGTCTGTCACTATTTGTCCTACTGTACTTCGTATTTTTTTCATAATCATTTTTCATTTTCTCCCGTTCTAATCCAATGACTCGGGTCGCGGTGGGGCGGTGCTGATCTCCGCAATTTGAAGTCTTCATTTCGTATTGATGATGAAATTATTATTTTACAGCACAGTAGGCCTATTTATTTGTAAAAAACAAAACAAAAAACAAACAAACAAAAAAATAACGTTTATACAGTACTTTTATTTGTTAAAAAAAATGCTTGGGCCTGTAAAAAGGGTTTGTTCTTTGGTTTCAATGTATTATGGAGTATTGTATAATCACTGTAAAAAAATTTTAAATAAAGGTTACTACTTCACGGATTTCAAGGGTCCTATCCTATTTGGAACTTGTTTATATATATATATATATATATATATATATATATATATATATATATATATATATATATATATATATATAGTGTGTGTGTGTGTGTGTACATAAATATGTGTACATGTACAAATGTGTTTGTTTAGATAGTAATAAAAAACGTGATCTGTTATCAAGTTTTATACACAAACGAAGCACTAAAAAAGTAGACCAGTTTGGTCAGATTCGATGCAAAATGGGGGGGATAATGAAGATGAACTTAACAAATATTCTTTAATATCTTCAAAACCAAAACAGCACAAACGCTAATTTTAACGGCACAAACCTGCACAAACAAAGCACACAGGGGTGTCAAACATACGGCCCGCGGGCCGGTTCCGGTCCGCCGAACAATTTAGTCCGGCCCGCTGGCTAAATGCATTATCATTATTGAAAAATAAAAATCTTTTTATTATTATTTATTTTTTTTATCCAGTGTCCTGTCTGACAATATGGCAATAATATTTAACTTGTCTTAATGCCAAAAGAGGTCATCAGATTTGACTTTCACAAGTGGAGCAGTACTGCTTTTGCCATAGTGCTCTGCTTGATTTATAAATGTGAATAGTTTTATTATGATTCATGCGGGGAATATCTCAAATGATATGGACACTACAATGGGAAAGTAGGACAGGAAAGGAAGAACAAGAAGAAAAAAGAAAAGGTGAAAGAAAGAGGAGATAAAAGGAAGAGAATGATAAAACAATTATTGAAAAAAACATGTACTTCGTTTAATTGAAAATCTGCAGTTCCTATATTTACCACGAGGGGCACTGTGTTTTAATCAGCAGATGGTAGCACTGAGCTTTAGATGTGGAAAATTTATTTGAAATCATTTCTTAATTTTTATCTGTTGATGTATTTTGTCATGCAGGACAGTGTTTTTAAGTCCCAAAAAATGTGAATAAATGTTTTTCAACATTGTACAATCACTGCGATCAGTTCTTATGCATAATGCACTTAAGTAAATGTTTAACTGAGTAAAAGTATTGCTGAAATTGCACATACTTTTCTTAAAAACGCTGAGGTTATTCATAATATATTGTGTAAAAGTGAAATTAATTTAATATAAAAATCAACAACAAGTTCACTTTTATTACTCGTGTAATAAACAGTTTACTCGTGTGGCCCTCTTGAGATCAGATTAAACTGAATGAGTTTGACACCCCTGCACTAACCATTCCGTCTATTTAACTGAGTTTTTTCTGTGGGTGGGGAGTCAGCTTCACGCAGCTCAGACCGAGCACTGTTCCAATTGCCGAGAACGCCAAACCGAGAACGCGCCGATTCCCCAGATGTCGTTCTCCCCCCGCCCTCTTTATCGAGCATGCATCAGAGCAGACCACTGAACTATTATTGTTTCATTCATTTTAATTCATCAGAAAAACATGGTATACTATTTCGCACAGCTATGGAGTATTTTAGAGTTTGTGTTGGCCGATATGGTGACCTCTTTCAGAGGACAGGTTTATTCACATGGCCATTTTAACTACAAGCCATATATTTTGGACACTATGGACACTTTTGTACAAAGATTGACTTGTATTTCACAATGTTTGTGTGTCTGATGGAGAGGATGATGGCATGAAATGCTGCTTGAAAGAGATTTGAATTCCTCTATGGAAAAACCCTACTTAGCCCCAGATTATAGATGTCATCTACTCTGCTTGTTGTCATAATTAAAGACTTTTGTTATATTTATTGTGATGTCTCTTACTTCAATTTCTGTCAGAAAATGTTATGTAAAATTATTAAAATTGTCAAATAAGAAGTTAAAAAAGTAATCTGTCCAATCAGGTTTGTATTTAGCAAATGACTGCAGGAGATAGGCACCATTCTCTATTCTACGTTCAGCTGATGGAGTGAACATTGCTCTGAGATATATATATATATATATATATATATATATATATATATATATATATATATATATATTATATCTGTATCTATTCAGAGTTTATTACGTGAATAGAAGTCTAGCTGGTGGTTGGTTGCACCAGATTTCATTGCATTTGCATTTTGCACTGGTTTGTTGGTCTCAAACATAAAATGCTAATGATTTTGGAAAGTGCCTTGAGAGGACATGTTTCATGAATTGGCGTTATATAAATAAAATTTTATTGAATTGAAAATAAATTCACAACATAATCAGATGTGAAAATGAGAAGTGATGTGAACACTTCTATCAGGCATAGAAACCACATGCTCTCTCAAAGTTAAAGCAAACCAAACTGCTCATCTTGCTGCAATATATAATTTTCATCTTTTTACATTTTCAGCTGAATTGAGTAAGAATAATTCAATAGTCTAAAAACTTAAATTCATACGGCATACCCTTAAACAGGAAGATATTTATCTAAATAGTGTGTATCTATACTACTACAGAAAACACAGAGGAATCTGGATTATACAATATTTTAATAGGAAAACCTAACATTCAAAATAAACATCTGCAACAGTCAAAAAGCAAAGAATTTGGGCTGTTTGTGGGTTTAAAGCTGCGGCGGCAGGTCTGCGGGCAGACTCAGCAGCTCGTCTACTTCCTCCTGGAGAGCTGAAGCCTTCTCATTCAGGAGCATCTGGAAGAGAGAGAAACGTCATCTGACGGACACAGTCGCAGGTTATTTTCACACCCTCAAAGAACAGACTGCTTCTGTCCTAGTTTACAGAGATCTGCGGTTGAGCTCCTGGTATTTTAGTGCAAAGTGACAGATAATGTTGGAGCAGTGAAGCCTGTGTGGAGTTCTGCTGCACCTCATTGAATCCCTGACCTTATCAAAGCATCTTATCACTCAGGAGCAGGCTCGGCTCTACGGGGACACACAGGACACTCACTTTAGCGGATGCCACCATCAGGTCGGCTTGCTTCTTGTACAGGTTTTCTACTGTCCGGCAGAGGACGGCTGGATCCGCGTTGGCCAGGTGAGTCAGCGTCTTGTAGCCAGCATTATACAGCTGCTTTGCTCTGAACTGCACAGGAGGAGAACGATGAAGAAAGGGTTCCAGCTAAACATGTAAAAGCCCAGACCTCCAGGACACAACAGCTCCTGACCTCCAGAACTCCTGCCACCTCCATGAGAGGAATGAGCTTGTCATTCACGCAGTAACTCAGACGTTGAGTCAGCTCCACCAGTAGAGCTTTAAACGGCCACAACTCCTCCAGTTCCTGGGCACAGACACAAACAATGTTTATTTATTGTTTCTTTCTGACCTGAGATCAACCTCAGGCCTTAGAATCACTGACAGCATCATAAGAACAGGGATAGTCAGGGATGAGGACAGGAGTCATTTCACTGTCTCCCTGCTTCTCCTCTTTCTCACATTGTACCAGATGATGCAGATTTTATTGAGCAATAACCGATTCTCAGAATCAGACTCAAGTTTAATCGCTAAGTAGGTTTGCACTTACAAGGCATTTGACTTGGTGTTGATGGTGCAGACAAAAAATAAAAATACAATAAAATAAAATGGATATATATACAGAGGCTATATACACTCAGTAAACTGTGCATTAATGTAACGCAGAAGCTTGTAAGTCCTGGACGGGGGAGAGAGACAGGTAAGAAAGTAATATTTTTGGCATACCTTGTTTAGTCCTTATACAATTGAAAATACAGTCTTATCTCCTTACAGAAAAGTAGCATTTCTTTATTCATTTTAAGTATGCCTAGGTAATATAAAATAAAGGCAGAGATGATGATTTACAAAAATCGTCTGGTCTCTATTGTGAAACATTACTTGGAACCATACTTAAACAGTACGTATGCCAAGAAAAAGATTGAAATTTATGAAACCATGCACACACACACCAGCGTGCAATTTCCCTTTTAAGATCCCAGCTGGACCTGAACATCTGTGTACCAGGTACCCAGGGCCGGATTATCCATAAGGGCCAGTGCCCAGGGGCACCAACCATGGGGGGGCACCACATGACACATGCTTTAAAAATATATTTTTCATAAATTGTTATATTATTTACTTGAAATTGTTGAAAGACCATGCATTATTCGTTTTGTGAACACTGATGTCACAATAATAATAAATGATAAATAAATCAAGATTTTTTTGATTTCAACATTTTAAAATGAGATATTTGAATATTGCTCACTGCTCATATGCCTACATGTAGTTGTGTAAGTTAGTAAATAGTAAATTACATTACAGAAATCCCCTTGATTATGTCTGCTGTTTTTGACCGGAGGACAGCACGGGTAAGGGGGGGGGGGGGGGGGGGTGTGGGGTATAGTGCCCAAGGGCACCACATTGTCTTAATACGGGCCTGCAGTTACCGCCTCATGTTCTGCCCTCTACACACCCAGATTCAACCATAAACGGTCAATGCAAAGCACCTCATGAATGTTGATGTTGATTAAAATGGGTCAGCTGATCATTTTTGTTTTCATGGTGAAATGCAAAGAAACTGAAAACATTTCACATAAAGGAATTTATTACATGTGTAAACCACTTTTAGGAAGTCAATGGGACGCTATGCACCTCCTCTATGCTCAGGGGTTTGGAGAGCATGTTAGGACTCAGCACCTGGGGGGTGCAGCCACTTTCCCCTGTATGTTACAGCAGAAGGCAATGCTTAGAGTCTAAAGCGGCCAAGAAATCTTTGATCCCTGAAACTGTTTCCTCCTAATTCAATGTCCAATCTCCAGTAGTGCCAATGCATCCACCTCGCAGCATTATGCCCAAGTATATTTGACTGTTTTACAGCAATTAAAGTAATTGCCGCACACCTTGTCATTATTATGTGTTAATCTGTGGTACACAGATCACGCTGGTGAACACTGGGGAGAGGAACCTGATGGTAGAAACCCCTGATTAAATGTTGTGTGGACTTTATATTTAGAATTCAAGATGGATTATGGGCATTTCTTTATTATTTATTGGAAAGGTTCTTATGCTTTAAAACACAAAAAAAACAAAAGTTAGTCTTTGGGGTGGGGTGGGGGTGGTTGTTAGACATTTGATAAACCACTGGGTAAACCTGGGTGGATGCTAGCAAAGTCGCCTGACAAATTTGAAAACATTTAATTTTTTTGGTACTTACTTATCCTTTCTTTTACGTTAGGTTTGCTTAGCAATTGCAGTAGCATATAATGCCAAGCCCAACACTGAGGAGAACCGGGTCAAATTGAGCCCTGCATTAGTCACAAGTTTTAAACACAAATATAGAAAGTTTCTTCGAAAACCTCTGACAGGTCATTGGAAGGCACAGCTCTGAAGACAGCTACCTGAGAAATGTAGATGAAACTACATGTAACAAAAGTCCAGTCACCAGACCGTTCTTTTGCATGACCTGGGGTCAAGCAGGTGGGTGCTATGACATCAGGTGAGAGGATGGATGCAAGACGAACACTTCTCTCTTATTCTTTGATCACTTCATAAAACCCACAAAGACCATAAGAAGGTTTTGCTTGTGCTAGATCACCATCGTTCCCATTTATCAGTGAAAGCCAGCAACTTCTGCAGAGTAAAGGGGGGTTATGCTACTTACCTTCCCTCCCCACTGCAGTCATAAAGTTAGGCCACTGAATCGCAGCGTCCATCTAACATTTAAGAAGATGGTGAAGAACACTGCAAGTGATGCCTTGAGTTTATACAGGAATTGCAGAGTTGAATTTACTACCTTGTGCTTTTTTTTTTTTTTTTTTACTACCACTACAATATGTTTTGCTACCAAAAAATGTAAACATTTGTCGAATAAGCTCTGATGTAGTGAACATTTACCTCACATGACTGATCAGCTATTTCTGCTGCCGGCGTTTTCTTGAATGTTCCCATAACGCTTGAAAACATGGCTGGAAGCAAGAACAGGTATGTGTGGACTGATGAAGAGACTCAAGCATTTTTTTAGTCTCATCCGTCAAAAAAACAAATAGCAATACTTTAATAAAAACCTTGATCTGATTACTGATCTGTGGTCTATGCTAGTTAGCAACCTCTACTTCCTGTTTGTTACAGCACAACGTCAACTTATGACATGTTGCCTCACGTCCCCTGGTTAAATTACTGGAAACCAGTAGATGGAAACACCTCTGATTGGTATTTTTTTATGTTGTTTTCCTCTTATTTTGTAGAAGTAGTTGCTAATTTTTTACAAAGAAGGCTGACAGGAAAGGTGGTTTGAGAGAGGGAGGAAGACATGCAGGAAAAGACCACAAGCCGGAATCGAACCTGGGTCGAGGACTAAGGCCTCCGTATATGGGTTGTGCACACTACATTTTCTTTTTTGCAACGTTTCAAAACTGCGCAGAAAATTAGAATAAGAATTGGATGGAAATACAGCCAGACAAATACACAGAGATAGAAGACAATCCAGAGACAAACGAACAGCAGTGTCCCCTCGAATATTTTCTTCCACTAAACTTTCTATTACCATCTCAGAATACTGCTGTATGAGCAGCCAGCTTCTGTCTCTCTCCATCTTTCCCTTATGCATCCATGTCTACTTTTGTGTTTCTGTCTCTGTGATGTTTTTATACAGGGTGATATTATGGAGGCATCTCTTCTTTCTTACTTTATTGAATGAAAATTTCTTTAAATCTACATCTGCCAGAGTTTAGAATAATTTTGAGTGTAACTTTATTCAGTGTTTATTTTATTTTATATGAAATCTGTTTCTGATCCATTCATGTGGTCTAAAAAATGTTTTTTTTGGAAGAATAAAGTATTAATCTGTTTTCAGACTCAGGATGGTGCCTTTTTGTTTCCGGCAGGCAGACTTTTGGTGATGTGCAACAATCAGAGCAAACTGTGTTTTTGTAGGATACCTAAAAATTACCATAGAGCCGTTTACTTGTAGACAACGTGCTATTTTTAGCATTGTTTATGAATCGAGTTTAAGCAGACGCAATCATCCTCGTATTTGTATTAGGCAGACCCGGTCCCGATGCGAGGAGATACAACTTCTGTCTGGGGTAGTTGGGGCACTCATCGCTCTGATAACTGCTGCATGTTTCCCCCAACAGAACAGGCTCCGCGGCTCGTAGACGCTTAGTATTCCCGACTCTGTGAGAGGTTTTAATGCAGCCATCGTCAAAAATTTGGTAGACTTAAATAATGCAGATATTTGCCAAAGCACCAGGCGACCCTGCTCGCTCTCTTCTGGTGGGAGTGTAACTCAGAGATGGAGAGCTGAAAGAAGCAACGACATTGAGACAGAAATAGTCTAGAATGCGATTTGGCCGGGGGCATGAAGCTCTACTGGGGCATTGGCCTCCTACCGCATACACCCCCCCACACACACCCCCCCCCCACACACACACCTACCTACTGCTACATTCTTACCAGAATGAGATTAAGGCTGTCAGTTTTAACGTGTTATTAACGTGTTAATTTTGTTATACCATAACGCTGACATTTTTTTTCCCGCACGTCAAAACACACACACTGTTCTTTATGTTTTTTTCACCGCAGCACTTTCCAGACTGTGTTTCTTTTACCCGTGGCGTTCCAAGAATCATAAGTATGCTGTACATATTTTAGCATAACAGAGCCATGCTCACTGTTGCCAAGTCCGATTATTATATGCGACTTTGGGCTTCTTTTTTCTAAAGTCGCTTTTAAATTTCACGAGTCGCGAGTTGTGGTTTTTTGGGCTCATATCTGAAAGTGAAGTTGTTATTTGGGATCTAAAATAAGTGACGATAAACAGGAGTTATAAAGAGACCTGCTTCTGCGCCGTGAGTATAACCAGCTGAAATATCCCTCCACCTCATTATGCGCTGGAGAACATCCTCCTCTAGACGTAGGAGCCAATGAGAGTAAAGGCAGAGAGAGCAACTCTGCCTGTGTTTTCTGCAGTTTACAGTTGCAGTAACCGGTGATAACTGCTGAAAGTAGATTATGTGGTGCAGATAACCATTTAGAGCAGACATAGGTTCTGAAGTTTTTACATGCTGATAACATTGCAGAAACCAATCCATAAACCATACTTTAATGCTTATTAATTTGTTGTCTCTGTATTTGACAAACTAAGGCTGAATTACATTGCCAAATGGAGTTACAGTGTCAGCACATGAAGCTGTGCTAAACAGTTCTCTTTCAAGTATATTAAGCTCCTGCCCCAGTTGCAAGCAAAGTGTAAGACTCTGGAATGACCAGGAAATTTTAAACCTTTTTCCAGGCTTTAAAAAAAACCTGTGTGTGAATGTGGCGATAAACAGCATGCATAAATACACAAAGAAATTATTGTTGTTGGTGTGAAAGCTCAGAATTAGATGTATGAGAGTGAAAAAACTAACAATAAAACTTGAAACTTTATTGAAATGCAAAATGTATTATTTATATGTTAATGTGTAATACCATGTCTATCTCTGTTTAAGAGGCAAAAAAATATTTCAGCATGAAAACAGGTATTTATTTACACATTTGTTTACACATCGTCTAAACATCAGGCCGTTATGATTAGTGATTTAGCCATTATTGGCCAGAGTTTAAAATTTTTTGGCACCAGGATGTTTTCATTCCAATTCCAGTGCTTGAAAATAAAAAATAAAAATATTTTTTGTACAAGCAGGTTTTTTATTAGTGTCATTTATTGCAAAATTGCATATTAAAATGCTCAAATAGGCTTTTACACTTTCAGAAATAAAAAGATAATATATGCAATTAACTATTGACATTATGCGATTAATCGCGATTAAAATTTTTAATCGTTTGACAACACTACTCAAGGTATTAATGGGTGCAAGAGCATATTTATTGTAACAAATGTGAACATCTTCCTCAAACTCTAGGGTCACCTGTGGAGTACCACAGGGTTCAGTCCTTGGACCAATTCTCTTTACTATATATATGCTTCCGATAGGCAAAATTATCAGACAGCATAGGATTAATTTCCACTGTTATGCTGATGATACTCAGCTATATTTATCCATAAATCCTGATGAATCCAATCAATTACTTCGACTGCAGTCATGTCTTGATGACATCAAAAGCTGGATGACTTTAAATTTCCTGCATCTAAATTCTGACAAGACCGAAGTTTTAATCTTTGGGCCAGAGTCCTCAAAAAATAAACTTCTTAACCAATCATTTAATCTGGGTGGCATTAACCTGGCCTCTGGTAATAAAGTAAAAAATCTTGGTGTTATTTTTGACCAAGACATGTCATTTAAATCCCATATTAAACAGGTTTCCAGAGTTTCCTTTTTTCACCTCCGGAATATCGCCAAAATTAGAAACATTCTGTCCAGGAGTGATGCTGAAAAACTGGTCCGTGCATTTGTTACTTCAAGGCTGGACTATTGTAATTCTTTACTATCAGGAATTCCACAAAATGCAGTTCAAAGCCTTCAGCTGATCCAAAATGCTGCAGCAAGAGTTCTGATGAAAATCAACAAGAGGGATCATATTTCTCCAATTTTAGCTTCCCTTCATTGGCTTCCTGTTAAATCAAGAATAGAATTTAAAATTCTTCTTCTAACGTATAAAGCCCTTAATAATCAAGCTCCATCATATATCAGAGCTCTGATTACCCCGTATGTTCCTAACAGAGCACTTCGCTCTCAGACTGCAGGTCTGCTGGTGGTTCCTAGAGTCTCTAAAAGTAGAATGGGAGGCAGATCCTTTAGCTATCAGGCTCCTCTCCTGTGGAACCAACTCCCAGTTTTGGTCCGTGAGGCAGACACCCTGTCTACTTTTAAGACTAGGCTTAAAACTTTTCTTTTTGACAAAAATTATAACTAGTGACTCATGTTACTCTCAGCTACCTTTATAGTTTTACTGCTATAGGCTTAGGTTACTGGAGTATATCAGGATCTAATTTTCTCACTATATTGAGTTCTACCGTTCTTCAATTATGCATTATGTGTTGTCATTTCTGCTTTAACTTTCTGTTCTCTCTCTTTTCTCTTCATAGTAGGTACACCTGGTCTGGCGTTCTGTTAACTGTGACATCATCCAGAGAAGACGGCTCACCTGCTACTACCATCTAATGTAGAACAGATTACTAGATCAATGTGTGCTTCTGTGCTTTTTTGTTTCTCTTGTTGTGTCTCTGTTCTGTCTTCTGTAACCCCAGTCGGTCGAGGCAGATGACCGTTCATACTGAGCCCGGTTCTGCCGGAGGTTTTTTTTCCCGTTAATGGGTGGTTTTTCTTCCCACTGTCGCTTCATGCTTGCTCAGTATGAGGGATTGCAGCAAAGCCATGTACAATGCAGATGACTCTTCATGTGGCTCTACGGTTCCCCAGGAGTGAATGCTGCTTGTCGGGACTTTGATGCAATCAACTGGTTTCCTTATATAGGAAATTTTTGACCAATCTGTATAATCTGACCCAATCTGTATAATATGATTGAACTTGACTTTGTAAAGTGCCTTGAGATGACATGTTTCATGATTTGGCGCTATATAAATAAAATTGAATTGAATTGAATTGAACATTTTTAACATGGCAGCAAAATAATGTAAGCCATCACAAACTATGACAAATCAAAAGTCTCCTCATATACATTCCATAGTAACTGAACTGAATTTTTTATTCTTTGAGCACTAAAGTGTACCACTTTTTTTTCATTTTCGCAAAGCGGTCAATCCTTCCTTCTCTACTGCTAAAATAGCAAGATGATGAAGCCTGTCTTGTCCCATTGTGCAGCTCAGCCAAGTGTGGAGCTGTCTCAACACACTGAAGGACCTTTCAGAACTACAGCTGTTGACTGGGATTGTTAGGGAGATCTGAATGATCTGCGCCAGCGTTGGAAACATGGTGTTATCCAGCAAGTTGAAAATGCACTGCATATCTTTGATTGCAAGGCTTTCTTTTTTGGAGGCTAGATCATTTTTGGCCACTGAAACCTCCTGATTTCAGACCAATACTGTAATGATCTGCCAGACCTGTGGAGTGCTCCTCAGAGAGAAAGCTGTCTGATTCTGGGTCACAGGCCTGAATACCTCTGAGAATTTGTCCATTAAGAGATGAAAAACACTCATCCATCTCAGCGACCATCCTGTCAAGGCAAGGGAGATACAGCTTTCTTCCAAGCTTCTCTGAATCACTGAGGTCACTCACTGCTCCACAACTAGACTCCACCACATAAACATCAGCTTCTGCTTCCCCTTTGTCTGCGTGTAGGTCATGATTCAGGGATGTGATTTGCTGCACAGAGGGTCTTCACTGTATGATACAGCTGAGCAGCCTTCTCGTCTGTACGCATCAGAGTATCCCACACAGCTCCCTTGTACTCTGTAGCCTTAGCCAGGTCTCCAAATATTTGTGCAGATTCTTAGTTACAGACAGAAAGACCTTGCACATCAATAACAGGTATACTGTGGAAAATCTGCTGAGTTTCATGTGGAGTTCCACCGCCATGGAGGTGTTAATGCTGGAAAGGCACTGAAGAACAGCAGGGAAGTTCTGTAAGAGGGCATTCTTTGACAACTGGACAAGTTCAGATGGCTGCAAACCCAGCTGCTTTTGCACCTCTCTGAAACTGTGATGGTTTACAAGAGAGACACTTACAAATGAGTATAAACTCTGCAAGAGGTCAAACAAGTTTCTGGCCTCAGGTATTGGTTGGCAGATGTGAAACACCACTAAATGTAAGTGATGTGCATGGCAGTGCACATAAATGGCATCTGGATGCTTGACCCGGCATTTGGCTTGGACCCCTCCAACTGCGCCACTCATCACAGCTGCACCATCATAAGCTTGTGCAACACACCTCAGACCTTCAATGCCATTACAGATCAACTGGTCTTCACTCACAGTAGTTATGCTTTCTGCATTAAATTCCCTCTATTCCACCACTGCCAGTAAACACTCCCCCATTACTGATGTAAACGAACACATATAGCCAACTGCTCTCTTTCAACCTCTGGCTTCATCTGCAATAACTGAAAACCAATAGCTGCTGTAACCTCATCTGCACAGCACTCAGTCATCTCATTTTGGGATGATGGGGATACATATGTACTATGTGATGGGGATGAGTACGACTGGAGAAATGATTGAGCTGCTTTAAAAGTTTCATGCACTAAAGAAAATGTCCCTGATTGTGGCTTGATGCTCCCTCATGGTGGCCAGGGGATGGAATGTTTGTTTGGGTCAGAACTGTGTCACAGCCACAATACAGCAGAAGTGTTCCCCTCTCTCCTTGATTTCTACCTCATGTGCTGAATGCAGCTGTTCAACTACACTACCATGAACAGCATTGGCTTTGAAGCTGTGCCATGCCTTTGTACTTTCTTTATGGGCAGGTGTTTTCTCATGCTCTCCGAAGAGACCCAGAGCTTTTTTTTTTACAGTTAGTTAAACCAGTGCTCACAAATGAGTCATGTTTCACATGTTTACGAAACATCCTACAAGAGAAACAAAAAAGCTGCATCTTTAGTTACAGAACATTCTAACTAGGGAGTTTCAAATTATTTTGAACGCTTTTTTTTACCCCTAAAGCTGCGCTGGGGATAGTGGGAAAACTTCAGTTGTTTAGCATCATCATGCATTCCCCCTGAGTCACTAATGTCCCCTTCTTGTTTGTGGACACCGGTTGCTGCTCTCTCTTCTTGACTTTCATCTGTTTCTCTCGTAACTGCTCCCTCTTCATCTTCAAGGTGCTGACTTTCACCTGTCTCTTGCCTGTCAGTGTCTCCTCCTCCACCCTCCCATACTCTAGCACCTTGATCCTCAATCTCTAAAGCAGCAAAAAAAAAAAGAAAAAAAAGAAAAACAGCTAGTAGGCATTATGTTAATAGACTTGCTAATAATGTTACTAACTTAACTGGCTAGCTCAAACAACTAACTCATCACCAGACCTTACCCTCTCTCTCTCTCATCTCTTCTTACTGCTTCCCTGTCTCTACAGATTGGTAGGGGAAACATTGGACATGAAGGAGGAGAAAGGTGGGATGAAAGTGTGATCTCTGAAAGATTAAAATGGAACCAAAGTTGTGAAAACTTACATTTTCCCACGGTGAGGCACGAAATGACTCGCTAGTCTCAAGATATTAAGCGGTTCCGACAGTACTGGACGGCAGAACCAATAGAACCTAACAACGTCGGCTCAGGTCCTGCCGTAGTAATATGTTTTTATACAGATTTTATAGTTAAACAAACTTAAAACAAAAAGTCAGCATCAATAGAAATGTCAGAATATATTGAAGGGGTGATGAAACATGTACTACCAAGTCAGGTTCTGTTTAGCTTTTACTGGCCTTAATTTGAGCTAATTTAATTTACCACCTTTTACTACCGCACGGAAACCCCATACCTGGCTGAAGATGAATCCTGCCGAAACAACGGCGAAATGACATTCCAGGTGTTATGAAGACTGCTCAGACGTCACCTGCAACCCCCAGAAACATTCCAGCTGGTTTCCAGCCCAGGTATTTGTCCCTTGGACCCTGACATTTTTGAGGCGCGTGACTATGCATCCTGACCAGACCGCCCAGACCCACGTTCATCACAGACAGGTGCTACTTTCCAGCCGTACTCTCCTCCCACTCACCTGGCGACAACCTCTTCTCCACAGGCTCACCTCCAACCCCTCTATTATTCATGACGTCACCTTGTCCCATAGATCAGTCAAGCACCTCAGGATCGTCGACAGGTCAAACATTCAGTCTATCGGACATACAGCCATTTCCAAATACAGGGTCAAGGAAATCAGCTGACAGGAGAACAGACCTCACTGATGTCTAACAAGCACTGATGGGAGAGGAACAAAGAACAGGGAGCAAAAATCCAAGATTCTCCTACCAAAGAATAGAAGCACATTAAAGACAAAGAAACTCCCAAAAACCGTTGAACGCAAATCCTGAAGATTCTGAGAGCTCAGAGGACGAACATGTGTGTGCCATTGGCATGGAACTATTTGGCAACTCAAAGCCAAGGGAAGAGTTAGTTAAACATGGCCTCTGCAGTCACCTTTTCGGCCCATGAAGCTTGCCCCACAGGGCCAACATTCGTTTGACAACATTGTGAATCAGATTAAGAATCCAGACACACACACGCACGCACTGACACACACACACACACACACACACACACACACACACACACACACACACCCACCGGTGTTCTCTACACCGAGACAATGTAGTGGGACATTCTTTAAGCACTCATATACTGTGGCAGGTTGCAAAAGAGGAGCAACAGGTATTCTATATTAAAAGTCAAGATCGCTGATAGTTTTTGCAGGGTTTTAGAAATAATTTATAGAATGCTAATGTAGTCTTTTAGAATAAAAGTTTGAGAACTATAATTAAACATGGACATGGAGGTCCACCTGAACTGACAGGATAGGCAAGGACAGCAATAATCAGAGAAGCAGCCAAGAGGATGATGGTGACTCTGGAGGAGCTGCAGAGATCCACTCAGGGTAGCTAAATACAAATGCAGACCAAACTTTTCCGATTTTAATTAGTAAAAAAATGTAAACCAGGTATTGTTTCACTTCCAGTTCACAATTATGCACTAAATTATGTTTTAAATGAAAAAAAAAAAACAACACACATTGAGGATTCTGGTTGTAAGGTGGCAAAAGGAATCCTATATATAATACTTTTGTAAAGCCCTGTTTGCAGAAGTGTGTGTACTAATTGGGGTGGAGGGTACCTCAGTGAAGTGCAGCACACAAGAGCAGAAGGCCGAGGCGGAGCTGAGCAGCGTCTGCACGAAGCCTCTGCTCAGCTGGAACCTCTCGGCTACGCTCCACACGTTGGTCTCCTTCAGCAGAGAGAAAAGGACAAGAGCCAGGTACATCCGCTTCACCACCACCAGGTCCATGTTCTGAAACACACGGTTGGGTTTTCCACTTACTAACACTGTCACGCTGCTGTTGGGCATTGCTTGGTGCAGTGTGGCATCACTGTACAATCCATGCTGGATACGCCGCCTCATGTCAAATTCTATCACGGTCCCAGATTCTACTGTAGATTTCTTTCACCGACATGTTGTTAAAATGTTTACGTCGTTACGATTTTGAAGTTTTTCAAATCTTTTTGTGCTTGCTTCCTTGAAACATTCCAATGAACGTTTCCTAATTTCCAACTTTTCTCACAGGCAGTGCTCTGAGGTTCACCTGAGCAATGTGTATGTTTAGCCCACAGGACTGAGTTTAGGTCAGGATCTTTATGGCGGCGTCTCAGAGCCATTCAGTGTTTGATGACGTTAGCCCTCTTACCTTCTTTTTTATACTCTTTTTTTCTGGGGGTTTTTACGGCACTAGTGGCTTGTTTTTCATACAATCTGACAGGAAAGGGAGTTTTTAGAAAGGGGGAAGACATGTAGCAAAGGAAATCGAACCCAGGTCAGCCACATCTAGGACTAAGGCCTCCTTAATGGGTCGTGCTCACTACCCCTGTGCCATCCAAGCACGCCGCTGTTACCTTCTTGACCGTCTGTCCGGCAGCTTTTCTGGCCACAAAGCTCTCTGGGACTCCAACGGCAGAAGCCATCTTCTGCTCTGAAGCAGACAGCAGGGTGAACTGCAGACAGGAAGCGGCTGGTTAGCGGGGAGCACCGAGGACCAGCTGGAGAGTTGTCTGAGGGAGGCTGCGTACCTGTCTGAAGTAAATGATCCAGTCGGGTTTGCACTGAGGGATCAGGTCGTAGGGGGTCACGAGGTAGACCAGGTGCAGGTAGCTGTTGAGCAGCAGCCCCTCCAGACCTTTAGACAGGTCTTTGTAAAGGACGTCACAGTAGGTCAGATCCACTGAACCTAAAGAACACAGGAGTCCCTGTAAAGACAGGATGTTCTGACCAGGCTGGCCAGCCCTGAGCACACACTGTTTGAGCAGGGGCTGTTTACGCTTCCTGGAACATAGCGGGTTGGAACCATTGGCTTACACCAGTGACGGTCACAGAACCAAACTGCTCAGAAACAGTTTAAAAAACCTAACCTAAGAATGGCCACGTATTCAAACACTCAGTGCATTCTCTTATAGAATCCTACTTAATAGTTTTATTCTAACAAAGTAAGATGAGTACCAAAACACCACCAACAGCTCACAACCCAGAGAACCCCCAGACCCACCGTGAGCTCAGGGAGCACTGACAGACCCCACCCAGACCCCCAGCCCTGTGGAACATCCCCGTTAATGGTCGCTCGTCTCTGTCCACCTGGTAAAATCTACAGAAGAGTTTACCTTTGTAAGCCGCCCGGCCCAGTTTGGTTATCTGCAGAGTTGGGCCGAGTGCATCTGCTTCCGCGACGGCGATGAGGTCTTTCCCCCTCAGCAAGTCGACACACTGCTGCACGACGTCCCGCAGACTCCTATCCACGCATAGCTGCTGCTGCTGCACGAACAGCAGCGTGCCGCACAGGAACTCCTCTATCTGCTGCAGCGACGAGGCGATCTGGAACAACATGAGACCGGCTCAGATTCATCAGCGCACAATCACAAGTTCAACGGCCACTTCAAGCATTTTCTCATTCCTAAAAACCCAATCATCCAAAACTGGCAAAGAGATCAACTGGCGCAGAACAGTAAGAAAGATAGAACTAAATAAATAAATTGAATAAACAAAGTGTTTTAAATAGGGTTGAAATGATCAGGATTGTGCTTCCAGCTCTGCTTTTTGTTCAATGGTGACCTGTCTCTTTAAGAACTAAGACAATAACAGTCACTAGTTCTACTCATATTCACCCAGCCTCACTCACAACGTGAGTACATGTAGGCACAGGGGGTTAAAATCCCTTGCACAAGGGCACGTGTTGAGGAAAGCTGGAATCTTACAGAGCCACTGCTGCCTCCCACTGTTTCAAACAAAGACTGAACAATTACCACTGATTAATAATAATAATAATAATAATAATAATAATAATAATAATAATTCCCAGTGGAAACCATCTCCAGCATCTTCTAGTAGTGGTTCGATCTGTTAGAGCAGCTGCCATTCCAAAAGCTGCTGTCCGTGTGGATATTCTCCAGTTAATATAGAGATCTCCAAAAGGATTCCAACATTCCCAGATCCGGTATGTTCCTTAACAGCAGGATAAAAGGCCTACTTGGCTATAATTTGTTCAGCCTTTCTGTTCTGAAGGCCTCACTCTCTCCTGAGAGCCTGAGTGATCTGCAGACGTGTTGTAGAAAATAGTTTTCTGTTGGATAGCTCCTTAGCTCGCTGGGCTTTTCCTTTAAATTCATTTTTAAACAACTCACTGATAGGGGGGGGGGGGGGGGGAGAGCGCTTCCAGCTCCCAAGCATATACAACCCTGTCCTAAACTCATTCCAAAGAGACTGCATAAACTGCTTCATGTCATTGGTTTGCCTCTGCCTTGGAATGCTCCTAGGAGGATGGGCCTCCAAGTGCCTGAAAACAGCAGCGCTCCACCTGGAAAGACTTCTGGAGAGGTTTCTCTGAGCCGATGTCTAGTTGCCTCAGACTCAAGCTCGTTTACTGTTGCTGTTTAGGGACCTGCTAACCGGTTAACAACACTGTCTTCATGGGTCATTCTTTTCCCCAGCTGATTCCTGGGAGTTTCTCTGGTTGAAAACGTAACTTTGTGATGAACGTGTCCAGGACCATCTACATCCAACTTCTGGATACCAATAAGAATAAAACACATCAGAGCTCACATAGCAAACAAAAAAAGACGTGAAAAAAAAACCCTGATTTAACTGCGAGAATGTTATTTTTGCTGCACGTGCTTCATTCAAAATAAAAAGAAATAGGACAGAAGCTTACGTTTAATCCGATCAGTGACAGGATCAGGCTGAGGACGCCTTTCCCGTCTTCTTGCATCAGGTTGCTGTAGCAGTTCTCCATGGGGGCACACACCAGTTCTTTGGCCTAAAATAAAACCACAATCTGTTAGGTCAACCACCAGCTGACTTTTCGATACTAGTAGATACTAAACATTTGATTCTGGTTCTGGTCTAAGCGGATAGACCCCTAAATCCCCTAAATCCCTTTCTATGGGTTAGTTAGCTCCATGGTTCCGTAGAAAATAAATGTTTCTTATGTGTGCAAACTAACCCTTTATTATTCTCAACAGAGTTTGTGTTAATCTTCATCCTATGTTGTCATCCCTTGTAGCGACGGGCCCTGGACATCAGGAGCAGAAGGTACTGCAGCCACGTGCCTTCAACATTCCTCAGATAAAACCCAGCTGGTGGTGAAGTTACCATATTCCTGTCCTTCTCCTGTAGGATGAGGATGCTCTCTCCGACTGTGTCGATCCCGGCTCGACCGGCCCTGCCGACCATCTGTTTGTACTGGCTCCTCTTCAGGAAGTCCGTGGCCACGTACGGCGAGTGCAGGATCACCCTGCAGGCAGCACAGCGATCGGACAGGAGCAGAAGCGGTAGCGTTAGGGGAAAAAGCTGCTGTGTTCACTGTGCTGGTCTGAGCATGGGGCGTTTTAAAAAAGAGGGGCAAACAGCAGCGACATCATAAGAATCAGACTCAAGTGTGGAGGCTGCAGAGGGGTTTAGGGCTGAGGAGTGAATACGTTGTGGTCTGACCTGCGGGCGGGGAGGTTGATCCCTGCTGCCAGAGTGGAGGTGCAGGCGAGGAGGCAGAGCACGCCGCTGGAGTAGGCCTCCTCAACCAGTTTCCTCTCCTCCGAGGTGAGGCCACTGTGGTGGTAGGCCACACCGTAGGGCACCACGTTCCTGAGCACCGGGCACATGGAGCCATTCCCACCGTCCTTCAGCGCTCGAAGAAGGGTGGCCTTCTCAGCCTCACGGTGCAGCAGAAAGTCTCTGAGAGAGGACAGGGAGCTGTGAATAGCAGCCGGTGTGTCTACGGGTGTAGGGAAGAGACGGTGGGCGGTCCACTCACTTCTTTAGGTACTTGCAGATCATCCCTGCCACATTCTCGCAGTTTTTCTTCGTAGGGCAGAAGACCAAACAGGAATGCACTGGGATGACTTCAGTCACCAGAGCGATGATGTGATCCGGGTCGATCTTCTGCATTGAGCTGGAGTACTGCAGAAGGAATCTGTTATTATTAAACCGTCCCTGGAGCAACCATTTCAGGAAGGTGCCCCACAGGTTTCTGCTAAAGCAGAAAATCTACCGGCTTTAATTAGGGACTCTCTCTGTTTGAAAGTCTGGATGACCATTGATCCAGACCACTTAACATCCATTCCCCCAGACAGTACTGGGTTTTTCAATTCAATTACATTTTATTTATATAGCGCTAATTCATGAAACATGTCATCTCGAGGCACTTTACAAAGTCAAAATCAGTCATATTATACAGATTGGGTCAGATTATACAGATTGGTCAAAAATGTCCTATATAAGGGAACCAGTTGATTGCATCAAAGTCCCGACAAGCAGCATTCACTCCTGGGGAACCGTAGAGCCACAGGGAGAGTCGTCTGCATTGTCCATGGCTTTGCAGCAATCCCTCATACTGAGCAAGCATGAAGCGACAGTGGAAAGAAAAACTCCCCATTAGCGGGAATGAAAAACCTCCAGCAGAACCGGGCTCAGTATGAACGGTCATCTGCCTCCACCCACTGGGGGTTACAGAAGACAGAGCAGAGACACAACAAGAGAGACAAAAAAGCACAGAAGCACACATTGATCTAGTAATCTGTTCTACATTAGATGATAATAGCGGGTGAGCTGTCTTCTCTGGATGATGTGACAGTTAACAGAACGCCAGACCAGGTGTACCTACTATGAAGAAAAAAAAAAGAGAGAGAACAAAAGGTTATAAGCAGAAATTATGACAAGCAATGCATAATTGAAGAACAGTAGAACTCGATAGAGTTCACGGACCAAAACTGGGAGTTGGTTCCACAGGAGAGGAGCCTGATAGCTAAAGGATCTGCCTACCATTCTACTTTTAGAGACTCTAGGAACCACCAGCAGACCTGCAGTCTGAGAGCGAAGTGCTCTGTTAGGAACATACGGGGTAATCAGAGCTCTGATATATGATGGAGCTTGATTATTAAGGGCTTTATACGTTAGAAGAAGAAGAAATTAGAAGTTTCACTGATTTGTTAGAGCACAATCGAAGTCTGCACTGTGCGATGGTCCGTCCTGAATGCAGAACATCAATATCGAATGGAGATCTTGAGTGATCAATATGAAATATGAAAACATGTAAATCAGCTGGAAACGATCGCTTGCGTTTTGGAAAACAGATTCAGTCAGTTTAGTATGGGTCTCATTCATTTGTTCTCATCCTGGTAATTTGGGGGGGGGGGGGGTGCAGACAGATGTATTACATGTAATAACTGAAGAAAAACTCACTTTAACATTGAGCATTCGGGAGAATCTGAAGCAGTTCTCTTCCTTCGGGTCAACTTCATAGATTGTGTCGTTTAGTTTCACGTATTCTTTCAGCTGGACCTGGAAGAGTCAGAGTGGAGTTAATGCAGGTGAGTCGGACCAGTCCGGCTCACACAAACACATAGTTCACTCAAACTGCACAGTCAGGGAATTTGTCCCTGATACCAATCAGTCATCGAAGGATAATGATCCCAGTCAGACACTTTATTTAAAACAACACCAGGTAGATGCGTAGATTTACTCACTGCTTTGATATGACTGGTGACTTATGAGTGCAGACAAAATGTTGAGAAAAGTAACTACCCCAGTGCTGCATTGGCTTCGTGCTTTGCTTTAAATGTCAGTAAACTGAATTAGTAGTAGTGTCCGCACACAGTGCAGGTCCCATCGCATAGACGGGAAGCTGAAGCTGCCCATCCAGCCCGTGTTTCACTGTTACTCTTTAGATCAACAACGTCCTGAGGGCAACCTTTAATACAGCCAGGCTGCGTAAATGAATAGTCGGATACAATTCTGCAATCAAAGCGGACCCCCCCCAGAGACACTCTCCAAATCACAGGTCAGCCCGGCGCCGTTCTGTTGGACCCAGTTGGCTGTTTGTTCCTTCACTTACGGGCCTGAAGTCATTCGAGTAGTTTTCTGCCCCCAGAAACGTCTGCAGATCCGTGATGTTTCCCAGAGTGGCGCTCATTCCAATAATCTGGGTTGCTTCTGGAAAAAACAACAACACAGCAGCGTTTCACCTCCATTCAATGACGATCGACTCTACGGCGTTTCCCAGGAGGAGCCACTCACTGCTCATGTACTGGACTTTGGCCAGAGTCATTTCAATGGCAGCCCCCCTGCTGCCATCACCCAGCATGTGGAGCTGCAGAGGGAACACAAAACACTGCAGTAAACTTTCTCTGCCGCTTTCCCTTCGCTTCAGTTGCCACTAGGGCAGCAAAGAAGGTTTTAAATCCTAAATGCAAAATGTCCATATTGCTACACAGTTCTGACTTAACTGCTCCTCTGAGAGGGTTGCTCTTTC
The DNA here is from genome assembly GCF_011125445.2 of Fundulus heteroclitus. Lineage (NCBI taxonomy): Eukaryota > Metazoa > Chordata > Actinopteri > Cyprinodontiformes > Fundulidae > Fundulus > Fundulus heteroclitus. Next base: position 33,864,584 of record NC_046368.1, on the reverse strand, counting down.
AGCACATGGCCTGTTTTACGGTCTGTATATGTTTGAATAATGAATGAATCCGATCAACTGTCTCAGGCCTAGCTGCTACTGAACTGAGAAGAGTTTGCACCTCATCCACCACCACCAGCCCGAGGTTCTCCAGCCTGCCGGTCTCTATCAGCGAGTTGACCAGACTGTGGGCCTTCTCTATGGTGGCGACGTACAGGGACCTCCTGTTTCTCCTCTTCACTGGCGGAAACCGGCCCTTGCTGCCGGCGTATTCTTCCACCATGAAGTCTAGCTCCAGGCCAAACCTCGCCAGTCCGCGGACCTAGCACGCAGGATGACAACCCCAAACAGATTGGTGAGAAAAAGGGGAACTGGTGTCACACAAGGCTGATATACTGGTTAATCCTATAAGCCATATTTGATTACAATGCGCAGACTGAAGACTAAATCATATGTGAAAATCTGTTTCTCACATGAGTTGTGTTACACAAATAGCTACTGAAGGCTTTGCAGACTTGCAAAGCATTCAAACCCGGGTATAGAGCTGGACGATAATTCAGCAATACATATCGATCGACAGATGTATATTGATGATAGAAATAAAGGTCAATAAAAAGTTCAACAGTAACAGTTTTCCTTCCTTTTGCATTCTAACCATGTTAGTTAACATCATAGTCGTTACATCCCTTCAACCAATCACATACACAGACCCAGGAACGCTCCGCCCCCTTCAACGAGTTCAGAGAGCATGTGTTCCATTTCATTTTTTAAAAACTTGTAGTTTTGGTAAAAAGTTGGTTGAATAGAAGGTTGAGTTTGAATTCAGTGTTTTTGTGTTTTCTGTATCTAAAAATAGGTCGCTAAGCAACAGCATAAAATGGCCAGGGCTGCACATAAAATATACATTTTGAATTTGTTGAAAATTATCGATATCGATCAATATGATTTCTATTTTATCAATATGCTTTTTTCCCATATTGTCCAGCCCTACCCGGGCAACCTCGATTCCACCTGTCAGTGTGTTGCCTATCCTCCGAAACTGCTGCCGTGTCATTGCTGTGTGTGTGACCAGAGCTGCTGGAGGAGACATTCGCCTCCACAAATGATGAGGGGCTGTTTGGGCTGCGCGTGTGGAAAGCACCTTCTCCTGCACCAGAGATATGTACGGTAAGATGAACAGGCAGTCCTTCCTCCTGCACAGAAGCTCCCTGAGGATGAGGATCTCTGCCACCAGCGTCTTCCCTCCGCTGGTGGGGAGGGAGTAGATCAGGTTCCTCCTCTGCTGAACGCAGTCCAGGTTCAGACAGGTCTCCTGCCAGTCTGACACACACACACACACACACACACACACACACAACACACACACACACACACACACACAAAACACGTTAGAACTCTTCCTTTCAGACGGACGCTGCGCTATTTGGTAAAACCTTGTGGTTCTTTAGAGGCACGCGTCAGTGATTTAGTACAACATCCTGAACTCCTTCTCAGCATCTAGCTGAGTAACCGATGTGTTTCAGCCGCAGGCCTCCCAGTCTGCTAGTGTACTGTAGGAAAATAATCCTGGAGTAGTGCAAAACATCAACAAGAGCATTCTGGGAAAAAACAACAACAGAGATTTTCAACCACCTGCCCAAAACCATCAGGGTCACACCCTGGGATCATGACAGCTGCATGCGTTTCTGCACAGGGCTTCTTCTGATGCGTGGTGTTCTCACCATATAAGCTCTGGATTCCTCTCAGTTTGTGCATTAGCTCTTTGACTTTGCTGGGGAGTCCAAAGAAAGGCCCAAGGTCGGTGGTCTCAGCGGATATTGTTTCCATGGCCTGCATGGCGACACTGATCTCCTCAGAAACGACCGCCTCCTTCAGCACCGTGATGCGAGACACACCGACAGGAGACGCTGCGTTATGGAGCATCGTCCTCTTCAGCAGGTCCGAAACTCTCCTCGTCGCCTTGCTGGGTCTCTGGTCTGCATCCTCTGTGTCAGCTCCTCCTGCAGCCTCGGTGATCTCACCAACGCTGTGGGACGGTGTGGAGATTTGGTTTCTGACCTGCAGTCTGCTTTTCTTCGCCCGATCTTGGATTTGTTCCTGAAACTGCAGCTGACTGGGCGGCAGGTCCTCAAGAGCGTTGTCCTCCAGCTCGTCAGCCGCCGGGTCGGCGACACAGCCCTCGGGGGATTGGGACACACGGCCTTCGGAAGGTTGCGGGGTCCCGAAACTCTGCAGCTTCTCTGATCGCAGTCTTTCGTGTTGATCTGCATCGTCCAGCTTGGCAAGGATGGAGCTGTCCTCGAGGATGCTGTCATAGTCCCCAAAGAGATCTTCGCCATCACTGCAGTACTGACACCGACAGGCAAGAGGAGAGACACAAATCGTCAGTAAGCAGCTAACAGGAAAGAGACATTCAATCCTCCCTCTAAAGCGGCCATTGGGAGCTTATCAAGGTGACTGTTGGCGTAGTGCAAACAGAACCACCCTTGGTCTGGCTTTTGTCTAGTTGTTCAAGTTAGATTGGATCTATTTCAAAACTAGAGCTGGTAGAAACAATTATTTTCTAATTTTGAATCAATTCTCATATTAATTCCTGAAGATGGATTCATATAACTAAGGAACGATTATTTTTTTAAATGCATTTTCCACTGTAAATGTGTGAGCCGACACTTCTGGCTCACACTCCGCTCCAGGAGGTGAACTTTTAATGTAATAATGTCATTTTTAAGAACAGACCAGGGTAGTGTCCAAACAGATGTAGATATCTCTGGTGTCCTCTGGTTTCTACCCTGGATCTGTTTGGGAATTCTGCCCCACAGCATGTATGTGAAAACAGTTGTCTCAACATTCAGGGAGAGGGTTTAGTCCTTACAGCCGCCATTAACTATCATTACTTTACTAATCTGCTGTTGAATGTTAATATAATACTAGTATCAGTATGCTGCACAGCTACACAGTCATGTAATTCAAGTAACACCTGAAAAAATGTTTTAATACCAGCAATCCAACTTGAGATCGAATCAGATAGAAAAGATTCAATTCTAAATCTGGAGAATCGCAATGGAATCGATTTGTAAAATTTGAATCGATGCCCAGCCTTAATTAGAACTTTATAAAGCCCAGATCGGTAGTACCGTGGACACTGAGAGGGAGGGAGAGATTCTCCTGCTATCACAATGCATTCTATTTAGTGCGGTTCTGGTTCGTTCATCCCAACCCACTGACCCACGGGAGCCCGGTACCTCCACAGCAGGAGGCTCTGCCATGACTCTGCTGCTGCTCCTCCGGCAGGGGGGGCGTGGCGGTGACCCTCCTCCCCCCCTGCCCTGCTTTCGGACAGGTGTCAGGTGAGTCTTCTGAACGTCACGCGACCTCTTCCTGGAGCAGACCCGTTTTATTCTGACCTGGAGCCTCCCGGAGCTCATTCCTGCCTCACATCCTGCTAACGCGGACTTCCTCCCAGAGCAACAGGAGCTGTCTGCTCCCAGCAGCTGGTAACGTTAACCAACAACTAGGATGAAGCTAGCTCTGGTTAGCTGTGACCGCCGCTCTGCATTCACATTCTGTTTCCTCCAACGAATAAACGGCCATAAAAAAAACAAAAAAGCTCGGTTTTAAAAGGTGAAAGCACAGTAGGCTAACTGAGGAGGTGCAACATTAAAAACAAGACGCACAGACCGCTCCGCACATTCAAACTGATCACCGCTGACGTCAGAGTAAAGGGACTCGCCGAGAGCGGAGAGGAAGCCGCCGTTACTTCCGTTTTCGTACTTCCACGTGTTGGATAATGTTTGAAACCCGCGCGTCGTTTTCTAAAATAAACTTATTAAACAAAATAAATTGTAAGCTTAAACTAACTTTGATCTAACCCGACTGTTGATGGGGAACAAAAACAGTTGAATCCTCTGATTCAGCCTGTTGCTGTGACTGAAAGGTGCTGACTTAGTCCAGTTGTTCTGCAACAAAGTTCTTTAGTTTTGCTGAATAAACAATGTTTTGTCCTTAATATATTTTCATTCTACATAAAAAAATCTAACATTTGTTAACGGATTTTACCTAAGAAATGTAAGAAATATGTTCACCTTTTCAAATAAACAAGTAAATTTAGCAGTTCTTTTGCATGATGCAGATTACCATTGCTCTTGTAGTTATGAATCATGTAGTTATGAATTAAATAATCTGCTGTGAAGTTTCAAAAGCCCAACTTTGATTTGATGTAGTCATTTAATAATTTAATTTCTCTTTGGGATCAATAATTTTTTTTTTTTTTTTTTTAGTTTGAATTCATGCTATCTGAGTGATTATTTACTGCTCAGTTGTAAATAAATATACTATCGGTAAGTATTTTTTTTCTTCAACGTGGACAAGCAGCAGGTGTTAAACAGGTGTTAAACAAATTGTTGTGTGATAGCATGTAGTATACTAGAAATGTCCATAATCCAGTAATCTGTCATATTTTACATTACAACGGGATTTACCAGGAAGTCTACACTCTCGTCTTTTCAGGAAGTCTTAATTTTTGTGCCCTGCTATCAGCCAGTTTCCATCCTCTTATTTCAGCAATGGAAAATCATAAATACACACTACGTGTTAGAATACTCTGTTTGGTGTCTTATTTTTATTTGTCAGGCTTAAGTGACAAAAGTTGGAAAAAGACAGATTATCTTGGCGTTTAAAATAACACAAAACAGCGTAAGAAGACCTCGTTTATTTTTATTTTACAATTTTGTAAACAAAAGCTGCCGATTAAACTGAATGTTACAACCTTGACATGATTATATGAGTTGTTTTACCGAGAAATCGTGAAAATGGCTGCAATGCGCGCTCCCTACACAGGGGGAACAGATTTTCACAGGGAAGCTGAGTTTCGCACACCGGGTTGTGTGGACCTGACCGAGAACCGGAGAGTGCAGCGTGCTTTAGGGAGATATCCATCTTGTCTTGGATTCATCTTTGGAGGAACAAACATAGTCCGTTGCGTATTTCTGTCCGTCACTGAAAAGTGGAAACCGTGAATGCGGATGCGGTACTTTTTAAAGAACACATAAATACAACATATTTAATGTAAACAAACAAAGGACGTTGACTTTTAGAAAAGCTAAAATAAAAGCGCAACTACGGAAAGACTGGGGATATCCGGAACCATAGTGACATCGCCGGTGTTTCCTGTCGTCCCAGTGGTTCTTCCTGCCCTGTGTCAGGTCAAAATGTTGTGTGTTAGAGGGCTCCAGAGGCTGAAGGCTGCCTTATATCTACACAGGAGCAGCAGTGAGTATCTGTCCGGGTCGGGACAGCCAAACGTGGCTCCGCGGTGTGATCCCGCCAGGGTCTGTTTGTTGGTCTGGGTCGTTTCTCGGTGTGATCGGTACTGATCCTCTGTTCTCTTCGCAGCACACAGGAGCCTGACGTCAGCCGCAGCCCTGCAGAAAGATGACGCTGTAAGTGAGCTACGGCTAGGACGTGGTACCTGAGGCCGCAGAATGAGTGTGTGATAACAGCATGTTTGTCTGTGCAGCCGATGAAAGCAGAGACTCCGTCCAAGGAGCCTCGGAGGGGCTGCGTGCTGTGCAGCGTCACTGTGGACTTTAAAAACGTCCAGGTGAGTCAGTGAAACTTCAGGGTTCCAGCATGCAAGCCAGGACAACCGCAGCGCTGGTTTTCTGCTTCTATCAGGGTTTTTTCTCTTCTTAAACCCACTTACGTGCATTTCTAAAGATTGAAGCCCTGGCTGAAAATCTAGACTCGCAGCTTCTGGGGGATGATCATCGTTGATCAGAATCAACTTTAATCACCAGGTTGCTCCACATGTGACCAAGTGACCCTGGTTCCACTTTGCTGTCAGCGAAGTTATAAGGGAAATAAAAAAAATATATATATGTGCATATTCAACCCCCCCCCCCCCTCCCACCCCCAAGAAAATAACAAACAAAACACTAATGTACTGTTATTTACAGTAATATGCTTTAGCTCCTCCTCAGTTCATCCAGCTGTTCAGTGCCTTAGCTTTTTGTAATGTCTATAATTAGGAGTGATGAGAGAAATGTGACTATGAGCAGCATCTAGAGCAGCTGATCTCATCCTCGTGTCTGTGCGGCGTAGCAGCATTGTGTTTTACTGAGGTTACACCGCGAGCACACAGTGACCTGTTCTCCCACCTGTCCCCCCCCCAGCTGCTATCCCAGTTCATCTCGCCTCACACGGGCAGGATCTACGGCCGGCACATCACAGGTGAGCTGCTGCTGCTCACGGCGTCCCGCCCTGAAGGCTGCTCACGCTCACAGTGTCTCTCTGTGTCCTCCAGGGTTGTGTGGCAGAAAGCAGAAGGAGATCTCCAAAGCCATAAAGAAGGCTCACTCACTGGGTAGGTAGTGAGAGCTCTTCAGCTGTTGGTTTGTAAGAACACACGCTGGCTGGACCCGTTTAGCACCCAGACAGAGGGGAAATGAACTACAGCTGCGTAATTACCAGGCTGATGTGAAGCCAATGCAATAACCACAGTGTGTGGTCAGATGGTTGATAGGGTGGGCAGCGGGAGCAAGCTGGTGGTTCTGTGTCGGCAGTGGTCTCACTGCTGCGGGAAGTGACACCCAGCAGATCCGCTATTGTCTTGTTCTGACAGAACATGTCTGGGAAACAGAACGTTTGAAAAAAAGCTACAACTATAAAACTGATTCCAGGGAAAGAAACTAAAGACAACGTTGGGAATTTTCTTAAGTCATTTCTATACTTATAGAAGTTTGATTGACCTGCTTTGTTTCCTTATTTTGTTTAAGGTCAGTAATGATCTTTTATTTTTTCCTCACACCCGCAGGTTTCATGCCGGTGACCCATAAGCACCCTCAGTTCATGACTGATCCCCGGATCTGTGGCATCAAACATCTGGATTAGAGGATCGCTGTGTGCATCCTGCTCTCACTGTGTACAGTTTCCGTTTTTTCTTCAAGCAGGCTTTAGAACTCTACTTTGTATTAAACTTGAAATCTTCCAACATCTCACTTCCTACTCTTTTCTCTTTGGTCTGCCGAAGCATCTCTGATGAGATATGTCACATGGTCATGCCCAACAGAGGGAGGACTGAGGGAGGACTGAACAACAGGCCTAAACAGACCTGTTCCCATCAGTCACATACTCTGAATACAAAAAAAAAAAAAAGTTTAACTGCTCTTTGAAAATTGACCAAAATCAGATGTGTTGAAGTGGAAAATAGTGTGTGAAAAATGTTTATCCACATATAAACATGCAGCGCAGCCCCTCCAGGAGAAAATAAACTATGTACAAGAGACAAACTTGAATATTTGTCTCAAAATCAATTAACGGTTTTAGAAATACGTATTCTGGCAAAGTCTAATAACATCACATCAAAAACGAAAGCGTTCTCGTAACTTAGAATTGTTTATAAATACATAAACCACTGGGTGGTGCCATGTTGTGTTGCTACTTCTGATTTCAGATGCCAAAAGGGGCCAAACCTGTTAGCTTTACACATTTTGCCTGTGTTCTATATGAATACGTGCTGTTGGAGTATAAAACAAGCAAAGACGGCCGTAAATCATTCTATTTGCCATTTTCTGTTTAAATGAGAAAGTAACCAAGAAAAAGGGAAATCCTGCTCTTGGCCAAACTGAGCTAGAAGACTCATTACTTTTTTTGAGTGTATTTTCAATTTTTACTCCTAGAGGGGGTGGTGTTTTCTGGGGTTGACAAGCCCAGCCTGCAATGTAACACCTCATACTAGTACCCTTAAGTTTGTAAGTATGGGAGTGATGGATGTTTATCCATGGAAATGGTGAGCAAGATAGAGGTTTTTCAGAGCTGGGGAAGAGTAGATGGATTCGACCTTGGTTAGTAAATGGGTTTAGCTTACCTAGTCTAAGGTAAAATTAAAATGTGGGCATAGGAACCTAAAACGGGCCTTACTAATTAGTTCATGCTGATTATTGATTTTGTCTAGCCCATTTTTCATTGTGTGCTGTGCCATTTGGGCACACCAACAGGGGGACTGTTACGGCTTAAGAGATTACAGATGCCGGAACTGCAGAGAGCAGTTAACAGAAACAGATAAACCCACAGACATTGGAGGCTAACATACCTAGATGGGACAGAATGACTGTTTAGGTGTAAATGGGCCAGCTTGTTCAAATCTACATTAAAGTACATTATCCACCAATGTGATGCAATAAACAGTCAAATTGTGCATGCCCTTGTAGAGGTGTGCACAGTTGGTCCTACTTAATACTTGTGAGTGATGAATGGACACTCTCTCTTAAGCCTGGAAATCTACATGTCTCACACTGTTTTATGTATGAGAGTTCAGTACTGTAAATATCCCTCTGCCTTGTTAAATATGTTAATGTATGGCAGTTTCAAGAGTCTATATTTCTACAGAAGTCTACAATAAGAGAACACTTTCAGTTTACCTGTATTGTTTTTTCACAGGAGAGAGGGGTAGCCATATTTGATAAATGAACATACCCATAGTTGTACAATCGTGCTACAGTCCTGGAGGGCTCTTTACAGATTTGTAATATTTGATTTTTCACACAGAAGCCATTCACCAGCCAGAGTCACTGAGTTGGTAAGCCAGAAGTCCATGACTTTGTTTAGCAGCTCTGTGGCAAATACTGTGATGCAATTGTTCAAAAAATCTAACAGAGAACACTGAACAACTGAAAAATATGACCCAAGCAAAATATTTGTCCCCTTTAAATTTATCTGAGAAAGAGAAAAGCTTTCTTTCACAAGTTTTAATAGAAAAATTATTTGAAAAGAAAACATATCTACACATTTTGAAATGCAATTAAGCCTAGTATTTATTTGAACTGAGACTTTCCACAGAAGAAATTGGGAGGGTGAGGTGCAGGATGGGGAATCAGCAGTTGTTCCTCCTCCGTTTCCTCCCCCTCCCCTGCAGCGTCTCCCTCTGCTTCTTCCCGCAGCTGTCCAGTACCAATGGACCCTGGTCAGGCTCTGAGTCTGAGTGTGCTGGAAAAAGGTGTTTGTGGGGAACAGGGAAGGCCTGTGGGTTCAGAGTCTGTGTCAGGAAGAGAGGAGAAGAACCAAGCAACGCTCTGACGGCCTCCAGCAGCAGCTGGTTGTTCTTTGGCGGCGCTGGAATGGCGGTTCCTGTGGAAACACACTGGGTGAGGACGGGCCTGGAGTTGGGATGGCTTCAGGTGGCTCTGCGTCTTACCGGCAGCTTCCCTCGCTGAGCTGTGCTGCTTCTCTCTGAGGCTCCTTCTCAGGGCTGACACCTCCGCCTGAAGCGCTTCTACTGCACGCTCACTCACCTCCACCTCTCTGCACACTTTCTGTCCATAAACACACACAGAGCAGGACCATCTGAATATAACGGGTTCCCATACATTTACCAGGTCCAAGTGCACACGCAGATTAGAAGAGCCCCTCTACCAAAGGTATTTCAATCAAGATCAAACCTAAAATAAAACCCTGTAGAAACTAGAGGAAGCTGAAGAGACAGCAGCTAAGAAACCGGGAATCAAATGTGGTTTATTGAACATAAGATCTCTCTTTAAAGACTTTGACCTGATTTGTGATACTCTGATTTATTGTGTCAGAAACCTGGCTGGAGCAGAAAGTTTTAGTATAAATCAACTCAACTAATTATTTACATTTTCAATTCAACCATCTCTTAATCAGATTAATTTAATAATCCCAGGACAATTAATAGCAACGTTTATTTCATATTTCGTTTTCGCTCCCAAATGGCAAAGCAAGAAAACCACTTGGCCTCATCTTTCAGTATTTAACCCCGTCTCTCTCCTAGCCTAGTCATGGCTACTGGCTCAGCTTTTTCTGTGGCTACGCCCTGCTGCTGCGTCAATACAGTGATTCCAGAACATCTGGTGCTTTAGGTAAAGTCGCTATTAAAACAAAAAAGTTGCTAAAAGTCATTGTTGCTGGTCCTTTTTGAAAGAAATCTACCAGAGGAGTCTAAAAAGTCATTAAATATAGCAACAAAGATGCTAAATGGGCAACAGTGGACTGTCGCCTCTAGTTTTCCTTCCCTCCTGAAAGCAGCGCAGTAGCCACTAGCAGCTTCCCAGCCAGACTGGAAGAAGCAGGTGGTGTTGGTTTATCAAATTAAGGTACATTTTAACTTTTCATGATATTTAAAGTCATTTCAAACTCTGATTAAGGATAGTATAAGTGTGCCAATATAGGCTAAACATAATATATAACATTAAAAAATTAAAATAACTTCTTTCTGAAGGTGTGGCGGCTTTAATTTTGCCGTGGCAGTGCGCAATGATCCATTACATGAAGCTGAATCCCTGAGCCTTTTACTTTTCTCTCACATACAAGGTACTCCTGGATCAGTGCTGCCATCTTCTCAAACCCTCAGTCAGTCGTGGCAGATGGCCGTTCAAACTAAGCCTGGTTCTGCTGAAGGTTTCATCCGGTTAAAGGGGAGCTTTTGTATCCACTGTAACCCTAACCCTACCTTAAACAAGAACATTTGAACCAAACTGAATAATAAACTAAACTTGATTGCTGTTGTGATGGCCACACCTGCAGCCACACAGTCGGTAACCTCACAAACCACTTTTTCACTTTAAGTTTTCATGTACTGAAGTATAAATACATAGAATTTTTTTTTTTTAGTGTGACAATATTGAAGGACATTAGTTCCAATTGTAGCGCACACATTTGGTTAACTTATGTATATATAATTTTGTCACATACTTAACATCTGTTTGTGCTTTCTTTTTTGGTGTTGAGGGGAGTGCCTTCAACTGGGCTGAAGCAAAGGACTCTGGTGGGCACATTCCAATCCCTGATTGAGTCACTGATTGGGTGGTACCATCTGGAGTTCCACTAGGGGGGAGAAGACCATGGAGTCCTCATTCTAAGTCTGTTGCATAATCTTTCTTTTGCTTTTGTGATTTGTTTATTTAGTTAATTTTGTTTAGTTATTAGTCATTTAAGTTTAATCCTTAAACTAACTGTTTAGTTATCTTCGTTGTTGCGTAAATGTTCCCTTTCCCTCTTCCTCAGTGTGTCAGTCTGGTCTGATCAGCCAGTATTTAAAGTCTAACTTCTGGACTGAATGTATTTTAACGCAGATGCATTTAAATAGTCACCAGAGTAAAGAAATGTATATTATATGTGAATTATGTGCGCCGTTTGGAAGTAATTTCGATAAAACTTGCTGTATAAGCGAAAGAGCCCGAACATTCCTCAATCAGGCTGCTCTGGAATGTGACGTCACAAACAGAACTAGTACCGTGCATCCGGCTGCTAACACTACGACTTTAGCTACCGATTTATTAAATTTAATTAATAACTCTTACTCTACGTACAAAAACTTAATTAAAAAAATGTCTGATACATCTACAAACCCCACCTCAAGCATCGGCGACTCCGATACCGAATATATATATGAAGAAACGGAGTTTGAACAAGGTGAACCTAAGGAGACTATATCTAACCTGCCCAAGACATAGAGCCCATGCTCCATTGTAAGTACCCCTCAAAATCCTCGCTCGTGTGAATTGCATAAAACACTTGTCACTGCCGGCAATCCAGTCCTTTCGTGTTTCTTTTACGAATTTATCCCATTTCTTTCGGACCTTTTGATCCTTCGGCCAAGTATGTAGCGCTACTTTCTGGCCTGCAGTAGACCGCGGTGAAGTTGGTTTGACATTGGACATTCAAGCTCCGCGGAGTCAGCGGAGCACTCTTGACAAACAAATCAAATCAAATTTGTTGACGCTCCCACCGCATATGGGAGAAGGGAGCAGCTGAGAGACGCTGGCCGAAATCGGAGTCCTTCAACCGGATCAACCGTGAGCTAGATCCCGCTGACTCCGCGGAGCTTAAATGTCCAATGTCAAACCAACTTCACCGCGGTCTGCACTAGGCCTATAAGCGAAACTACAGCCACCAACTACGCACCTAGAAGGCATTTTATTGTGGACTTAGTTTGGCGATTTTTTTTTAAAAGCGCTGGCTCAAAGTAGATGTGGATCAGCAGATTTGGTGTGTGAAAGAAGATACTGGAAAACATGCATATATCCTTCGTCACCGTACCGGTTGTACAGTGTAAACAATGTGTGTTTCTATGCAAGTTCGCTTCGCGCATTCTTGGTGTTCTTCAACTGACGTCACACGTCGGAAATGGCCAATCGTAAACGGAGGCAGCACTCAAACGCAAAATACCATAATCGGTGTAAAAAATGCGCAATATTTCATATTTAAACTTAATTTGAACACTTTTGATACATGAATATTCAAAGTTTACCTTGTTCTGGAAGTTATTCAACGGTTTTCAGGATTTGTTTTCAGTCCAAGAGTTAGACTTTAAGCCCCCTTTGTTTGTTGTGTCATGTCTGTTTGTTTGTTTGAGCAGTTAAGTTTGAGGTTTTTGTTGTGTTTAACCTTGATATGTTTGACTTGAGTTAGTTTGTTCATTTGACCTCTTTTAAGGGCCCTATAATTATTGTTTGGAATTTTTGTTACTTTGGGGAAATAAAACCCAGTTTTGAAAATGACCACTGTGTCCTCATGCTTGACCAGCTCGGTCCCTCATAGCTGTGCTAACTAGGATCAAATTAAATGGATGTCCTTCACCCAGAACCTGTCTGAGTACGTTTAGATTGACTAGAAAGTGGCCGGACCCAAAATTTGTCATAAACTGCTGCTTTATAAATAAAATTAATTGGATGTAGGAAAGAAGTATAAAATGAAGAAAGGATAGAAGAAAATTTAAATAAGAGAGAAGACAAAAAAGGAAAAGAAGAAGATTGTTCAGGAGAAAGAAGGAAGGACTACTAATGAACCTTATCAAACAATTCCATTACTTTGCATCGCCCAAACCCACACTAAATAAATTAATTTTGTGTGAACCAAAAGTGCATGGATCGGGTCATACATAGACAATTTTTAATTAGGAGATCAACGTCATAATATTGCCAGAATAAAGCAGTAATGATATGAGAGTAAAATGGTGATATTACCAGAAAAAAGGTTCTAAAATAAGAAGCTTTGATAATTATCAAGAGCTGACATGATGTGATCAAACTGCAGACACGGCCTGAGCCGAGCATTTTATCGCAGGGGTTACACTGCCCTCTCTCTTCAAGCAGAGATTTTAGTGCAGCAACGGTTCAGTGAAAAAATAATATTAACATCCTGCTTTGTAGACCTGAGGCCCGTTCTTCGTACGTTACTTAAAACATCTGAGATCAAATGACACATCCAAGATGATTTCATCCGGCTAATCCTGATCCGGCTAATTGGGTTCTTCGAACACACCTGTTGTTTATGATTAGTATGGCTGGATTGAGTTATCTGAGATAACTGCGCGTTCATGCGTTTGTTAAAAAGGGGAAATGTTTTGATAGTAGAAACATTGATCAGCAGCGCTGCTATTGGCTGTTCAGCATGGCCAAAGAACGCCCACAGTTTTTCTCTCAAGCAGAACACGAGCTTTTAATGGAAGGTTATGCCGAATTTGAGTCATTATTTAAAACGACAGGTAACACCTCAAAGTCTGTTAAAGCCAGGAGAGAGGGCTGGAAAAAAGCAGCAGACAAATTAATGCGTAAATACTGTCCATGGTAGATGTTTCTATCACTTTCTACAGTATGTATTTTTGCATTTTAATAATTTCATATTTACTTTGTTCTTTTATTACAGAGCCTCCACGGGAGCCACTAAAACATGGGGAACAAGTAAAAGTGAAATACAAGAATATTCTACAAAATGGTAGCCTTTAATTATTATACTTTATTTTAAAAAGCCACTTGTTATGTCAAGAGATCCAATATCGGTGTCATTCTTTAGACACTGAAAGTAAAGGACACGTGCAAACTGGGAATTTTAACAAAAAACTTATTTATCTATAAAAAATGAAGTTTTTCCTTTTCCAAGTCATCCACAGTTTACACGGTAAAACTGTATTGCTCCGTGTCTAGATAATCCATCCATAGTTTTTTCTAATACAATATACGGCTCGACAGGAAGCAAGCCTTTCAAAGTAAAACTAAACTTCACAATAAAATGGCTTGAACAAATCTTCTTACTGAATATGATAAAAATAAAAAGCAAACCATCATACAAATAACTTAAATATTTTCTATTTATGGCTCTAACACAACTTTTTCCTCTTTAAAAGCCACTGTTAAATGATGTGCTTGTCTGTTTCTAACAGCCACCAAAAAAAAAATCTCTCTACAATTACTGTCGCGCTGCGCTAAAGGATTCTGTCTATTGCGCAATACGCGATTAATTCGAAAAAATCTGCAAATTATTCTTGCACCTTCCGCAACAGGTTGCTGTCATAAAAATGGACATGGCTACGACAGACTTCCCTATCTCTTCTGCTTATACTGCCGTGATCTAATCTTGTTTACATGAAATAAGCCTGCTCGCGAGCAGGTTTAAGCTGGCGCACATGTTGCTATGACAACAAGTCCAGGATGAGTTTCGAAGAACCGAACAATCCGAGATCACGCCAAATCGTCAACAATCAAATCCAGCTTACTGAGTTAGCGACGTACGAAGAACGGAGCCCAGGGCAGGATCAGCAGCAGCTTTGCATGTGTGTGATTCATTTGAAACATGGACACACAGAGGAACGAGTCTCCTTCAGCAGGCGGGCTGCAGGCAGCAGCAGGACAAAGCGCTGACTTCAGTGCTGGGAAGGTGGGAGGGGCGGGGTCTGCAGCAGCACTTACTGCTCGCTAAAAACACTATACTGCAGACCGCTCCATGCTTTTACGTGTTGTCGCTGAAGTCACCAACAAAACAGAAAAGTCGCTAGATTTGTCGCTTTTCTTTAAAAAAGTCACTAGAGGGGGCAGCAAACTCACTAAATCTAGAGACAGCCCCATTTGCACAGGATTAGTTTTGCTGGGTAAATACATCACCCCCCTACATCAGCTTTTTATGTGGCGCATTCACACGGGATAGCCAAAGTCGGAGATTTGCTGGAATGTACGGACATATTTGCTGCTTATTATGCATGTGAGTGGCTGTATAATAGAAGCAGTGCAGCCAATAGCTGCTTATAAGTGTCTCTGGGCTCTAATTTTTTCTGAAGTTGCCAGTAGATTTTGTGAGTCTGGCTCGCTTTTTTTTAATGTGCAGTCGCTTAATTAAGCTTGTTTTTTCTCTAACAGAACCCCTCCTCCTGTCTATCGCACTGTGCAACAACAGCTATGTTGCTCTGCTGTTGCATTATACAGACATTCAGAGCCGGTTAATGTCTGTCCCCATACGTAATATGTATTACGTACCCACCCACCCCTGACAATTTCACAAACAGGAAAAGTCGTGGAGGGTAAAAATTTAACACTAAATGCATTAATTTATACATTACAGAAACGGGATCTGTATTACTGTGTGGCGGGTTGCTTACTGGGCTTGTTTTCTGACAGGGTTCTGCCGGACCAGACCCAGGGTTTTCTAAACATGCCAGTGCAGCTTCTATTCTCCACCAAACACAAATAAAAATGAGCCCAGGAAACAAAAAACCTGCCACTTCACATATCAGATCCCGCTCATATCTGTCCAAATCACAGGGACTCCCATTTGCATTGGATTAGTATCATCACAGGACAGAATAAAGCAGTGAAATATTGTAGGTAATTTATGGGGGATTTTTACTTACAAATTACTGAAATGGTGCATTCGCACCACAGACAATCTCCATGATCATTACAAATCACATGTAGACCCTTAGTAAAACTAATCCCATGCAAAAGTTGCTGAGTTGGCAACAGTGGTTGTTTGCACGTGAGTTGGACTGAAGGTGTATCGTTCACAGCAGGCTACAAGCGGTGGGAATTTCTCGTTTTTATCGTGAGATGAGAAATTATTACCGTTATCGCCCACGATAACATATCGGCCATCCCTAGTGTGGATGGATATGAATATTTTCCCACACTCATCTAGAACCAGAAAACAATGAACTGAAATTCCAGACTTCTCCAGTGTGAGTAGGAACCATGACGACGAGAACGTTTCAACGCTCCTTCACACCTCCCTCACCTGCAGCTCGGCCTGCAGAGAGTCATTCATCTTATTCATCTCATCCACCTCCTTCACCAGCCCACTGGAGCAGAAAAACCTGGACCTGGAACAGAGGCGGGAGCTTTTAGGAGCAGGAACACGGATGCTTTGTTCGAGCAGATACCCGTGGAAAGATACCCATGTTTCTTCATGGTGAGGCTGTAGCCTGAGGCGGAGCATGGAGCGGAGACCTTCCAGTAGCCCTGCTGTTCCAGCAGACCCAGGTTAGTCACCAGCACAGGGATGTTCATAAAGCGTCTGGGGAAGAGAAGACACGGACATTAACGCTCAGCTGAAACCATTGTTCGCGGGTAGTCGTGTGAAGAGCGCCACCTGCTGCGAGACGTGAAGGCCGAGTACTCTATCCGGTGGGTGGAGTCCGTCGGAGTAACTCTGCTGGAAGTCAGCAGCAAGAAGATCATGTGAGGGTTCTTCAGAGCGCTCTTCATCTTCTCGTGGACCAGCTTCTCCCTGAACGTCATGTGCTGCTCCGAGTGCCTGCGCTGTCGGTACCAGCCGATCACACTGTCCTGTAGGGTTGGGAATTGATATGATTTTCACGATTCTGATTCCCTTATCGATTCTGTGAAACGATTCGATTCCTTATCGATTCCAATTTGGAGAAATTTTTTTAACCTCTTAAACAAAGATAGACATGGTATTGAGCATTTAAATTTAAAGTAATACTAATTTGACATTTTAGAGACATAAAAAGACAACAAATAAACATTAAAGTACGGTTTGTAGGTTGGGTTCTGCAATGTTATGAGTATAAAACTCATCTTTAGAACCAATCTCTGCTCAAAATGGTGATCTGCACCGCCAAATCTACTTTCAGCAGTTATCATCAGTTATTGCAGCCGTGAACTGCAGAAAATACGGTCAGAGCGGCTCCTTCTAAGTTTACTCTGCTCCTGTCAGGATGAGCTGCAGTGCATTATGAGGCGGAGGGATATTTCAGCGTCACTTAGTTTAGAGCCCAAACAAGCGACTTCACTATCAGAAACAAGCCCAAAAAACTGCAACCCCACAACTCATGAAATTTAGACTTTAGAAAAAACAAGACCAAAGTCGCATAAAATAAGTGGGCTTCGCAACAGTGAGCATCAGCATTCTATCGAAGTGTGTCATATCACTCCGCCCCTCTGGTCGGGTAAACAAATGTCCCGGCAAATTCTACATTATAAAAAAGAAAACCCTACCAAAAAGTCTCGCTCTCATGTCATCTTGAAGACATTCTTCTTCGAAATGTTGGCTACAGATGACGTTTTTTCTCTCTGGCCAGAAGCACGATGGCAAATTGGTAATCCAACAAGAGAGCCCGTGGTGTATCATGAATTGGAAAGGTGAAAAAAAATAATGTTTTTTTCACTTTTACCCGATGTATTGCAACATCCAACGGCCATGCACGTGGACATTGTTGCTTCAACAATAGCTCTCGCGAATTTCAAAGGTGAAGTCCTCTAGAAATCCGAAATAATTGTTGCTGATCGCAGCTGTGTACAACAGTTCCTATTGAATTAGCTGTCGCAGTGCCTTACCGCGACATTTCATCACAGGATGTGATGTCGGGCCACCCTCATACAGTGATCGAGATGACAATTTATGCTTTTATTTTCTTAATGATTAACCCTAAATTAATTAAATCACCACAAACGTATTAGTTTTAGGTATAGCTAATGATCCACTGATTTTTCCTTGTTGACCGGACTTCTCCTTTAAAATGAAGCCAAACTTTCAATCGCTTTACCCGATGGGATGGCATTTCTTTTGTTTTGCTTTTCTAGACATACACCTGGTCATGTCGTACTTGCTTACTGAATGCCGTGTGCGTAACTTGCATGAAAAACATGACGTAAGTCGTGCTGCCCGGCTCTGGTGCTGCCTGGAATCGATAAGAGAATCGTTAAGCGAGCTGCCAAACGGTAACCTGACTCAAGCCAGACGCATGTCGCTCTGACTAGCTCCACTCACATCCATCTGGGACACCTCCATAGGAATTGCCTTTATTCAAGGCTGGGCCTTATCAAAAATCCTTGCATATGATTGGATAAGCCACTTGTCTGTCATCTTTATCGACGTGCTATTTCAACCACTCACACCGAAGCCAACCCGTGACGCTGTGAGAGCAACGCAGGAAAAAACAACTTTTTCTTTTCCTTATGTGTTTGCGGCTCTAGTGGCACGCGTTTTATTGACAGTGAGCTGGCAGGAAGAGGGGGGAAGACAGGCGGCAAAGCACCGCGGGTCGGAGTCGATCCCGGGCCGACCGCGTCGAGGACTAAAGGCCTCCTAATATGGTTCGCGCTAACCGCTCCGCCACGGGCGCGCCCCGGAAAACAAAACTTGACAAATCAGGTCGGGAGAAGGCGAAAACATCGTTTCCACCAACAAAAGCCTTCAGAGCCGTTTTCTGATGTTCTTTTAATGAAACAATATTAGGTAGATTGGACAACACGGAAGAAATAGCAGCATCAATGTTAACGCTTGCTTCCTCAATGCGAGCCGCCATTGCTATCAAAACAGTCTCACGTCATGGTCGCATCTCCACTACGTCACATCTATGAAACTCCAGCCCTGCGTCCTGATTGGCCAGACCATAAAATTGGTTGGAGAAATCACTTTCTATGGGCGATGTCCCAGATGTATGTGAGTGGAGCTAGGCGGAGCAACATACGTCTGGCATGAGTCAGGTTAGCCAAACGGTGCCATGGAATTGGAACACACGGAACTGGTTCTGAACAGGAACTAGTTTTCGATTCCCATCCCTACTGTCTTGTCCCGCCAAACAGGCCAATGAGTCCCACCAGACCCGCCTCAGACCTCATTACACACAACATACTCGCTGGGAACATGACCCTGATCCCATCCTGCCCCGTCTACACACACTTTTCAGACTAAAGCCCAGCCGTTACCTACCTGCTTGTTATCTGCAAGCATCTGGTGCAGGACGTCCAGGTTCACCTCCCCAGAGCTGCTGTACAGACTGACACCCCCACACACCCCACAGTCAAACAGGAAAGACAAGACGGTGGCAACGGTTCATCTATGCAGGACTCACGTGTGTAATCTGTGGCAGGCGACGTGCTTCTGGAGGTCTGTGAGACAAACACTCAAACAGCTCAATGCAGGGAAAGCACTAACAGGACCAGTTTCTAACAATGAAACCAATCCTCAAATGTTGACTGTCTCAGAGCAGAAGGTTCATGAAGATAAAATACCAACTGCAGTACAACACTGAGTGTTACATAAATGCAATGAGCAGAGGAACTGATAAAACGATCCAGATTAAAACACATCAAGGCTAATAAAAGACCTACATGGTTCAGGAAGAACGGGTACTCACTGTAGATTTCCTCAATGTGAATGTGGTCCGACTGAGAGTCACTGATGGTAACCTGCTCATGGAAGCTGCTTTCTCCCAGCACCAGACCTTCCTGACAACGAGAAGAAGAAAAGCCAGACCTCAGCAGCGTGGAAACAGCAGCTGGGCTCCTACATGTTCACAGCTACAGGGAAATATCCGCTCAGGGTTTTTATGTAGGGTAAAAATCATTGCGACAGAAAGTGTTGGATCGCTCTCCTCTGCAGAGTTCACTGAACCTGGACCATGTCCGGCTACAGACCCCGCTTTTAAACCTAGTCAACAAAGAACTGAGGGCAGGGCGGTTCCATAAATATGATGTTAGGCCTTTTCTTCCACTCCAAAAGCAGTTTTGATGGGATTATTGACCTGTTGGAGCTGAGTCCAGTTTCAACCTGCTAGCTGCTGGTCTGAGTTGAAACTGGACCCCTCCCACTCTGTTATCTATTCACTAGCAGCTCTGGTAGGAATGCTGCCACCACCAAGCCCTAAGTCACACCTGTTGGTGACCTAGGGCTGGGGCCTTCAATCCTGGTCCTCAGGATCCTGCATGTTTTAGACGCGTCTCTGCTGCAGTATGCCTGAATCAAACGACTGTATGACCTCCTCAGCAGCCACCAGGAGCCGCAGATGCCTGTTAAGCTACCGTTTATTTAAATCAGGTCTGTGGAGGCAGGGAAACACCTAAAATAGGCGCTGATGTCCAAGAAGGGGCTTCTTTCTTGTTTGGCACCTTTCAGCCCAGCATTTACATGACGTGTGCAGAGGTTTCACATCTGAAGACCTACATTTTCCCCTCCTTTTCAATCTTAACTCAGTTCTGTGCACTTTCCTGCAATTTTAATTAGTTATTTCAGTGAGTATTATGGAAAAAAAAATATGCCTTTTCTTATCCTGCCAAACAGAAGCCATCAAGCCCTGCAGACTAGGGCTGGCTGCTCGATGTGATGAAATGTGATTGCGGTATTATGGTTGAACACTGGGACAACAGTATCTGTTGTGACTACCCCACATTTTCCTCACACTCCTTTTCCATTGAGATTTCTAGCTGGTCTCTGCGTCGAGGGGAGCGAAGCTACCCAGCAGGCCAGACGTGTTTCAAACACAAGCCCAGAACTGCATCAGATGGATGCGGAGGACAGCCTCCGAGCAGTTCTCTGAAGCAACCCTCTGGAAGCCCTGACACTGCCTTAACCCCAGAGATTTGATATGGTGGACAGCGTTAATGCACAAACCATTGGGTCTTATCAATTTAACATTATAGAGCCTTCAGCCCCAAGGAAGATGCACAGAAATAAATGTATACATTTTACCCTTAAGAAATGAACAATAAATCACATCTTATGCATCTGTTTCTTTTAATCATTGCAGTTGTTAGTCAAACAATGATTCCACCCTGGAAAACAACAGTTTCAATGAATAATTAAAAGCCCAAATTCTGAGTGACCAGAAAGTAGAACTACTTCCATCACTTTAGGGCCAGATTTACAGTTAAAGTCCCTTTGATGCCTCCTTGTTAAACTAAACGTATGCCGAAACATTAGTACAGGGCGCCACAGCTCTGCTGGTTCATTTAACCGTTTTTTAACTAAGCGCTTTCTTCTTGGGGAGCGTTTCTCATCGACTCAGCGAATATTTGAACCGAATCTGGTGCGTTGGCCGGGCTGTACTGGAGCAGCTCCTATCCAATGAGCGCTTTTTTCTGCGCAGAACGCAGCGGTCAATGTAACTATCTTTAAATTAACTTTCTTTCATGTCTGTGAACGTTGTTCCAGCAACAGCCTCGTACCGTCAGCCGGGTTCGGTAAACCCGATCGTCAAGAGTTCGGAAAGACTTTTCTCACCACGTCTGAGTCGCTGTTGACATGTTGGAACATGAGAGAAGCTAAAACTGTCCCCGAAACACGAACACTGGGCTCCGACATGATGCCTCTGACTACAAACCGCCGCCTTCTTCTTCTTCCTTTCCTTAATTGGCGGATTGCAAACAGCTTCAAGACACACACCGCCACCTACTGGACAGGAGTAGGTAACTCCAACACCTCCACTAACTGAATTATTTTTTCTCAGTTTTATTTGTAGAAATGTGAATAATGCTTTTCTGACATTATTAATTTCTTCAATGTCCTTCTGTTCCCATGATTCCTTTCAAACTTCATTCTCTCCCTGCCTCTTCCACCATTTTTTTTAATTCTATTTCAGCTAAATATACTACACATTTCATTACTAGCTACATGGTCGACATTTTCTTTTCCTCCACAGCCCTCGCACATTTCATTTGTTATTTTCCCTATTAAATAAAAAACATATTTCAGAAATGTATGGCATAACCGTAATCTCATCATTATCACTTCTCTCTTCTTCTTTGTCACTACTGTTTTTTTATTTTATTTTATATACTTCTTCTTCTCTAATCTCTTCCTTTCTTGTCTTCATTCCACCTTTGCTGCCAAATTTCTACTTCTTTTCTGTTAAATATAGACTTACCCTCACCTTTCCCAATTGGAATATGTAGAGTTATTTTATTCCACAAAGCCCATAGCTTCAAATTTTTTGATTTTTATCTAAATACGTCAATGTTCAATAATTGTGTAATATTTTCTGTATTTTATTCTATACTTATTTTTGCCTTTCTGATAAGTTAATTCTCTGTTGCTATAGAACTAACTTTAGATTAGCTATTTTTTTTATTACTGGTTTAGTCTGTAATTGTCATTTGTAATTATGTGTTTTTGCCACTGTCATGCCAATGACAGTACAGTTATTATAAAAAGGTCTGTAAAACTAAATAGCTGCATTAGCTAGCCTGTTGTAAATTGTTCAGGTTTTTTCCAACTCAACTTGTTTTCATTTTAGCAATCTCATTTTTCTTTTCAGATACTTTGCACTAATTTCTTCGCCGAGTGACAAAGCAAAGCTCGCGCAGGTATGAATTATTTTTGAACGTTTTTCTCATAATTTTTAGTCCCTCCGTCCAGATGCTGACATGAGGCAGTGTGTGACGTCAGAAGGGGCGTGGCCTCAGCCAGCCGTCAGAAGGGCTTCTCTTTGTGGACCAGCAGCACACCCAGGAGCTCCGCTGGAGCAGCTGGACGCCGCGAAGGTCTCGTGTCTGTCAGGTATGTTCTAGTCCTTCCTGATGCCGGTTCTGTCAGTGTTAGCCAGATTTGGTTTGGGTATTTTAAACATAGCTCCGAGTAACGGTACCGCAGGAAGTCCTGTCCCTTTAACGGAAGGATTACTCTAAATTATGTCAGACTTTTATTTACCCAACTCCGTTGTTATGTAACTTATATTTTTTCCTAGGTAATATTAACTGTGTTACATTGGTTGCTGTTTTAAAATGCACACGAACCATTTGTCTGAAACTAGTCTGAACTTCAGATCTTAAGTCCGATTGCGAATTTAAGTTCTGGTCCTGGTCAGCTCGGATCACCCGGTCAACCCATGAACAGCTTCATTACAACTGCATGCTGCCATCAGAACCCTTGCTGTTGTTTGATGAAAAGCCTCAGATCAGCTTCAGATTACTTGGAGTTAAAAAAAAATCTAAAAATTAGTTTAAACCCCCAGAATAACATGTAACAACATTAATGCTGATTTACATGAAAACAAGGATTTCTTTGAAATCAAGCGGTCTCATCAAACCTGAGGTTAAATGAGCTAACCAGGATCAGTTACCTTTAAACATCTTTAAACAGGCGTTGGCTCTCGCAGAGCTTTCTGCTCCTGTTGTTTTAACTGGATAGAAGCAGATTTAAGTAATAACTAAAACCCTCTGTATACCACTACAAACAATTAAGGACACCTATCCTTCTTAGCAAAGGTTTATTAAATTGATTTTAGAAAAATGACACAATGTCTCTCTCTTAATGGTCTAGAATCAGATGTAACCTTCAGAATAGAGCTGGTCACAAGCAGCTTTGCTTTACTTTTTCTTACAGAGAAAATACTCCTGGATCAGTGCTTCGGTTATGTTTGTATGTCTCTGCTCTGTCCTCTAAAGCCCCCAGTGGGTCGTGGCAGATGGCCGTTCACACTGAGCCTGGTTCTGGTTCTGCTGGAGTTTTCCTCTAACTAATGTTCACCGTGGCTCCATGCTCATCCAGCTGGAGTGAATGCTGCTTGTCAAGACTCGATGCAATCTACTGGATTCCTTAGAAACTTTGAACCAATCTGTCTGTATGATTTGATTGAACTGACTTTGTAAGATGCCTTGAGGTGATGTGTTGTTAATTGGCACTAGGCAGTAATACAGAATTAAATTGATCCTGGTTCCAGTCAAAACATTTCGAAAACAACGGTTAGTGAAAACACGTCCTCTGATCTAACCTCTTATATCCTCTGGTGCCAACTGTAGATTTCTCAGCTCCTTGCACCAGATTATGTCTAAATCAGGTCATTCCTTCTCTGTGCTGAGCTTAGTTTTTAACCGTTTTTGTCAGTGAGTGATATTTTGACGTGCTGAAAAAAACCTTTTGGACTATTCTTCCTAGGGGATAAGACAGATGTTTAGTTCACAATGAATCCCAGCTTCTTTTACTGAGCAGGACCATGGTTAAAGGTTTGCAGATGATGAGGTGACCTGGGAGCCACAGCGATGGAGGACCTTTGGTGTGTGGCTGGGGCCATTTTCCAGCTGTGGATGGTTGTAGTGGTGTTCTTCATCATGCTTCCCGCCATGTTTGGCCTTTCTCTGGGGGTCACTGGAGTCTACATCCAGATTCTGGTTAAAATACTTGAGGTAATGTCTCAGTTCTATTTAAGGCAACAGTGTGTCTTCAGGGGAAAGTTGTGTGTGCGTAGACATCTGGTAAAGCAGTCTGTTGTTCAAAGTCATCTGAAAACGTGTTAATGTGTCACAGTGGGCCACAATACGCATCCAGAAGGGACGGCAGGAGCAGCCCAGCGTACCGGTCCCTCTGCATACAGGTTAGTCTACACAATAAACACCAGAGGAGTCATGCTGATCAGGCTAATGTAAAGCTACAAATACACTAAGATGACAGAAGCAGGAGGGGGTTTGATGCGGGCATTGAGATTATCTGCCCTGGTCCAAAAACATTCATGTTTGGTTGATCTGTGTCCCCCCGCTGTCCCATGCTGACTGTGGGAAAATGATACACATGCTGCTTGGATGAAAGAGCAAAACACCCAGTGCTAAAATTAAGAGTCACTAGGGCTGGACGAGATAGAAAAAAAGCATATAGATAAAATAAAAATCATATTGATCGATCCAAAAAAAGTAAAAAACAAAACAACTGGACTTGTTTTCCAAAGTTTGAAGACGTTTCGCTTCCTATCCAGGAAGCTTTCTCAATTCAAAAACTCTGGAGTAATGTGGAGTATCAAGCTTTATACTACTGCCCAACAAAAGCCTCGTAATGGCTTAGATAGAAAGCTTCCTGGATAGGAAGCAAAACGTCTTCAAACTTCGGAAAACTAGTCCAGTTGTTTTGTTTTTTACTTTTTCTGGAATGACCATGACCTGGATGACTGAGAATCTTCACCAGCATATTGATCGATATTGATAATTATCAAAAGAATTCAAAATATACATTTAAAGTGCAGCCCTGACCATTTTATGCAGTTGCTTAATGACCTATTTTTAAATAAATGGATTGAGACTCAACCCTTTATTCAAGCAACTTTTTACCAAAACTCTAAGTCTTAAAAAAGAAAAAATGGAACACATGCTCTTTGAACTCTCTGAAGGCTGGTGAAGGTTTCCTGGGTCTGTGTTTGTGATTGGTTGGGAGGATTAATAACTGTAGTATTAACCGACATGATAGGATAGAATTCACTGTTCTGTTATTCTTTTTTTTTCTATTTAACCACACAGCTATCGATCGATATATATCGTTATTTAATCAATGTTAGCCCTAAGAGTCACCTCACTTTAGAGACAGAAAGCTAGGTTTTTAGGAAAATAGGGAAATAGGCAGAACAATTGAAAAAATATCTACAAAATAATGAAACATAAGCAAAGACATGAAGACAATTAGAAAATACATCGACTATGATTAAAACGAAAAACATTTTACAAGATAGAAAAAACCTTGATTAAGTTGATGCAATAAAAAAACAACATAATTCCATAAACTATAACCTGCAGGAATAACCTTGATATTAAAAAATATATATACCATGCTTTATAGTTCACATACAAATCAAATTGTTATAAAATAATTTTGAAAATACAACAATGCTGCATTGTTGAGTAATAATAATATAAGACTGAACTTAATAAAGACAGAAACTTAAAATTCCCATGTTTTCAGAGTGTTTGAAGACCTCTGTTCCATGCTTCACTGTGTTGATGAACATCAGTCAGCTTCAGGCCTGCTTTGTGATGCATGCTGGGATCTCTCTGTTCTGTGTTCAAAGGTTTCCTAATACAGTGGGACTTTTAAAATCTGGTTGCAACATGTGGAGAAGTTATGCCACGCTACTGTTCCGCTAACATGAAGCGGCCTTTGGCAGTTGTTTGGCTTTCGGTACACGATGTTCTGCTGTGAGATGGATTTGTTTCTGCAGTGCAGAGAGATCACATGACGCCGTACGTGAGGATCGGGACTGCCCATTGGTCAGCTGCGCTATCTCATGTTGGGCTGTTGTTCAGTGTGAGAAAACTCATGGCTCGTCTCAGGATGATGATGCAACAGCAGATTGTGTAACGTTGGCCAAACAGCAGGATGGGATCTAGCTGAGTTTAAACGGACACACCAAGACACACAGAAACACACTGAAACCCTGCTTCTGAGTAACGTAATGTGAAAAATGTAGTGCCGCTTACTTCAGAACTTTAGCAAAGAAGTTTTAGGACACAAAAAAAAATAAATAAACAGAAGTATGAAAAAGAAATGAGTCCTCAGGAGTCGTGTTGTGCAACAAAAGGTTTAGTTTGGCTACCAATAACTATTAATAAGTAGAACAGGCAATCATTAACAAATATGTATAATAAAAATGACCAAACAATAGCTAAACAGCTCTTAGTCTGGGTCACTGTTTTATGAATTCCTGCCTGGTGAGGTCTGGTATTCTAGAACAATCCTGAAGGAGTGATTTCGGACACTAGTGTTCTCAAACAGCAAGCCCTGCAGACATATATAGAATAAACACAACTTCCTTTTAAAATACACACATTTACTTACAAAATATTTCAACTTCAAGTTAAAATACTTTGGTCAACAAAATCTTTAACTAAACTACTAAGTAAAATGAAAACAATAAGCAAAACTAACAACCGGTTTCGGCCCGCCGAACAATTTTTTTATTTATTTATTTTTTTGCAGTGTCCTGTCTGGCAATGTGGCAATAAGAATTGTTGTCTTAATGTCAAAAAGAGCTCATCAGATTTGACTTTCACAAGTGGGGCAGTCAGCTTTCGCCATACTGCTCCGCTTGATTTATGAATGTGAATAGTTTTATTATGATTCATGAGGGGAATATCTCAAATGATATGGACACTACAATGGGAAAGTAGGGGAGGAAAGGAAGAACAAGAAGGAAAAAAGAAAAGGTGTACAATACTTCGTTTAGTTGAAAATCTGCAGTTCCTATATTTTCCACGAGGGGCGCTGTGTTTTAATCAGCAGATGGAAGCACTGAGCTTCAGATGTTGAAAATTGACTTTAAATAATTTCTTAATTTTTATCTGTTTGATGTATTTTGTCATGCAGGACAGTGTTTTTAAGTTCCAAAAAATGTGAATAAATGTTTTTCAACATTGTACAATCACTGTGATCAGTTCTTATGCATAATGCACAAGTAAGTGTTTAACTGAGTAAAAGTATTGTTGAAATTGCACATACTTTTCTTAAAAACGCTGAGGTTATTCATAATATAGTGTAAAAGTGAAATTTATTTAATATAAAAATCAACAACAAGTCCACTTTTATTAGTTCTATTTAATCTTGCAATGAGTTTACTCGTGTGGCCCTCTTGAGATCAAATTAAGTTGTATGCGCCCCCTAACCCAAAATGAGTTTTGACACCCCTGATGTAAGGAAAAATGCTCAACAAGGTGTCCATTATCAGAAATTAATGGACGAAACGGAGGCGTGGGGTGGATAGTAGAACAGTCAGGAGTGAAAAGGGTGAAGACAACAGGGCTGAGCACCCACCCCTGCACGATTCCAGTGTTGAGGGTCAGTGGGTCAGATGTGTGTTTCCCTATCCTCAGCACCTGGGGTCTGTTGGTAAGGAAGTCACTGAAAGAGAATGGATGTGATTGGTGCGTGCATGAGTATGTGTGAGAATGTGAATGTGTGCAAAAGTTATAGAGAAAAGAAAACAAAAATACATTAAGAAATAGAAACATAATGATAGTCACAGAAACAAATAACTAATTAAGTAAACTAACAAACTCTTGAAAAGTAAGCAATTAAATGAATAAATGTATGACACCACCATGCTTTAAATGTTTAGTATTACCATATTATCACAATCATTATTTTTCAGGGCTATTTACTTATTTATTCAATATAATTTTTACACTCGCTTCACCATTTCTGTCCCTACATACTCATATACATATCTGCATCCATACATACACATTACCTTTATTTTCATATGTAATTAGGTGTGTCTTCAGCTAGTGGCAGATCACATCACCAGCGATGCTAGAGGTGGGACACATCGTGTGCCCTCCCGGAGCAGAGATGCTGCCTCGAGAGGACACACCTACTTACCCCCTCTTTCCTTCTCTTTTCCCCTTTCCTACAGAGACGCATTAAAAACAAAATTGGTGTATAGAGAGGCGGTTGATATAGATAGTACCATTGAATTTTATATTTGTAGAGTGACTGTAATAACACTACCCAGACTCTGGAGCTTGATCATGTTCATTCCTAAAGTGCACTTGGGTGCAAGACCAGGTGACATGGACCACAGAATCACTGGAGTACAGCTGAGAGAACTGAGCTCCCTCTGGAAAAAATAGGTGCTCCAGAAGGCTAAGCAGGTCATGACTCATCCTGCCCATGTTCTTAGTTAGGAACGTGGTCGTGTATTGTGACCTTTGTATCTACTTCTTTTTCCTGGTACCCAAATGCAAGATTATGTCATTGACAGTGTTTCAGAATTCTTGATTGTTGTCTTCTTGTCTTGTTAATGCGACTGGTAGGCTAAAACTGAATTTCCCTATGGGGATAAATAAAGTTGTCTGAATTGGATTGAACATATAAATCTATGCAGCTTTGAGTGCAGTGAGAACAAATTGCATTTGTGAATCCCATTTTAGATAATCTATCACCAGTATAGTGTGTTCTGTGGAGGGTCTTGTATTGAACTAGTTGAAGATTAGCATTTTTGGTCATGTAATCAATATTTTTTACAGATTTGGGTCCAAAAGTCAGCATCGAGAGGAAATGAAAGATATCTTTCCCATTTAGTTATTGGTAATGGTATTGATTGGCTTGAGTGTATATTAACTATCCGGTAAGCTTTGGAAAGTATTTTCTTAGGGGAATTAATATTCACTATTTCTATTGCCAAAGGGGGCTATAATGGGTAAAACTTGGGACATGCATGCTCCACTGTTTAAGTGGTGAATCAGCCAAACAGCTCTCTCTGTTTCCACCATCTTCACTGTTGAAGACGCTTTTAGCCTCACTAAAAGTCCTCCTCACTATTCGTAACATTTTGTCACTTTAAAAACTCTTAAGGCATAAGATGCTTTGTGAATAAATTTTATGTTACTGAGGTAAAATTCCAAGAAAAATCTTGGAATTCAGGTATTTCTAAGATTTTTCCTAAATTGACTTCACTAAGAGCTCCTTCCATTCTTTGCGAATATGGGCCCTGATCCTACAATCGCCCCTGTTGTTCCTTATCCTTGTTTTGATGGCTTTGTACATGAGTATGTATTTATGTTGGACCAGGAAGGGCTATCGTAAAACTGTTAACACAAAGTGGAAGCATTAAATTGCATAATACACCACTGTACCCGACACGCTTAAAGCTGGGATGCAGCTGCTCGGCCATGGAAAGCCGGTTCATGAGCTTTTTATGTGCTGGTGAGCTGATATAATCTATTTATCCTTGTTTTTACCCACTTGTTTATTGCTGATGTGCAGATTGGATAAGGATTTTGCGTACTGTTACATTCCTGGTAGATGTTTAGCTTGTCAGCTGGGTTCAAATTGAGACGTGGTTTGTAGAGAATATCCTGTTACAGGCGTCTCCTTCTCATACCTCAGAACATCTCCACAGCTCCAGGTCTTTGGTTGGGTTCTGATCACCTGTTGTCAGGATCAATGCTAATCCAAGGAAGGAAAGTCAACCTAAGGCTGAGTTTTGCTTTGGACAAGTCAAAGTATCAACAATGACCCCTATCCACCTCTAACAGCTCCACACAGTTACATGATCATCAGAACTGCACCACATGCTGATGAAACATGGTCTGTGGGTGTGCAGTACCGAAGGATTTCATTGGGTGGAAGGCCCCCAGGTTGGAGCTGTGTGGTTCTGCTTGCAAACTTTGGGTCTGTCTATCCTTTTCATTTGGATATTTCTCAGCAGAATTAGACTCAGCTGTGATTTTGGCATTAAACAAGAGGTAAGCAACCTCATGATCCTCAGAATTCCATTAACATTATCACACGCATTGTTCAGTTCTCGTCTATTTTCCCCTCATTTCATCTTAGTTTTCCCAGCACACAATCAGCAATCTGAGGCTAAACTGGTTACAAAGCAGCTTCACCAGCTCATAGATCTCATTATGAGATCTTCTGTAAAGCAACACAAGTTAACCGGACTAACTGGAAAAAACTGAAGCACTTTTCTACCCTCATGTTTAACCATTTCATACCCATGAACCCAACTATTGCCCATCACTTTATTGGAGACAATCCTAAATACTTTAGTTTCTGAAGATATTATTTTACATCCTATTGTCAGCTGACTCATGGCAATATATGAGACTATGATCACTGATCAAACCAAAATAACTCTAGCAAAAATACAGTTGCTGGATGATTGATGATCTGATTTAAAAAAATATGTATACTTTATTATTATTATTACTTTAAACAGTTTTTAATGAAATCTATGTTAATGTATAGATTTAAACTCAGTATTTCTTTACGTTTGCTGTTAGTTGACTGAATTCTGCAGTGCTGTGTTTCTCCCTGGGTTTTCCTCTCATCCTGACTTGCCAGTCATCTTGTGAGGTTCTATTTTATGTTCCATTTATAGAATACACCCGCGACAAATGATAGCGACGAGTCAGTTTTACACGCCACGTGACTCTGAACCTGTTGTAATAACAAAAATTACATCAAGCATAAAAAACAATAAATGAAAGCTCAAATACCAGCTCATATGTTCCTGTTGGGAGATGAGCACCAGCTTTGCTGTAGAACTACCTCTGGGTTTGGTGATTGTCTTGCAGGGATCATAGAACGAGCCCGGGGCTCCATGGAGGAGCAAATGGGCCAGCTCCGGTGCCCTCGGCCCCCAGCAGCAGGGGAGTTCTGTTTAAGTGACGCTATGTACTTCTGCAAGAAAGGTCTGGAGAGCATTGTGGATGACCAGGTGACGCAGCGATTTTCCTCGGAGGAGTTGGCCTCTTGGAACCTCCTGACCCGCACCAACCAGAACTTCTACTACATCAGCCTCCGCCTCACCATCATCTGGGGGCTCGGAGTCTTTGTCCGATACTGCATCCTCTTCCCCCTCAGGTCAGTCTGAATGTCAGATCAAATGAAAATCTGAAACACACCAAGCAGTGCTGGAGTTCCTCTGACAGACCTGTAGGGATTTTTCAGTTGTTAATCAGAAATGCAAAGCAATCTTCCACACAAAGTGTAGTTTGTAAGAAATGATGTAGGTTTCTATTTAAAAT
The DNA here is from genome assembly GCF_011125445.2 of Fundulus heteroclitus. Lineage (NCBI taxonomy): Eukaryota > Metazoa > Chordata > Actinopteri > Cyprinodontiformes > Fundulidae > Fundulus > Fundulus heteroclitus. Next base: position 33,833,358 of record NC_046368.1, on the reverse strand, counting down.
CAATCTATAAGTGTCATTCTAGGGTTCAAGGAGGACCCGAGCGCAGTGTGTGGCACAGGCAAAAGTTTAATGAATAAAGAAAATTTAACATATTCTCACACAAGGAGATCAGGTACGAAGCAGCGGAAGTGGAATGGGCACGGTGAGAGGAATGGAGAAACGGGGAGCATGAAGTCAAATGGAAGAAACCAGTGAGGAACAGAAAGAAGAAGAAAGACTACAGTATACTGAGGCAGGCTGAAGAAAAGTGAGTCAGAAACAGGTGAATGATTTCAGGAGGATACGAGTAACAGCTGAGGGCGGCCAGTTAAAACAGATGAGCTGAGGGGAGGAGTGCCAAGAAGAAACGCATGGAAGGAGTCTAATAAAAAAGTTACAGAATGAACTAAGAACACAATCCACAAGCATATGAGCTCAAATAGCGGCAACCAAAAAAAATAATCAGGAAACGAGAAACAGAAAACCCAAAAATTCAAACACCTAAGAAAATTAAGCATAAGGAAATAACTGAAGAAAGTACAACCGAGGAAATATAACAGCAATGAAATAATCCAAAATACATACAACCCCCAGGAGATCGTGACAGTTAGAGGTCTTTGTGTGTTTCTGCAGGATTACTCTGGCCATTATTGGTCTCTCGTGGCTTGTGATTGGAACAACTCTGGTTGGATTTCTGCCTGAGAGCAGGTAAAATAAGAAATACAGTGCTTTGTAAAATTATAAAACAATCCAATGTCTTTTATTTTCATTTTTTATTTGAATTCTTTTATTTGCAATTTACCAACAGAGAGCAGTGTACATATGTGATGTGAAAGTTTTAAATAAAATTCAGAAAAAAGTGACGTGCACTTGAATTCAGTCCCATTGAGTCAGTATTCCAGAGAGCCACTATGTTTGGGGTCATTGTCCTTCTGCCATGTGTTTAGCTTAATTTATCTCCCATCACCTGAGACCAGCTTCCCTTTCCCTGCTGAAAGAAGCAGACTCAAAGCATGATGCTATCACCTCCATGTTTCACTGTGGGTATGTTGTGTTCAGGTTCATGTGCGGTATTTGAGTTTAGCATGTTGACTAAACAGCTTAACTAACTTATTTCACTAGAGCACTGTGGTCATTCTATTTGGTGTATTTGTTGGTCTTCATGAGACCCTTTGCTCATTGATGTTCTCTACAACGTAAGCCGGATTTATAATAAGATCCCAATTGGCTGCACATTTTATTTAGCAGTATGATAGTGAAGGGAGCTGAAAATAACAGCAGGAAGTACTGGTAGGATTTTTATATGTCATGTCGGCTCTGTGTTGGTTTATCACATGCAATCTATGATACAGTGTGGTTTGTAGCTGTAACTCAATGTAAGAGAAAACTTAAGGGTTGAACATTTTTGCAGTGATTCAAATAGGATTGTCCTGTTTTTCAGATGAGTTCTGAATGTTTCCTTATTTGGGGGAGTGGTAGCCTAGTGATTAGAGAACAGATTTGACTCCCGCAGACTGCCTCTCTCTGGGTCCCTGAGCAAGACCCTTAACCTCCCTGAGCGCCACACGGTGGCAGCCCACTGCTCCCTAGGGACAGGTTAAATGCAGAAGAAGAATTTCATTGGAATGTGTGTTACAATGATGAAGATTATTATTGTAATGTGTTTTTATGTGTGTGCAAATCAGTGCAAAGAAGTGGCTGAGTGAGCTGGTCCACCTAACCTGCTACAGGATCTGTGCCAGAGGACTTTCTGCTACCATCCACTACCACAACAAGTCAGTTAATTTGATGATCCAGTCACGCTACAACCTGAAACACTTTGTTCTACTTTTTATTAGTATAAGTTATTTGTTCAGAAAATTAATAGTTCAAAGAATAAAGTCTAAACTAGAGTTTTCAAGGGGAAAAATAAATGATCTTCAAGATGTTTAGTTTTTCCCCCCAAATTAACTAATTGTATAAAAATGTTATACCGAAAAACTATTATTTTGCTCTTATCCGATTGAAGAAAGAAAAACTTGACGGCAGTATGTATAGACTCATTGTGTTCTTGTGTCTTTAGGACATTAACTCCTGTTGATCTGATGTTTTTTTCAGACCATCCACATTCATCCTGCTCTCCATTTGTCTAGTTTGTTATTAGACAAATGTTAGTTTTGTGACGGTTGGTTTGTACAAACCAACCGTCACAATGTTTTTAACTAACAGGTCTTGGCAAAAAAACAAAAAAAAAATTGTCTGACTGTTGTGGTCAATGTTAGGCTATTTGTATTCTGCTGTTCATTGACCTAACCTGAATAAATGTTGGTAGATGTGCATTCACCTCCTTGCTGATGTTTCTGCAGAGAGAACAGACCTCAGAAAGGAGGAATCTGTGTTGCAAATCACACCACACCAATTGATGTGGTGATTCTGGCCAATGACGGTTGTTATGCCATGGTGAGTCTCATATCCACAGAAAACCAGTGGGTCTGTGACATCCTTTCTAATCAGACCTTGTCCACAGGTGGGGCAGATTCATGGAGGTCTGATGGGTGTCCTTCAGAGGTCCATGGTGAGGTCCTGCCCCCATGTGTGGTTTGAGAGGTCAGAGATGAAAGACCGGCACACTGTGACCAGCAGGTGAGGATGAGAGTTACATCACTGTCCACAATAACTTTTTTGACTGCCAATTTGAAGAAGTCCTCAAAAAAACTCCCCACTCGGAGTTTTGAATTCATTAGCAACAGGAAATGTAAGCATTTATTTCAGCTAGTAATTCAATTCAGTTTTATTTATATCACGCCAATTCACAACACATGCCATTGCAAGGCACTTTACAAAGTCAAATTCAATCAAACGCCAGACCAGGTGTAACCACCATGAAGAGAAAAAAAGGCAGAGAGAACATAGTTAAAAGTTTAAATGACAACAAACAATGCAAAAGTGGGGAACAGTGTGAGAATTCAGTACACTGCAAAAACAGAACTAAAATTAAGTAATATTTTCTTAAAATGAGTGTATCTGTCCTTAATTTGAGCAGTTAAATAAGATGATCTGCCAATGGAATAAGATTTTTGCACTTAAAATAGGAACAACTCATCTTCATCATCTTATTTCAAGTGCAGGATGTCTAATTATCTTATTTTAGGGGTCAAAATACTCATTCCATTAGCAGATAATTGTATATACATGCTCAAATCTTGGACAAAAACACAAATTTTAAGAACATTTTACTTATTTTTAGATCTGTTTTTGCTGTGAGAAGAGTAGACCTTGATGACCTCCAGCAGCCTAAGCCTGTAGCAGCATAGCTACAGAGATAGCTCAGGATAACCTAAGCTACTCTAACTTTAAGCTTTGTCAAAAAGGAAAGTTTTAAGCCTAGTCTTAAAAGTAGACAGGGTGTCTGCCTCACGGACCAAAACTGGGAGTTGGTTCCACAGGAGAGGAGCTTGATAGCTAAAGGATCTGCCTCCCATTCTACTTTTAGAGACTCTAGGAACCACCAATAGACCTGCAGTCTGAGAGCGAAGTGCTCTGTTAGGAACATACGGGGTAATCAGAGCTCTGATATATGATGGAGCTTGATTATTAAGGGCTTTATATGTGAGAAGGATAATTTTAAATTCTATTCTTTATTTAACAAGGACCCAATGAAGGAAAGCTAAAATGGGAGACATATGATCTTTTCTTAATTTTCATCGGAACTCTTGCCGCAGAATTTATGATCAGCTGAAGGCTTTGAACTGCATTTTGTGGACTTCCTGATAGTGAAGAATTACAATAGTTTGACTAGAATGGACTAGTTTTTCAGCATCACTCCTGGACAGAATATTTATAATTTTAATATTTGGAGGTGAAAAAAGGAAAACCTGGAAACCTGTATAATATGGATTTAAATGACATGTCCTGGTCAAATAAAACACCAAGTTTTTTTTTTATTTTTTATTTATTTATTTTTTTTTTACTTTTTTTAGTTTTTAAGGACTCTGTTCCAAAGATTACAACTTTTGTCTTCTTAATTGGTATCATATATTAATTATGTTATTAAACCAATCTCTTCAAAAAAACATACATAACAAGTGACATACAATTACCAAAACCTCTTAGATCAGTGACATATTGTTTTTTTTATCTTAGAGGTTACCAACCAAGTCATGAAGTTGCAACTTTATTTATAAATCACTTTAAAAATAACAAAAAATACTATTAAAGTGCTGTACTTGGCATCAAAGAAGCCAAACTAAGAAGTAGCAAAACCCTGAAATAAACCTGTCAGGACTTGTGGTAATGAAGGACCCAAGTGGAGAGAGTGGCTGTGACAAAAATAGAGTGTTTAACAATGAAGACTTACAGGTTCGTCTCTTACAGGTACAACAGGCCAAGAAGCACAGGAAATTAAATGGATCTGTTCCAGATCAATTTGTAGAACTCATAGCAGAGCAACGGAAGAATCCAGTGATGACGAAAGAGGACCAGTAAGCTTAAATAGGGAGGAACAACACTTCGGTTGAACGCATTCAGTTCACACAGGAGATCACATACAAGTCGTATATATTTGGAAATGTGAACGGACACGCAAAAAAATCTGATTTCACAAAAAAATCGGAATTAAGCATTAAGACCTGTAGTGTGAACGTAGCCTTAGAGAAAAGAGAAAAGAACAGGAGGAGCTGACCAGAGGAATCATGAACTAACATCGTGTAAAAACACAACACAAAGAAATCTTAGAAAAGAAAAAAAAAACTCTTAAAAAAAAGACTTCAAGGCCAGGGAGTAAAGCTGTGGGTTTAAGTAAGATATAAAAAAGGAAGGGAGGAAGCCTGTCTGATGTGTGTTGGTGAATCATTCCAGAGTCTTAGAGCAGAAACTGAAAACTCTGTCATCTCTGAGTTTTAATTTAGCCTTTGGAATGATTAAAAGTCTCTGGTCAGCCAAAATAAGACAGTGAGATAGTTAATCTGGATGCAGCAATTCTGTCAAATAAAATGAGACAGCATAATTAAAAGACTCAAGAACAAACAAAAGGATTTTAAAATCTGTATGAAATCTAATTGGAAGCCAATGAAGCCAAATTGAATTGAAATTTTGTGCTCTCCTTTTCCTGTACCTGTCAAATAAATAAATAAATAAAACACTCCTGGCCCATGTAGACTGCCAGTGTCTCTATGTAGTATCCCTGAAACAGCCAGACACCCTTCAGACAGAACAATGACCCCAAGCCTAACTAAAACTCCATCAAAGCTTAGTTTTAGATAGAAGATACCCTGGAAGACACTAGCACAGTCCTTATACTCACCAGAATTAATCTCTGTTCAACATTTTTGGGAGGATTTGAAAAGTTAAGTATTCTCTGGTTTGTGTGTTGCAAGTGTTAATAAACCGGAGGTCTTTAACCAAGGGGACTGAGCTAAGATTCCTCAGAAATGCAGCTAGCCTGGTGTGTTGCTCTGAATCCGATTAGCAGCAGGTCATAACAGCAAAAGGGGGCTCTATCAGTACTAAAGATGCAGGTCATTAAGGGGTTGAATGGTTCTGACAGCAATAGTCATTACAAGTGGCATTTGGTTTTTATTTTGAAGAAATCATTTGTAATGCTATTTGTGTTGAGCTATTTGAGTAGTTTGTGCTTAAAAGGAACAATAAGTAATAATGACGCCTAGTGGTTAAAATTGGAACAACACATGCACAATGCCTTTCACAGAGACCTCCCTTTTACTCAACGGTTGTTGGACTGAGTTTTTACTTCCACAGGATAGCTATATGATGTATTCCATTCTATTTCTGGTCTGCTTCTCTTACTGGCTTCCATGTTTGCAGGCTGCTGCTCTTTTGCCAAGATAAAATACCAAATGCCGCGCTCTGTTTTGGGAATCCTGGGAACTTTCATATGATTGGCTCAGAAACCAGGAAGTAAACACGAGCTACACTCTGAACCGTAGTAGTTCTGGGGTCCGTTCTTCGTACGTTGCTTAAAACATCCAAGATCAAATGAGACATCCAAGATGATTTCATCCGGCTAATCCTGATCCGGCTAATTGGGTTCTTCCAACACACCTGTTGTTTATGATTAGTATGGCTGGATTGAGTTATCTGAGACAACTGCGTGTTCATGCGTTTGTTTAAAAGGGGAAATGTATCGATAGTAGAAACATTGATCAGCAACGCTGCTATTGGCTGTTCAGCAAAGAACGCCCACAGTTTTTCTCCCAAGCAGAACACGAGCTTTTAATGGAAGGTTATGCTGAATTTGAGTCAATAATTAAAACGAACACCTCAAAGTCTGCTAAAGCCAGGAGAGAGGGCTGCAAAAAGCAGCAGACAAATTAATGCGTAAATACTGTCCATGGTAGATGTTTCTATCACTTTCTACAGTATGAATTTTTGCATTTTAATAATTTTATATTATTTGTTCTTTTATATCAGAGCCTCCACGGGACCCACTAGAACATGGGGACAAGTAAAAGTGAAATACAAGAATATTCTACAAAATGGTAGCCTTTAATTATTATACTTTATTTTAAAAAGGCACTTGTTATGTCAAGAGATCCAAATTTCAGTGTCATTCCTTAGAGACGGGAAGTAAAGGACGCATGCAAACTGGGAATTTTAACAAAAAAAAATCTTTATCCATAAAAAATTAAAATCTTCCTTTTCCAAGTCATACACAGTTTACACGGTAAAACTGTATTGCTCCGTGGCTAGATAATCCATCCGTAGTTTTTTCTAATACAATATACGGCTCGACAGGATGCAAGCCTTTCAAAGTAAAACTAAACTTCACAATAAAATGGCCTGAACAAATCTTCACACTTGAATATGATAAAAATAAAAAGCAAACTATCATACAAATAACTTAAATATTTTAGATTTATGACTCCAATATCACTTTTTCCTCTTTAAAAGCCACTGTTAAATGATGTGTTTGTCTGTTTATAACAGCCACCAAGAAAAATCTCTCTACAATTACACTGTCGCGCTGCGCTAAAGGATCCTGTCTGTTGCGCAATACGCGATTAATTCGAAAAACTCTGCAAATTATTCTTGCACCTTCCGCAACAGTTTGCTGTCGTAAAAATGGACATGGCTACGGCAGACTTCCCTATCTCCTCCGCTTATACAGCCGTGATCTAATCTTGTTTACATGAAATAAGCCTGCTCTCGAGCAGGCTTAAGCTGGCGCACATGTTGCTATGACAACAAGTACAGGATGTCTTTCGAAGAACCAAACGATCCAAGATCATGCCAAATCGTCAACAATGAAATCCTGCTAACTGAGTTAGCGACGTACGAAGAACGGACCCCTGGACTTTACCTCTAGGCTGGAAGGAACAAAACTTGATGAAGACATTGTTGATGGAGAGGACCGATTGTTTATAGGGAACGTTACTTCCATCCTGGCTGAGAAATGAGAATGAGGTTGATTTTACAGTAAATATCTTACTTATAGCTCCTTTAAACAGCTGTTTATTTGTGTAATTTGTACTGCTTCTCATCCTCCACAACTTATCTTCAATAAAAACTCTTAAAACGTGGCCTCCGTGTGAGGTTGAAATCGGGTTCAAATCCACAAATCTTAACATATTGTATGATCGTATCGATCGGAAATCGTAACAGACTTTCTTATATTGGGAAATATTGTATTGTCATCCAAACAAATCGATAAAACATTGTATCTGGTGATTTAATACCTGTATTAATTTGCCAGTAAACCTAATATTCAGGAGGGGCTGTTTCTACCATTTTCAATAGAACTGGCTCTAATGACAGCTGGAGGCAGGGGTATCATAACCAACAGCCAATTAAAATGTTGTTAGCATATTGCTCAAAACTCCAGAGAAAACTTTCTCCTGCTTAACCTGAGACAAAAACAATTAAACGCTGATGTCCAAAATAACTCTTAAGAAGTTTCGTTAGAACATGGAAGTCATCGTCTCACAGTTTGGTTTGAAATCTCTTATCCCAGTAGTAAAAACCTAAGTCCCCTCAGAGCTGGATCCCACTAGCTGGATATGAATCTAAAGGTTTCTGTTAACAAGCACTGATGGCTGATATAAAATGGCAAGGAGGCGGTGCTTATAAGTCCAGCCTGAAAACATGTGTGCGACTCCTTTAGTATCCCTGCTTAGGAATGCTGGCCAGGAAACAATGCACACGAACACAACCTGGTGATTAAAATAACATTTATAGGATCAAGAGTTAATTTGAAGACAACACAAACTGCAGGAACTGCATCTTATCCAGCTGACAGCCAAGATTCCCAGTTTAGCTTAGGCCATCCCTCTCGATGACTCATTCTAAGTCTTGCTTTTAACAAAGCTCAGTGTTCACGTCACACGGTCTTGGTCACACTCATGCTTTGTGACCACAATACAGAAAGGAACCAGTACACATTTCATGCAGACTTCCCCACCGAGTCACAGTTAAAGATGACTCAGGAATCCTGAATAAGGCTCGCAAAACCTATTCTAGAATCAGAGGTTGAGGAACCCCGTGTGAAGCTGCACTAAGGAGATCTGTTTTCTTTTAAAGGTTCCATATCATGCTTTTTTAAGCCTTCCAAAGTCAACTACAGGCATATACAAGTACCTCTAAAAGAAATCAGAATATTGCGCCAAAGTGCAATATTTTTGCCATTTTTTTTTTGTCATTTCAGAAAGTGAAACAGTTATTTTATAGAGATTCATTACACATAGAGCAAAAATATTTCAAGTTTTTATTTCTTGTAATTGTTATGATTATGGCTTACAGGTAAAGAAAACCCAAACCTCAGTGTCTCAGATAATTAGAGAATCACATTACAGTGCACCGTGGCTTAAAGGCCATCAGCCTGTGATTCTGCATAGGTGTTCTGGAAGCCCAGATTGCTTTTATAGCTGCCTCCAGGTCATCTGCCTTGTTGGGTGTGGTGTCTCTTATCCTCCTCTTGACAACAGCCCAGGGATTTTCTATGGGGTTCAGGTCAGAGGAGTTTGCTGACCAATCCAGAACAGGAACACCATGGTTATTGAAGCAGCTTTGGATCCCTTTGGCAGTGTGGGCCGGTGCCAAGTCCTGCTGGAAAATAAAATCGTCAGCATCTGTTTCTGCAGAGGGAAGCATGACATGCTCTAGAAGTGCTCTAGAAGTTCCTGCTAGATGGCTGCATTGACTGTGAACTTCAGAAAACCGAGTTGACCAGAACCAGTACATAACATGGAGCCCCTAACCATCACTGACTGTGAAAACATCACTCTAAACTCTTGACTTCCAAATGAAATGCAGAATTTACTTTCATCTGAAAACAGTACCCTGGACCATTGAAAACTGTGTTCAGGACATCTGTCCAGTTCCTTTTCTCCTTAGCCTAAGTAAGACACTCATAGCCCATGTGTAGCATTTGCCTGTGTATAGTAGCTCTTGAGAACCTGACATCAGCCTCAGTCCACTTCTTATGAAGCTCCTCCCAAATTCTTGAATAGATTTCACTTGACAATCCAATCAAGGCTGCAGTTTCCCTGTTGCTGGTGCACCTTTTCCTACCACAGATGTTTCTTTCACTTAATTTTCTATTAATATGCTTGGACCAGAACTCTGTGAACAACCAGCTTCTACAGCATAGACCTTTATTGGCTTCGCCTCCTTGTGAAGGGTGTCGATGACTGTTTTCTGGACATCTGTCCAGTCTTATGATGTTGCCTACTGGCCCAGAGAGCGAGAGACTGTTTAGAGGCTCAGCCGCTCGGGGAAACCTTTGCAGGTGAAAGACTTGAAATATATCACTGTGTGTAATGATTCCATATAATATATAAGTTTCACTTCATAAGATGACTGGCAAAATTTAATGCACTTTTACGCAGCAATATTCAAATTTTTTTAGATGTAGCTGTGTATAATGTAAAGTGGCACTACGGGGTTATTCCATTTGTTATGAAATATTAGTTGTTCTCTGTTGCTATTTTTGCCAACCAGAAAGAAAGGTGCTTACCCTCACTGCTTCGCTGCCACTCCCCACATGGGGTCGCCTGGTATCAAAAAAAAAAAAAAAAAGCAGCTGCTGTAGCTTTGGAGATTAGGTGCTAAAAGAGACACTTTTCTCAACTTCGAGCAGAAATGATCACGCTCTGCCTCACATTACCCCTTTTGGGAATGTTGTTTACTGGATAGGGGCGGCGTGGTCAAGGTAAGTTCTTCCTGGAAGGGGCGGGTAATGACTGTAGACCGGTAATGAACCACTCATTTTCCAGGAAAAGGAAGGGGCTGCTGTTGAGAGAAAATAATTCACAATGATTTCTCAGAAATACATTAATCAAGCAAAATACCACTTTGGGCATGTTTTTGAAGAAGAAATAGCATCCTAACAAAGTTAAAAGCTGATAAAAGTTGATTTAAGACCCTTTAACTAAACTGAAAGCAAGTTAAAGGGCTTGTTTTATTCTTGCGAGGACTCATGTTTTACGTTCCTCTCTGCAGGCTCAGAGATCATGTCGCTGCAAAGACGAAACTTCCCATCCTCATATTTCCTGAAGGTCTGTGTCTTCTGTCACATTTTGCATGAGGATTATCAGGATGATATTTATGGTTTGGTGCCTTGTGACTGTGGCTTTGTTTTTGTTTTTGCAACAGGAACATGTGTGAACAACACCTCTGTCATGATGTTCAAAAAGGGAAGCTCGAAATTGGAGGAACAATTTATCCAGTTGCTATTAAGGTAGAAGCAATGGCGTTTTGAGTCCATGCTTACTTGTGTGGTTCTCACCAGATCTTCCAGTTCAGTTCCAACACCAGCAGGTTTTCTCTGGGCTTTCAGACCGTTTCTGTTCTCTATCTCTGTTCCAGTATGACCCTCGGTTTGGAGATGCTTTCTGGAACAGCAGCAAATACAACATGGTTAGTTACCTACTGCGCATGATGACCAGCTGGGCCATAGTTGTCAATGTCTGGTATCTCCCTCCCATGACCATACAGGTAAACCTCAAACTCCCCACTTTTACATAGATCAGATTAGCTTCAAGGAGAGCCACTGAGACCAAGGTCCCAGCTTACACTGCTCTAGATAGTTTTCTGAAGAACCAAAACAACTGGCTCTACACTGTCTGTGCGCTTCCACTCCTGTAATACCTGTATACCTTAACAGCATCAGCAGGGTAGTGATAGAATCAACCTAAACTAGATCAAAATTTAAAAGGGGAAGGCTTAAACAGTCCTAGACTGAAGGTTCTCATCACAAAATAATTGTAGCTGGCATTTCCTTTGACCCTGTTTCCTTTCAGCCACTAGCTTCTTTAGCTTGTACGCTAAGTTTAATGTAACAGAGTAAGGACAAAGCCAGCCACATGTGGAATAACCCTTAAAATGCTCTACAGTTGTGGTTTTAGAATAGGCATGTCCATAAATTTATGTGATAATTTTAATGATCTGCAGATATCTTGACCATATGCACAGCCTTCTTCAAAATCTCTGCTTTGAAAAATGTTTGGAGCACTGTATGATAACTACACCTTATTTGCATTAATTAAGCTTGAAAACAATAAGGATGACTCCTACTTAATAAACTACAATTGAACACATTCTTTAATGCCCGATTCCTAAAAACTAATTACATAACCTTACCAAAATCAATCAGATTGTTTTTATAATTTGAAGGATCTCATTCTTGTGACACAAAATGTTTTTGCACAAACCTTAATTGCACAAAGGAACCAACCTTACCTGCTGCAGGTTGGATGTTTTCTCAGCCTCGTTTGCATTAAATTATATGCAGAATTTCAGCAGCTTGTACTGTTTAGAGGGAATTTGCAATGTTTTATTCAATCATATACCTGTTACGCTGCGTTCAGACCAAACGCCTTTTTGAGCATCAGGCATCGGATTTACATGCAAAGTCTATGGTGAACGGCAACTTGGGGGGCTTGTGAGAGGTACTGCAGGGCGTCATACGCTACCCGTTTTGAAGCTTTTGATGTACATTAAGCGCCTCTAGAGCGGCCCAACTTACACCGAACTAGACGGAGCATTCTGGTGTGTTCTTGTTCCGACTGAGAACCTATAGGCTCAGAATCACCAGCTGCTGTTTGAGTACTCCAGTTGCACCACTGAATGCCATGGCCTGAATAAACACCAAACAGGAGCTCATCAGCTGCAAAATGCAAAAAAAAGACCCCCTCCTCACAATGACAATGTCTTTCAGATCCTGGTTATAAATAACATAAAGAGGATCTGGGACAAGAGGCCAGTCCCAGGGGAGTCCAACCCACACCAGAAGAGGGAGATGGATGGATGGATGGATGGATGGATGGATGGATGGATGGGATGGATGGATGGATGGATGGATGGATGGATGGATGATGGATGGATGGATGGATGGACGGATGGATGGATGGACGGACGGACGGTGTCATGGTATCATCGGTGGGATGGGGGAACCCAAGGTTCCTAAAACTTTGGTTCTGTTGTTGGTGAGAAATAAAAAATAGAATAAAAGTGTTGAGCAGCTGAATCTTTTCCTCAGCTGAACTGAAGCTCCACCGTATGAACCAGTCATAGATTACATGCTACTGAACCTTATTTATTAACTTTTTTAAACGATTGTAAACATTAAAAATCATTTCACTGCAAGCATTTCTTTTAAATAAAGGACACCAGGCTGGTAGGATGGTAATGCTTTTATTGTTTTTATTTCCTCAGCTAAACTATAACATGTTGGTGTATTTTTCATTTTTACCTAAAGGTGGCAGTCTTATCTTTGAAAAAATTCCCAACCCCAGACATTTTTACCAACTTCACCCCTTTATTGTTTTTGGATCTGTTTGTCAGGAGTTTATCATGAAGTTCTTTATTAAACATTTCCAATATTAAAGGACATTTCTGGTGTTTAGCTCACCTTTTGATTCCCTTTGCCTTGTCACATGCTGCCTCCTTGAAGATGAAGCATTATTCTTCACCAAATTGCTTTTGAATTATTGAGCAAAGTTGCTTGCAGACTCATCCCAGCAGAGGAAACCTTACCCATGGTCTCAGGATGCCTCATGGTCAGCATATCACAGACCGCATGGCAACCTCCACCTTTTCCGCTCTGGGCCGTTCTATGTTCAGTTGTGCCTCTTAAAAATGCGGGAGAAAAAAATGGTCAATGTTTCTAGATGTAAAGGTAATTTAAAATTGCTAGCTTTAGGATGCATAATTTCTGCAATATATGCATAACATTTCCAGAAAGAAAGAAACTAATGGTGTATAGAATATTTTACTATAGATAAATGAGGTATCTTTTTGTCAATAGGTTGCAAATTACTTGCTTTTTCATAATTTTGATGCCATTTGCTATAAAAAATCAAATGTCCAATTGTCCAGTTTTTTTTTTTTTTGTTTTTTTTTTGATAACCCCTGTTGACACCAGACAGGCATCTGAAGGAATCCGCCTCACTGTGTGGTAAAAACACTCGCACCTGCCTGCTACCATTCTCCAGCAAGTCCTGTGCTGGTGGCGACACGACTGCTTTGGTGAATCTTCTGCAGGAGGCGGTCCTGACACTTACTGGACTTTCTTGGTTTTTTTTTTCAATCCAAGTTAAACTTTTTTCATTATTATTTTGGGTATGGTATTTCCAGCAGCAACATCCTAGCCTGTGATGCGAAGCGATGGCAGCATATTGCCTCAGAGGTTACCGTAGTAGACAAAGGAAAAAAGATTTTAAACAACTATTCCTTCCATCGTTGAAGTGATGCTAGCAGGTGATTTTGTGACAAGGCTGAAGCAGCGTTCTAGTTAGATTTTTGTGATCAAGTTAAATTTCTATAACTTTTATCGACTTTGGAATGAACAGCTTCTGTGGAACCAACTCCCAGTTTTGGTCCGTGAGGCAGACACCCTGTCTACATTTAAGACTAATCTTAAAACTTTTCTTTTTGACAAAGCTTATAGCTAGAGTGGCTCATGTTACCCTGAGCTATCTCTATAGTTGTGCTGCTATAGGCTTAGGCTACTGGAGGACATTAGGGCCTATTTTTCTCACTCTACTGATTTCTACTGTTCTCCAGTTTGCATTGCTTGTTGTCATTTCAGCTTTTAACTTTTTGTTCTCTCTCTTTTTTCTTCATAGTAGGTACACCTGGTCTGCCGTTCTGTTAGCTGTGACATCATCCAGGGAAGACAGATCACCCGCTATTACCATCTAATGTAGAACAGATTACTGGATCAATGTGTGCTTCTGTGCTTGTTTGTCTGTCTTGTTGTGTCTCTGCTCTGTTTTCTCTAGCTCCCAGTTGTTTGAGGCAGATGACCGTTCATACTGAGCCCGGTTCTGCTGGAGGTTTTCCTTCCCGTTAATGGGGAGTTTTTATTTCTGCTGTTGCTTCATGCTTGCTCAGTATGAGGGATTGCTACAAAGCCATGGACAATGCAGACGACTCTTCCTGTGGCTCTATGCTTCTCCAGGGTGAATGCTGCTTGTCGGGACTTTGATGCAATCAACTGGTTCCCATATATAGGAACTTTGTCCAATCTGTATAATCTGACCCAATCTGTATTGAATTTGACTTTGTAAAGTGCCTTGAGATGACATGTTTCACAAATTGGCGCTATATAATAAAATTAATTTGAATTGAATTGAAAGAATTGAAGTAGCAGTAGATCACCCTTCATGCCACCAAAAGACCCTGGAGCAGTAAAGTTTGGAAAGAAAAGATTCTTTCAGTCCTAAAGCTTCAGGTCATTACAGCTGCCAAGTCTGAAAATGACCCAGCGAACCTTGAACTACACACGTCCCTCATCATCCCCATTGAAGCACAGCAGTACAGCGGCCTCTCTGTCAATCC